>NC_070579.1:40346339-40678839 GCF_027409825.1 Scomber japonicus | reverse complement strand
ACATAACTCCTCTGGATGGCATTACTCTGGCCCCCAGCTCCACTGTAAGGAACCTAGGAGTTATCTTTGATCAGGATCTGTCCTTTAATTCCCACATAAAACAAATTTCAAGGACTGCCTTCTTTCATCTGCGTAATATTGCAAGAATTAGACATATCCTGTCTCAAATTGATGCCGAAAAACTAGTCCATGCATTTGTTACTTCTAGGCTGAACTACTGTAATTCATTATTATCAGGCTGTCCTAACAAGTCTCTAAAGACTCTCCAGCTGGTCTAGAACGCAGTTGCTCGTATTCTGACAAAAACTAGAAAAAGAGATCATATTACTCCCATCTTGGCTTCACTGCATTGGCTTCCTGTAAAATTCAGAATAGAATTCAAAATCCTCCTCCTCATCTTCAAAGCTCTCAATGGTCAGGCTCCATCATATCTTAATATAGTACCTTATGTATCTACTAGAACACTGCGCTCCCAGCATGCAGGCCTACTTGTATCTTGTAACTGGAGGAAGAGCCTTCAGCTACCAGGCTCCTCTCCTGTGGAACCATCTTCCAGATTTGGTCCAGGGGGCAGACACCCTCTCTACATTTAAGAGTAGGCTTAAAACTTTCCTTTTTTATAAAGCTTATAGTTAGGGCTCTTAGAGCTTTTAGCTTATCCTGCTATAGACTTAGACTGCTGGGGGACCCCTATGATGCACTGAGCTCCTCTCCCCTCCTCCCTCTCTCTCTCTATCCATCCATCTATATCTATTAACATTCATGTGCTACTTATGCATTCAATAACCTAAACTTCTTCCCCGGAGTTGTCTGTGCTTTCTCGTCTCACAGGTAATCTGGGCCTGTAGACGTCCGGATGACAGATTCCAGTCCCGGACCTTCTGGCTTCATTGTTGATTTTCATTGTGCTTCTCTCCTCTATCCTTCCTTTCTCTCCTCTCAACCCCAACAGAAAGACACATTCCTGACCCCCCACCCCCACCCCCACCCCTCTGTGTCTCCTGAAACCACACAGAGCATGAAAGTGAGAAAATTACTGTTAAAAACTTAAACAAGAACATCGTAGTAAATAGTGTGGTTTAAACAATACCAATTACTTATACCAGTATCAATTACCTAAAGAAACCTCCATTGTAACAACTATTACAGCGATCACAGATAAATGTGTATTTGAAGAACAGTCATTATAATTTCTCCTTTCATAAAAACAAATGTTGGTATGAGAATGTTTACTTAATGTGAGAAAGTGTTACATTGATGTTATGCTTACATTATGGTGATAATCAATTATCTATCATGGAATAAGTAGAATAGCAATGTGTTATGCTTGAGCATATTAATCCTTTTCAGGTTTTAAAATGGCAGCTTGATGAATCAAGCTGATGTCATATCAATGCCAGAATAATACATCCTGTGTTCTGTGTAAATAGGTTATAGTATGCTTTTTATAATCAGGACTAAATACTGAATGAATGATGTTGATGAAAAGTTTCATGGTAAGAAGCTGGAAATTAGATCCTCAGAGTAGCTGTGATGAATCTGATTGGCTGACACACAAGCTCTCCCCAGGAGCAAAACCAGCTACCCCATCTGAAACCGGCTTTGCTGACCTGGATGGGCTTTGCGTTGTTTCAGGTTTTGCTTTGTCCATGTTTTCTTTTCTTCACCTCACATATTCTTAATCTTATCTTATTCTTTTAATCTTTAGTTATTCTTTATCTACGTTTTCTTACGTTTTTGTAATCTTGTAACTTTCACCAGCAACGTACAGAGAAAAGGCCCTAAACACGTCATTAAGTTTTGCATTCAGCCTGTTTTTGACATTTTTTTTTTGTAATTCACTTTTTATTGTTTTTCAATACAAACAACTTTATCACATAGGAAAATAAATGTACCATACAAGTGAAACAGCACAAAGACAAAAAAGGAATAGCAATAAAGAAAACATATTTGAAACAGACCCTACAAATAAAAGTACAAAATCAAATAAAAACAAATCAAAAACAAATAAATGAATAAAAAATTAAATAAATAAAAGAAAAAAGTCACAGGGTAAGCAGTATCATCATCAAAAAGAGCATACAGCATCATTACACCTCCCAATGTATATCACATTATCCTTATAAAACCTCCCTATTCACATAACATCTCCTTCACAAGTGGCATAAACCCCCCATGGTCAGACATCATCACAAAGAAAATATCATCCAGGCCTCCCAGAGAGGAGATAAAGCACCAAGAGGCAAGAGAAAGAGCCTTAACTGTAATACATTAATGTTATATCAGTTAATCATTCAATATTATGTTTAAGTAAGGGCCCCATACTTTCCAGAATACCTCCAGTTTGTTGTCCAGTTTAAAAATTAGTTGTTCATAGTTTGCTATCTTAGTCATTTCGCCACACCATTCATTAAAAGGGATGATGTTTTTTGCCTTCCAGTGCCTAAGCACTATCCTACAGCCAGTCATAAGGGCTAGTCTACACCATGAAACTTGTTGGCCTGTCAAACCTACCCCTTCAGGTATCATACCTAGTATGCAGAGTGCTGGGCTTTGCATCATTGCAGTACCAAGTACCCTGTTAAGGAAGAATATTATATTGTTCCATAGATTCCTGGTCATTTGACAATCGTATAACATGTGTTTAAATGTACCTTTGTCACTATCACATCTCCAACACAGGTCGGATTCCCGTAGTTTGAGTCTTGCCATCTTACATGGAGTCCAGTAGCTCCTATGAATAATCCTATAAGTGATTAATCTCATTTGTATTTCTCTAGATGTTTTATACCAGGAACTCACAATTTCTCTGAATCTCTCATCAGTTATTTCACTTTCTAAATCCTCTTCCCAGGCTCGTTTGAGGCCATTGAGTCTTGGTGAGAGAGATTGTCTCATAGTACTGTAAAATCTCGAAGCCCCACCCTTCACCTGTTGTCTATTCTGTAATCTTTCCTGTATACTAGTTTGATGTATTAGGGGAAGTTTTCTGTTTATGGACATTATACAACTTCTCAATTGGAGATACTTCCAAAAATCTTTCTGAGGAATTCTATATTTAATCATTATCTGTCCAAATGACATAAAACAATCATTCTCAAAAACATCCTCAATAGAAACTATACCTGCCTTGACCCAAGTTCTCCAATAAAGCGTCTTCTTGCCCACTTTTAAGAGATTGTTGTGCCAAAGAGGCGATTTTTTGGTAAAAGAAGGCTTTTCCCCAATAATTTGGTGTGACATTTTCCAAGTGTCCCTTGCAAACTCAAGCAATGGGTTCCCAAATGGTATTTCTCCACTTGTTTGTGATATAAACGAGTGTACAGGAAGGGGTTCTGTAAGTTCCTTTTCAATTAAAACCCATCCTGGAGCTTGGTCTTCTGCCATATACAGTTTGGACATCTGATTCAAAGAAAAAGCATAGTGATACCAGTCAATTCTCGGTAGACTGAGACCGCCGTCCTCCTTAGCCGCGCACAGTTTAACCCTATTGAAAAGAGGTCTTCTGCCTGCCCATAAAAATGAATTAATTGCCCTATTGAATCTTGATAGTAGTGAGGGAGGGAATCTCAAAGGTAAAAGACATGTGATATAGTTGATTTGTGGAACTATCATCATTTTTAAGATATTTATTTTGCCTAATATGGAGAGTCCTATCTTTGTCCAATTTTGTAAAGTACTCTCATTTTTCTGAATAAGGGGGAGGAGGTTTTCCATCATTATATTATTCAAGGCTGGGGTAATCTTAATGCCTAGATAAACCAGGCCTGAAGGAAGCCAATTAAACTGCCAATTTTTTCTGATCGCTGGTGGGCAGATCCTTGACAAAGGCATCGCCTCTGACTTCCCCCAATTTATTTTATAGCCCGAGATCAGAGAGAAGGAATCGATCACCGACAGTATATGGGGAACAGCTATTTCTGGATTTGATGATAATAACAACACATCATCTGCATATAATAGCAGTTTGTGTTCTGTTTTTCCAGCATGAATTCCCCTAATATTCGTGTTGCATCTAATGGCTGCCGCCAATGGTTCTAATACCAACGCAAAAAGCAGTGGGCTAAGGGGGCACCCTTGCCTCGTGCCTCTATGAAGGTCAAAACTGTCAGATCTCTTTCTATTTGTTAGTACTGAAGCCTTGGAATTACTATACAGCAGCCTTATCCAATTTATAAATGAAGACCCCAAGCCAAACCTATGTAGCACCCTGAATAAATACCTCCACTCTACTCTATCAAACGCTTTCTCAGCGTCGAGCGAGAAAGCAACAGTAGGTTCCATATTATTCCTTGTATGCCAAATTAGATGTAATAACCTGCGAACATTGTCTGCAGAAGACCTCCCCCTAACAAAACCCACCTGGTCTGGGTGGATAAGACTCGGCAAGTGTTTCTCCAGTCTTAAAGCTAAAACCTTAGCCAATATTTTGGCATCTACATTAATAAGCGAGACCGGTCGATAGCTTCCGCATTGTTGGGGGTTCTTGCCTTTTTTATGTATCAGTGTAATCACAGCAGCTTGCATGCTCTCTGGCATATGGCCTTTTTTAAGTGCATCCTGAAAAACTATGCGTAATTTTGGTGCCAATATGTCAGAAAATGCTTTATAAAAATCTGCGGGGAAGCCATCCCCCCCAGGGGACTTTCCAGAATTCAAATTTTTTATAGCTTGCAGGATTTCTTCTAATGATATATCTCCCCCAATTTCTTTTTGTATTTGTTCTGACAGGGATGGCAAATGTACCGCTGACAAAAAACTGTCTATATCCTCCTCCGATTTGGTGAACTGTGATGTGTATAATGATTGGTAAAATGTCCTAAATGTCTCATTTATCTCCCCACTATCTGTGGTTAAGACCCCATCACTCTTTAACACAGATGTTATCAGTGTTTGATTGTATTGTTGTTTTGCTCGCTGTGCCAAAAACCTGCCAGCTGTTTCCCCTTGTTCGTAGTACCTCTGTCTACACCTAAACAATGCATACTCTGCTTTTTTCTGCAAGATGGAATTTAATTCGTATTTTAGTTTATTTAGATGAGACAGTACTCCCGGATTAAGTTGAGATGCATGTGACTTTTCAACCTCCTTAATTTCCTTCTCTAAATTGAGTAAGCGGATAGCAGTTTGTTTCTTTAGGTAGGAAGCATGTTGGATTAATCTGCCCCTTAAACAAGCTTTGAATGCATCCCACTCAAGACCAGGATTAGCAGTGGATCCTTCATTAAATTCCCAGTACTCCAAGATTTCTTTCTTGATGAAATCATATGATTTCTCATCGTGGAGTAAAGAAGTATTAAATCTCCAACTACTCATAAAGCCTTCAGATCCTGAACTAAAATGAAACACCATTTCCACTGGGGCGTGGTCTGACATAACAATATTACCAATGGAAGCACTCTCAGTCATATCTACCAATTGCTTGGATATCAAAAAGTAGTCTATTCTAGAATAGGAAGAGTGCGGGTTTGAATAGAAAGAATACTCCCTTTCTTGAGGATGTAAAAGCCTCCAGATGTCAACCAACCCCAGCTCTTCCTCCAGAACATCTATTGCTAGTTGAGATTTCTGTGTTATTTTTGTATTAGGTATGTTTGATTTATCCAGTACCGGGTTTCTCACCTGGTTAAAGTCCCCTCCAAGTATCACATAGGTGTTCCCAATCTGTTTCACAGTATTGCAGATGTCAACAAAAAAACCTGGAGAGTCAGAATTTGGGGCATATATATTAATAAGAGAGCATCTAATGCCACCAAAACTTGTGTCTAATGCGACCCATCTGCCATCCCCATCCGAAAGTTGCTTATGGATAACAATGTTAAGGTTCTTACGAATTAGAATGCACACTCCCCTCTGCTTGGAGGAGTAGGCACTGAAAAATATTTTACCAACCCAATCCCTCTGGAGTTTAGTGGATTCCTCATTATTTAAATGAGTTTCTTGCAAGAAGCAAATATCTACCTTTTTTTGTTTCAAGTATAGAAGAAGTTTTTTCCTCTTTATAGCTAAGTTTGCCCCTTTAATATTCCAAGAGAGAACTTTAAGTGTTTCTGTCATAATTAGCTGTATCTGTCAATGTAAGCCACATTCTTAATCATCTGCTTCCCTGTGCTAAACATATACACACAAAAAGAATAGAAACGTACACATAAAATAAGAGAACACTCAGCTGGCAACCACTTCCGAACAAGATGGTTTGCCATAACCTTAACCCTTAAACAAAACAATGGAGTAATACGTCCGTGAAACTTGAAGTCCCATCCCCGCTGGACCCCCCCCCCCCCCCGAACCCCTCCTTTCTTTTAACATTAATGTTTCATTTTCTTTTATCCTTTTTTTTTTCCTTTTAATTTTTCCCTATTTTAGCTCCATCTCTGCATACATGTTTTAGTGGAGATCTATAGTAATCCTTCCCCATGCCTTACTGAAACATAGCCATAGTCCTTCCAAAACCCTGTGAGCCACAACCAGATATATCTGGCAAATAAAATTTCAAACTTAAGAGTCACTCTCATAAAATGTTAGATCTCTCCCCTCTTTCACATAACAGCTCCCAACATTGAGTCCTGCATACAATCAATACACATTTTCCAGTCCTTCACAGCCATCACTATCAAATAAAAAAAAAAAAAACGATTATAATAATAATAACCTTAATAATCATAATAATAAAAATAAATATATAAAATAAATAAGTAAAAATAAATATAAATAAATAAATAACTACATATCTAGAAATACAAAATAAAGGGGAAGGGAAATAAGGTGAAATCTCCTATCATCTCGAACAAAGTCAGATGCTGCAGGAAATCACTTATAATCCCCAATAGTCCTGTAAATTAACTTAAACTACGACCGAATCCGTATGTTCAGTTGGTTTGATCTGGTCTCTCAACCGTTATCGTACCTTGCAGCATCCCAGTGAAGAAAGAAAATAAATAAATAAACAAAAATAAATAAATATCCGCTCTCCTCGAGCGACTGTAACGTCTCTAAACAGTCTGACAGAGTACCAGCTGACTCAATGAGAAGTGAAAAGAAACGCACACACACTCAAAATAAAAAAAATAATAAAAATAAAAATTTAAAAAACAAACAAAAAAAAACAAGGAAGCCATTTGTACATATCAAAGGTCAATTCGGATTTTAGCTCACCAAATCAGGGAATGAAGACGGCCTGTCTAGTAGGTAATTTCGTCCACTTTGCTTTATCAGCCTCTTGATGAAAGAAAAGCTCCAGCATCTTCAGGTGAAGTGAAGGTGTGTCTGGTGTTGTCCGCGACAACTCTCAGCATGGCTGGGTATACCATAGTGTACCGCA
The DNA here is from genome assembly GCF_027409825.1 of Scomber japonicus. NCBI lineage: Eukaryota > Metazoa > Chordata > Actinopteri > Scombriformes > Scombridae > Scomber > Scomber japonicus. The sequence continues at coordinate 40,671,518 of NC_070579.1, read as the reverse complement.
GCCCCTTTTCCTGTAGCTTCTTTTTCACTCCATCAAACTTCTTGCGCTTCTGGATAACGTCCTGAGACAAATCCTGGAAAAAGGAGACCGGTCTGTCTTTCCATGTCACTCGTCCTTTCTCTCTCGCCGCACGCAGAACGGCCTCCCTGGCTGTGAATCTCAGGAAACGCACCAGGATGTGCCGGTCTCTGCCTCCTCGTTGGCCGGTTCTGTGGGAGCGCTCAATTTCAAAGTCCTGTGTCAGCCCGACATCCAGTGTTTCAGAGATGAGTTTCTGTACAAACCCCTGCATATCACGTCCTTCGTCGCCTTCCTTTATGCCCACAATGCGAACATTATTACGCCGCCCGGCATCCTCCAGATAGATAACTCGCTCCTGCAGCTGTGTTACGGTTCTCATCGCTGTGCTCACCGCTGTTTCTCTGACCTCATCTTTATCCTCCAACGTCGAGATCCGTGTTTCAGCTTCAGTCACCCGGTGTCCAAGCGTCTCCACTGTAGATTGGACTGCATCCATGCCTGCTTTCAGTCCGCTCATGTCCGACGCAATACTTTGGAGCAAAGTTTTAATGCTACTTAGCTCAGCTGCGGTGTCCACCTGTGGAGGCGCCATGTTGTCGTCTTCGTCTTCTGCGGCAGGTCGACTAATTTGGCTTCTCAGACCGTACTGTGTGATGGATTTTTGGACTCCCTGCATACTTCTCCCCTTCTTGTTCTAATATTCACTTATTTTATCTATCCTAAATATCTTCAAAGCCGTTATAGGAGGGTGAACTGGGGTAAGGCCCCACGGAGTGTCGCACTACGCGGCCATCTTGGGTGCTCGCCTCACCGGAAGTCGTTTTTGACATTTTTGATGATTTTGACGTGTTGCCAACACTGAGATCTCTCCAGAAAGTTATTAAACAGTGAACAAGTTAAATGGGACTTTTTTCATCAACCTGAGAAAACTTTTTGGGCAGAGAAACGTCTGTCAACCCTGCGACTCATCATAACCGAGAGGGACAAAGTCTGCCAGCAGGCAACTACTGGAGCCAGGCAGTCTGTCCCGGACCAGCGACGCTCTCTGAGATCTTCCACTTGGTGTGCGTACGCGTGGTTCTGAAGGATGGACAGCTGAGACCCTCCATGGATGAAAATGGGTAAAGGCTTTCCCAACAAACAAACAAGATGCTAGTGCAGTCACAAAAGCATTAATAACAGAAAAGTAGAATTGGAGACAAAGCCTTCAGCTATCAGGCTCCTCTCCTGTGGAACCATCTTCCATATTTGGTCCGGGAGGCAGACACCCTCCTTACATTTAAGAGGCTTAAAACTTTCCTTTTTGATAAAGCTTATAGTTAGGGCTCTTAGAGCTTTTAGCTTATGCTGCTATAGACTTAGACTGCCGGGGGAATCCCATGATGCACTGACCTCTCTCCTCTTCCCTCTCTCTCTCTATCCATCCATCTATATCCATTAACATTCATGTACTATTAATGCATTCAATAACCTAAACTTCTTCCCCGGAGTTGTCTGTGCTTTCTCGTCTAACAGGTAATCTGGGCCTGTAGACGTCCGGATGACAAATTCCAGTCCCGGACCCGGTTCTGCCTGAGGTTTATTCCTGTTGAAAGAGAGTTTTTTCTTGCCACTGTCGCCAAGTGCTTGTGGGAATGTTGGGTCTCTTTAAAATTTTTAAAGAGAAAACGGTTTAGGACCTGCTCTATGTGTAAAGTGCCTTGAGATAACTTTGTTGTGCTTTGGTGCTATACAAATAAAGATTGATTGATTGATTGAAAATCAAAGCTTGGCATTTAACTTACATGTTTGTATTTTGTTTGTCTGTTGCCCATAGGTTTTTATTTCTGTTTCAAATTCTCCATACAGACACACATCTATACTGGCACACCACCACTTTCACTCTTGACCTACTCACACAGACACGCATGTGCATGCGCAGGCTGTCAAACTCAGCTTTACTGATTAAAAAGTACAAGATTGTTCTTCTGAGTCATGCAGTACTACAGATACTTGTGTAAAAAAGACTCTAGTAAAAGCAGGCGCACTGATTCAACTCTTTACCCCAGTAAAAATAGAAAGTTCAATTACTTCCAGTGATCATTCACTTCTAAGTAATTCAGTTTAACTGAATTACTGAAATGGAGACATGTGTTCAACAGTTAAACTTGTGAAATTAGTAATAATTGCTATACTAATCCTAATACTATTTAGGATTTTTTAAATCAGGGAGAATAAGTACTTCAGAATTTTTATAAGGTATTCTGACTTTTTTATGGACTATGTTTGTATGTCTTGAAATATGTCTGGAAGGGACCTTTAACCCCATAAGACCCAGATATAGAACAAAATGAGCAACATTTTTTTTTGACCTCTCAGATATTGTTTTAGGAGGCATCTGATGTAGAAATGAAAGAGTTTTCTATTTTTTTACATTTTAGTACATTTTTTGTGAAATAGGGTTGGGTATTTGTACTCACTTTGTCTGAACAGATATACAGAACGTATAAGCATTCATTTGCAGGGTTGATTGCTTACTTAGCCCCATAACAGTATATATCATGAGTAATAATCACACAACAATTATAGTTTTATGAATGAGCAGTTATTAATAAAAATACTGGAAAAAAAATGTATTTACAAAATGTTTTAGCCATATTCACTTTCAATGTGGTTTGAATGAAGGTTGTCTCAATCACAGTCTATGTTGACTTGCAGTGATAGTATTATGCTCTCTACTTAAAAGGATATATACTAAAAGGAACATATGCATCCCCCCAGAGCACTTAGAGGTTCACATTCAAGATTCCTGAATTCAGAACCTGTTTTTCTTTCTCTTAATGCTACAAGGTGCTACTTGGGCAAACCCTCAGAAAAATAGCTCAGGATCATTTAGAAGTTAAAAAACTACAAAGATACAGGGAGTTTCAAATACTGCAATAAATACCACATACAATTTAGTCATGTGTTTAATTATGGTCTAAGCTAAACTAAGTAAACATTTAACAGACAAGCACATTTAGAACTTAGTTACAATGAATGATCTAACACTTTAAATTTCTGCTAAATTTCTTTTCAATGTGTGAAGATGTGAGAAGTGTCCTTGTGTAATGTGTAAGGAGCACAGGCTAATTTGACTACCACTCTGGTCCAATGTTGTAGAATTACAATATAGACAGCTCTCAAGTCAAATTTGATGATTTTTTCCAAAATAACTAAGTATGTCCATGTTCTAGACATTGTAATGAACACAAAAAAACATTTCAGGAATTTTACTTACTTGAATATTGACAAATCTCGTCGTGCAAATAAAAGGAAATGAGCTCAACGGGAAGTTTACAGGTAGAGCGAGTTCATGGCCAGATGGCCGGACCTATAAACACTTCTTCTATCCTATAGCATTGTGAGGGCAAATAATAGGACCCATTAACTATGTGAATGTAAAAAAAAAACATTTGCAGACCTTTTTTTTAATTGTTAAAACTGATGTTGTAATTCTGCAACAGTGGGTCTTACAGGGTTAACTACTATCTCCTCACTTTCAGTCTTCATCAGGGAGGATAAATGCATACTTGCAGTTCCAAAAATATTTTTTCTTTATTTTCATAATCCTAGTTTAACAGCAGAAACATTGTCTTTTCAATTCCATTTCTTTTCAGATATGTGCAACATCTAGCAAAACAGCCTGACCACACTTCTGCAAATTAAATAAAGTGCGGTCATTTAAATCTTGAAAACTGAATCAAAAAATTAGAGAGACACACAATTATGTACCCCTACCACTATCAGATTCAGTGAATATCCTTCTAAGTGTGTGACATTACAGTTAAAATGGTGGTTATTTTTGGGTTACATACAGTAAGATCACAGTAAGGTCCAACAGGCAGTGAGGAGGTATCTGGGCCATCATACAGCTTCAAGAAGTTGTTGTGACAATCTCCAGGGTCATCCTCACTGATTTGGGAAAAGGTGACAGTCACCACCCTCTCTGGGTGCCATGATGCCCCATTCACAGTGGGTATTGTTGGGATAAGTGCCTAGGTAGTTGGGACTTGCAAATTACAGAGTGCCACCACAACCTACAGTGCCACCACAACCTAGTAGACACAAACATATTGAGATGCTTTATCTAAAAGAAAAAAAGAACAAATGGTATGCAAACAGGACGATGGAAAGAAATATCATCCCTGTTTTATGTTTTTAGTATTTGTATAGTATTTTAGTAACCATGGAAACAACAGAATCATCTACCACCAAACGATACATAAAGTACAACTTAGGATATTTAACTGTACAGCTTCTTCTCTATCACATAGAGCTTCTACAGATCTACATTTATGTGGGCATACCATATTGTGTTACACTTCCAGACCTGGTCAAGAACGTCAATGACTATCACTGTATACACCTGCAGGACAAGCTCCATGATCTGGAAAATAACAAGTCATTTGTTAAAGTCTTATTTGGAAACAGTTACAAGTACTGTATGCATGTGTGACACCTTCAAGTGTATAGTCATAATGAAATAATCATTTGATTGATTTTGCTCTGAAAAAGGCCAGATTTAAATGTGTTTTCACTGTGGGTTCAAACTTAACTTTATACAGTGTAGTTCTTTCTCTTTGCCACAAGAGGGAGTATTCACCGAGGTAAGCACTTGTAGATGAGCTGCAAGACTTCTGTTACTCTGACAATGAACATAACTTATATAAATGACCTGTGTCTGCTTGTCTTGTATACAATTAGTAATGTGTGTTACCTTTTGACAACTTATTCCTGAGAACTCTTAGAGCTCATCTGATGTCATTTGGGCAAATGATGCAGTAAATGATCATCACATGTAAATGTCTCATATGTTATATGTGAAAGGGAATTGTGAATTGTGTTGTGTATTTTCATGTGAAGATAATTGTGTAGAAGAAACATTTGGTTTAAATGAAAGAAAATCCTCATCCTGTCATAATCTCTGCTGAGATTTTGATCATGTATTTTTGTATTAATCTCTCTTGTTAATTCTTGACTTTATAGAATTGCAAATTAAATTGTGGTTAGTGTAAGTATAAAAAAACAAACACAAACTTAAACCAAAACTTTAAACTAAAAACTTAAATCCAAAAACATAAGCATGAAAAACTGTTCCAAATGGAAAACTATGGTGCAATGAAGTCACACATATCACTGACAGAGATGTTTTCAGGACTTTCATTCTGAAAAGGAAATGTCTTTTAGAATTGCTAATACTATCTCTTGAAGAATTGGCCTGATAGATAGATAGATAAAGATTTGAGAATGAATAATCATTTAGCCTCATAAAATTTACCTGGGTGCCATCACTCATATAATGACCTTTGACCCGAGAACATCTATTACATGCTCTTACTGTAGTAATGGAGTGGAGTGTGATTTTGCATTGCTAAAAGAAAATGCTGTGATTTCAGCAGTGTCCCTGAATGCCTCCTACAGAGTGGTCGGACAGCGACACTCAGTGCCGGATTGGAGCAACTGCAGCTGGATTCTATACTTTTGAGTTTTACCGTCTCCAGCTCACTCCTCACTTTTTTGAGCTTTGAACTGTCTGCAGCAAGATGAGCTGTTAATTTGTGTTATAATGTTGAAAATTTCGGTTTAATGGCTGTCTTTTAACAAGAGAGTAGTTGTTTAAACACATTAAACGATGTAGTTTTTATTTAACGCCACAGACTCTCTTATTATACTCTTACTCTTATTACTCTTATTATCCATTACACGATTAATATTCAATGTTATTTATAAAACACCTTTCTCACACCCAACCAGTGGCAGGATCATCAGATCCTGCACAGCTGTGGCTTGTTCTGCAAATACCTCCAGCCCATATTTACTACAGGTCCATTTGTAAATATGCAAATAGATTTTGCACATATGCCCAGTTGTCGAGGCTACAAGTATTTGTTAGTAATAACTGATCAATATCCAAAGTGTGTTAAATGCTTCCCAACCAGGAAAGAAGATGCCAGAACTGTTGTAAAGTGTCTTCTAAGGGAAGTCATTCCAAAATTCGGGGTGTCACAGGGAATAGATAGTGACAGAGGTCCAACTTTTGTATCACAACTCCCACAGGGACAGTCAGCTATCTTAGGATTCAAGTGACAGTTACATGTTCCTTATCACCCACAAAGTTGAAAGGATGCGGAATGCAACTATCAAAGAAAGACTGGCAAGGCAGAATGGATTCATGCCACAAGGTACAGACTTGCTCCCAGCCGCCAGAGAGGATGTGAAGATCAATGGCAGGTAATCAGACAATTACTCATCTTTTCACTCCTGTTAGGTGGGCTGGGCCAACTTAGGTTTGGAAGTTTCAGTATAGCAGGGAGGCTTCTCTGCTCGTGATACGGTCCTCAAAGAGGGGGCGCCCTCTGCGGGACAGCCCTGGAGAAACAAACCAGGTATTAGGCTGTGAATGCAAGGACGGAGTAAGACATTTTTTGAAGCTTAGTAGCAACAAAAATGCACATGAAACTGAAAAACAAGGTGATTATGTTGCTAAAATGGAGCCAGAAAATAGCACCTTCAACTCTGTTGTTTTTGAGTGTCCCACTGACATATGTGAAGAAAATGATTGCTATGTCGCAAGACCTGACATCTTTATGAAGAGATAGTGGACGTGGGCCACCTATGATAAGAGGTTGGTGGAGATGGAGTTAATTAAGCCAGGAAGGATGAAAGTAAAATTCACATTTGACTTTCCTCAACTTATACCTGTAGATTTATGGTGTTTCACTGAACAACAACTGGTTTCCTCCCCTGATTTCTAAACTATGGGATGTTAGCTATCCAGAGGGAAAAAAGGGACAGCCTAAATCTTGTAATGCTAATGCATGGTATGAAGATATAGGCACTTCTACCTATATATTTTTTTTTCACGACAGCCAAAAACCAAGCTAATGCTAAAAAAGAGCAAATTGTGCTGGACTTGACTAAAGGCCAGGCTTAACAGCCTGTTGAGCCAAAAGTAAATTCAACTATTAGTCTTATGATTTATTATGCACGTGTATAAGTAACTGCTGGCTGTGTCAAAATATGCCAGTGTCAATCCATTGTCCTATGCTTAAATTGCCCAATTCCATTCATCAAAGCTGACTATGAAAAGCCTGATTGGAATGATCTGAGTTTGAGACTTAACGATGATACAGATGATTGTTACACCCCTCCCTATCCAATTGACAATTGATTGTTAAATCCGCAGAACATGCTGACATTGCACGACATGTTGCACAAAGTATCAATGAGAAATATTTATTTGCCCCCTGTGCCCACTCATGCACTGCAAAATGTTCCATTGTGTTTCCGAGGTGTAGGGTCAGGTCAGGAGGAGGTAGGACCGAACAGTTGTAATATGGTAATAAATGTCACTCTAAAGCAGTCTCCTCTGCCCGAGAGAGTGTATTTAATTTGCGGTGATAAAGCAAATTGCTGCATGCCATATGAAGAATCACAAGGTATTTGCTATTCGGCTTATTTGAGTCCCCTGATCAGAAAAGTAGATGCCTCCGAAATAGCTTCGCTGTATCCTCCATTGCATAGATACAGGAGGGAGTTAACATCCTCCTTATGTGTCATCAGCATCCTTTTACTCTGGAATGGTGTTTATGTGTCTACGGAAGAGGATTAGGGCCACTGTGGGAAAAAAAGTGAGTTCTGACTTTTTTCTCTGAATTCTGACTTTTTTCTCAGAAAGTCAGAATTCTGACTTTAAACTCAGAATTCTGAGAAAAAAAGTCAGAATGACCTCTCCCTGGAAGATGATGATGAGGAAGTGGAGACCTCAGGTCTCTAATCAAAAGTATTTAGTTTAATGAATCAGGGAGTCAGACAGAGGGAGGCGTGATTTGTCTGAGTGTTAAACTGATGAAACTCAGAGGTTTCTGTGTGTTCATGTACTCCTTGTTTTATTTTCCTTTCAGGGTTTCGTGTTTTAATGATTACAGATTTTATCGTGTGTTCCAAATTTCAAAATGACACTATTAATCAATTTAATCATTTTTGTTTAATGAAGTACAACTAAGCATTTAGTCTAGTTTGAGTAACCAGAATAATTACTTTTGGTTTATAGGCTACATTCACACTGCAGTTAAAAGTGACCTGAATCTGATTTGTTTGCTCAAATGTGACCCATATCTGATTTATTTCTGACAATGTGAACAGCACAAGTCACATTGAATCTGACATTTCCAAATCTGATTCAGGCCACATTCAAATGTGGTATTGAACCTGATACATATCAGATTATTCTGGAGCAACACACAGCAAGTATTAATTTTCTTTCTCCTCTTCCTCCTTTTTAACATCACCCACTCACAAATTTGCCGTCTGCCGCCACACACTGTTTTCTATATTAGACCATAAATGAAACTACCAGTAACTTCACCAGCTGTTGCTGTTGTCACATTCGCTTCCGTAAACACTGTTCTGTGCATGACGTCATTAATGATCACTTCAGGAGGCCACATTTAAAAGTGTAATATGACCAGCCAAACAAATCGGATTTGAGCAATAAATTGGAATTGAGCATTAAGGCCTGTGTTGTGAACGTTGCCATAGAGAATGTTGTATGTGATTTTGATTGTGTATTTGAATGCAATGAAAAAACTGCAACTGATGAAACTGATGAAGGATTCAAGGCCACCATGCATCGAAAGTGCCTGTAACCTCTCCATGGTGGTGACTCTTGACTGTACGTTAAGTACAAAGGTTGAAGACTCGTCAGTGCATAAATTAATGTGTGAAATTATTAAATTTGTTATTGTGATTTTACTTTTTCCTTTTCAGGGATGAAATGAGTATTTTGCTGTATTGCTGTAATCACATGTATGTGTATGTATCACCTTTTAAAGTGTAAGGTTTCCTAATGGGATGAGATAGGGTAAACGCGGTCTTGTTTCCTCCATACCATCAAGGCGTGGCCTTAAACCCCTCGCTAGACTAGGAGTAGTTAGCACAGGGTTCTTATTGGCTATTTTCAGGATCATTAGGGAAGTAGGCCCCTCTCTCTCTCCAGCCGCATCCACTTCCTGCCATCACCACCACCACCACCACAGCAGTACCACATGATGGTGTTGTTGTAGGGAAAAGTAATTTGACACAGTGTTGAGAGGATGTTATACTGCCCCCTACTGACAGCCTTTGTAAGTTTTTTCTGTTCTGAATAAAAACACGTGTGACAACAATAGGTTATGGGCCCAGAGCGTCGCTAAAAAGCCGTGTTGTGATATAAACAGTGTTGTGGGATTCACAATGGAAGATAAACTGTTTATTGACAAGCTGAGCGGACCAGAGAACTGGGCAACATGGAAATTTCAGATGGAGCACTTGCTGAAGGCAAAAGGACTGTGGGGCATGGTAATGGAAACGGATGTGCTAGCTACAGGAGCTAATGCTGCTGCACAAGCTGAGTTTCAACGACGGAAAGAAAAGGCATTTTCCGTCTTGGTGCTGAATGTAAGTACACCCCAGCTGTACCTGATAACAAGCTGTCAGACCCCAAAAGAAGCGTGGGATACGCTCAGAGGACATTTTGAGAGAGACACTCTTGCAAATAAACTGTTCCTAAAGAAAAAATACTTCAGATGTGAAATGAAGGAAGGAGAAAGTTTAACTGAACATTTAAAACGAATGAAGGAACTGACTGACAAGCTTGGGGCAATAGGTGCTATAATTGAAGAGGAAGACCAGATTGTAACTCTCCTGGGTAGTTTGCCATCAAGCTATGCTACAATTGTCACTGCATTAGAAACAAAGATGGACAATTTGACACTGCAGTTTGTTCAGCAAGCATTAATAAATGAAGAACAAAAGAAAGTGCAAGCAGATGATAATGGAGCTGCATCAGGTGGTGCATCAGCCATGTCAACACAAGTTCGTGGAGATATGTAGCCTAATTCTAAGGTAGTCGGAGCTGACAGATCCAGCTCATGGAGATGTTACAAATGTGGAAAAGAAGGTCATATAAAGCGTGACTGTCCAAGAGGAAAAAGGAAAAATAAAATCCACAAGGCCAAAAGCATGATGTGTGAAGATACTGAAGAGTCATCTGAGAGTGCTTTTGTAGTTAAAGAGACTAATCAGAATGAGGTGTCACAACAGGCTCAGTGGTTGATTGACTCTGGAGCATCAAAGCACATGACTTGCTATAAAGAATGTGTTCAAGACTACCAACAGTTTTCAGAACCACAATCTGTAAAACTTGGTGACGGCAGGGTGGTGGATGCACTAGGACTTGGCAACATCAAACTCAGAATGACATTCAAAGTCAGTGATGTAAAAAATATCACAATGTATGATGTGCTGTATGTTCCCAAGCTATCCGGAAATCTTTTCTCAGTGGGAGCTGCTACAAGGAAAGGAAATACAGTGCAGTTCAAGAAGTCTCGCTGCTACATACGTGGGAAAGATGGAACTCTCCATGGGATGGGAACACAAAGATCTGATGGACTATATCAGCTGGACGTCGAGGGAAGTTTGCCTGTGTGTCACGGTGCATCAAGTGCATCAGTAACAGCCAGCCTGTGGCATCAGCGCCTGGGTCACACCAGCAAATTAAAGGAACTCAAAAATCTGGTAAATGGAGTGGATTTTACTGCAGAGAAAGAAGCTACCTTCTGTGAAGCCTGTGTGGAGGGCAAGCTGTCTAGAAAACCACACAAGCCAGTGGGAGAGATTCGCTCCAAACGTAAGTTGCAGTTGATCCATAGTGATGTCTGTGGTCCCATGCAGACAGAGTCAATAGGTGGAGCAAAGTACTTTGTGACTTTTATTGATGATTATTCCAGATGTTGCAAGGTCTACTTCCTGAAACAAAAAAGTGAGGTTCTTAGCAAATTCAAGGAATTTGAAAAAACATTCTCCAATGAGTGTGGACAGAAAGTCACAAGGCTGAGAACAGATAATGGTGGGGAATACACATCCAGTGAATTTCAAGAATACTTGAAAGCTCAAGGTATCCACCATGAGATGACTGTACCTCACACACCTCAGCAAAATGGTGTTGCTGAAAGGAAAAACAGAACACTGATTGAAGCAGCCAGAAGTATGTTATCTCATGCTAAGTTGCCAAAAATGTACTGGGCAGAGGCTGTAGCAACTGCAGCATATATACAGAACAGGTTGCCCACATCTGTTCTGAGGAAAGCGACACCCTACCAGAGATGGAGTGGCAAAAAGCCGGACATGAGTCACATGAGAGTATTTGGCTGTGTTGCTTATGCACATATCCCAGACACAGAAAGAAGAAAACTGGACAAGAAAGCTGTGAAGCTTCGCTTCATGGGATACGCAAACAATGCAAAGGGCTACCGTCTCTTAGATGAAGAGAAAAGGAGGATTCTCATTCGTCGAGATGTCATCTTCAATGAATCTGACTTCGGCTGGAAACAGGAAGTGGATGTATCCTGCTCAGAGAAGGAAATATCCATCAATACTGATGAACGGGAAACACCATCTAACGAGGCCACTGTCAGTGAATCTGCTAGAGAAAGCAGCAGAATCAGGAAGCCTCCAAAAAGATATGGATATGATGAGTTTGCTGACAAAGTAACTGTTGATTATATTGCCAATGTGTGTTGTGTTACAGAGCCAAGCACACTAAAAGAGGCATTAATGAGTCCTAATGCAAAGGAATGGCAGGAGGCGGCTGACTTGGAATATGAGTCACTGCTAGAAAATGAGACGTGGGACTTAGTGGATTTACCAAAGGATCGCAAGGCAATAGGATCGAGGTGGGTTTTCAAAGTCAAGCATCACAGTGACGGACGAGTGGAGAGACACAAGTGTAGACTCGTTGCTAAAGGCTACTCACAGATGTATGGTGCTGACTATGATGAAACTTTTTCACCTGTGGTACGATTCAGCTCAATTCGTACATTACTGTCTTTTGCTGTCCAGAATAATCTACATGTACACCAGATGGATGTAGTAACTGCATTCCTAAATGGACATCTGGAGGAAGAAATCTACATGGAGCAACCAGAGGGATACATCAAACCAGGACAGGAACATCTTGTGTGCAAACTGAAGAAGTCAATATATGGGCTGAAACAGTCTCCTCGCTGTTGGAGCAAGGCTTTCACAGAGTTCATGAAAGACATTGACTTTAAACAGAGCACATCAGACCCATGTGTGTTCGTGAGATCTCGACAGGAGCTAGAGATTCTAGCTGTGTATGTTGATGATCTGATTTTGATCACAGAATCAACAGAAAGCATGGATGAGTTGAAACAAGCTCTCAAAAGGCGCTACAAGATGAAGGACATGGGGGAGCTGTCCTATATCCTGGGCATCTCTGTTGTTCAAGACAGAGCAAAGAAGTGTGTCTTTCTGCATCAGAAGCATTACATTGAAACCATTCTCCAGAAGTATGGAATGAGCAATGCTAATCCCATTGCAACCCCTGCTGATGCAAACGTAAAGTTAAGAAAGGACGATGGTGTCAGTAAACCTGTGAACTCAAGTACTTATCAGTCCATGGTAGGTAGTTTGTTGTATGCAGCAATGGCCACACGACCAGACATAGCACATGCAGTGAGTGTTGTGTCAAAGTTCAATGCAAATCCAAACACTGCACATCTGACGGCTGTGAAGAGAATTCTTCGATACTTGAAGGGAACAGTGAATCTTGCCCTCAAGTATGAGCAGTCAGAGTCAGGAACTTTGATTGGTTTCTCAGATGCTGATTGGGCCGGAGATCAGGATGACCGTCGCTCAACAACTGGAAATGTGTTTTTCCTGAGTGGAGGAGCAGTGAGTTGGTTCAGCAAGAAACAGGCAACAGTTGCACTGTCAACAGCAGAAGCCGAGTATATTGCACTCAGCCAAGGAGCTCAAGAAGGTACCTGGCTGAAGCGATTACTGACTGAACTTGGAATGAGTGATTCACCTACAGTGATCCTGGAGGACAATCAAGGAGCTATCGCAATCGCAAAGAATCCAGTCAATCATTCAAGAACTAAACACATAGACATTCGCTACCATTACATTCGTGAATGTGTGCAGAATGGGCAAATACAAGTACAGTATTGTCCGACATTTGATATGAAGGCAGATATCTTGACCAAGCCACTGACAAGACAAAGGTTTGAGTACCTTAGGAGAGAGATCGGGCTTAACCCTGTTTAAATCTCTAATATGCTTACTGTACTGTCTATTGTTCAATATGTTATGAAACAGTACGCAAGGTAACAGTTAATAAGAGGAAAAATAATAAGAAAAAAACAAACATGCAAGTTTGGAAGGATTTATTATTTTGACATTATTTGTGAGGTTGAACACTGATCTTAGTTATGAAAATTGTTTAAGTGCTTAAATGCCAGTGTAAAATTAAGTGGGAGTGTTGTAGGGAAAAGTAATTTGACACAGTGTTGAGAGGATGTTATACTGCCCCCTACTGACAGCCTTTGTAAGTTTTTTCTGTTCTGAATAAAAACACGTGTGACAACAATAGGTGTCTCTGCCATGCTGGAACCGACAGATGAGGAACTGCTGGAGCTAACCCAGGAGCAATCCCTCATCTTGGACCAGCCCGCAGAGTCACCAGCTCCCTCCACACCAGCACCATCGGCACCACCACCTGCTGCAGAGGACTTGGAGTATATGCCCGGGCCCACCTTCCTTCCTCGCCCACCACCTGCTAGCAGTGCTGAGGTAAAGTTGTCTGTCAAACAGTAAATGTTACCTTGTTAGATGTCAAAATTCACAACAGTAATTCTGAAAAGAGAGAAACTTAATACCCAGTAACATTGATATCTGTTCTGTTTTCACTGTCTCTACTCTTAAAATAGCATTTTGTGAAGTTTTGACAATAAGTTCAGATATATTTCTCAATATTGGCTAATATAGCATTTTACACCAAAACAGTAAGACACACAATTCCCAGTAACGTATCTGCCCTGTGTTCACTGTTACAGCACTTAAAAATGCATTTTGTGTGGTTTTGACTATAAGATCACCCATATATCAATGTTTGCAAAACAAAATTAAAATGAAATATAAGTGAAAAGCTAAACTAAGTCCCACCCCTCCATTTTAACAATGTCGTAAATCAGTGCATTAGTCTTTCCACTCAGTGCTGTCCTAACCCTAACCTTGTTTATTGAGAGAATGCACAAACAAAGTTTCACACACGCAATGAAACTTACTGAAAATCAAAGCTCGGCGTTTAACTTACATGTTTGTATTTTGTTCACCTGTGGCTCAAAGGTTTTTATTTTTGTTTCAGATTTTCCATACAGACACACATCTATACTGGCACACCACCACTTTCACTCATCACCTACTCACACAGACACGAATGTGCATGCGCAGGCTGTCAAACTCGATAGAAATGTGTGTGCGTACACATGTATGTACAGCTCCAGAGACTGTACAATTTATATTGTGCTGCATTTACAAATCAGAGAATTTGTGTCATCTTGCAGATCTGCAGTAACTCTGTTATCTGCATATGCTGGTGTGTGCGCATGTGTGTGAATAAGTGATTTTTTTCAGCTGCTCCAGGTAATTCTGAACCCTGAAGGCAGGCTGGTCAACTGGGTTTGGAAAACAATGTAGACTCGATGGGAGGAGGCTGTGAATGGTGCAATGTTGGTTTCTTGAACAAACAACACAGAAAGGACAGAGAAAAGAGTCATACCTAATTATACATGGGAGGATGGACTAGCAATCTTACAAATAGCTGATTTCACAAAAACTTGTGTTTTCCTTTCTGTTCCCTTGTGTTCCCTCAGTGACATTCTGCTTATTTTTATTTATTTTTTAATCTGTTTACATAAATACTGTAATAAATGATTTAGAAGTTACAGTCCAACATAACTATATAACAATATAATAAAAGATCTTCATTAAGTCAAACCACATTTTTTATAGTATTTTTGATAACACAACATATTTCCAGCACAGCCATTACACCACATTTTGCCCTGTATTCTGATTCGTATCTACAGGGAAAATGCAGCATGTAATTCAGTTGTACAGTTTTTAATTTGATCTCTTTGATATCAGCCTCAGTTTACTGTTAGCTTTCCTATAGCCACATTAAAGGTGAACTTACTTACTCCAAATGCAGTGGCGTGATTAGGCCTATTTTAGGGGGGCTTCAGTGCCCCCTAAAATATTCTTAAGCCCCCCTAAATAATTGTATGTTCAATTATTTAAAAAAAAAATATATATATATATATATTTTAATTAATTTATTTTTTTACAGAAAAGTGCCGACAAAATCAATATAATGTGGCCAGAATATGAGTTTAAATAAATAATCATTATTAACTTAAATATGATCATAAATCTTAGTTTCCCTTCACTTAGGGAAGGTAGAGAGTCAGAGTCAGTGCGTCGTTATCCAATCCATTCCACTTGTTCATATAGAGCACGCCCACATCACTGAAATCCAGTCCATGTTTTCCCTGAAACTTCGGTTGCACTCGGTACCTGGGTACCTGTAGCATGTGTGTACAGGAGCGGAGCATACAGAACCGACTACAATGTGTATAGATACATCTGTGGATGCGCTGGGACACATCATCAGTGATGTTTGTTTCCTGAGGTCATCGGGTGTTTCGGGTCTCACAACATCAGACACCTTCCCTCAGGCGACCCAGACAGGGTTGATCAGGCCCTGGCTTGTGTCCCAGCAGCGTTGGCCCACTTTTCGGACCTCTTGATCCAAATCCACCTAGAGGCCCTCTCCGCGGCCTCTACGGTGGACTTGATGGCTCTCCTCTTCGCAGCTCCTGTGATGCCAAGAAGGGTGTAGATCTTGCACAGGGAGCGGGCAGCAAAGCCTCTGCACCCTACCTCCACTGGTTCACAGCGAGCTTTCCAGCCCCTCCTCCGACACTCCTCGGTGAGCTCTTGGTATTTGAGCCGCTTGCGCTCATTGGCCTCTTCCATGCGGTCCTCCCAGGGGACTGTCAGTTCCACTAAGAGGACCTGCTTAGAGGAGGGGGATGTCAATACCAGATCTGGCCTCAAGGAAGTAGATGTTATAAACTCTGGGAACTTAAGCTGCCTGCCCAGGTCAACTCGCAGTTCCCAGTCCGATGCCGATGAGAGCAGGCTGGCTGATGGTGTTGGCTGCGGACGTGGCCTAACCCTTCTCTCCAGCCTTTACAAAGTTGATCCTCCTCTGGCTGCGGACATGCTTGTTATTGTCCACTGCACTGGAGATGGCCTCTGCCACTGTCCTCAGGACCTGGTCGTGACGCCAGCGGTAGCGGCCCTCTCCAAGGGCTGATGGGCAGCTGCTCATGATGTGCTCCAGAGTCCCCTTTCCTGGACAGAGTGGACATGTTGGAGTGTCACTCTTGCCCCAGGTATGCAGGTTAGCTGGGCTGGGTAGTACATCATAGACAGCTTGGACCATGAACTTAATCCGCTGAGGCTCAGTCTTCCAGATGTCATTCCAGGTCAACTTCCTCTCCAGCGCTCCTTCCCACCTTGTCCATGCCCCCTGCTGCCGCATGCCCACCATCCTGCTGGTCCTCACCTCCTCGACACCTGCTCGGACCTCCTTCAGGACCAGATGGCGTCTGTCCTTGCCCTGAGCCTTGTCGTGCCGTGGTTGTGGGATGGCTCCCAGCCCTGCTCGCCCAGATGCCACCGTGCCCAACAGTGCTTTGTGTCTCAGCCGAGACTCTGCCAGCTCCAGCCCCTCTTGAGCCTTCCACTTCCTGCCCGTCCGCACCACGATACCAGCTGCTGCCACTCTAGAGTCTTTGGAGTCTCGATATACCAGTGCCTCTCTTGTGCGGGAGACCCTGATCTCCTCCTCCAGGCTGTTGATGGGGAGCTGAAGCTTGTTGCTCCTGCCATACAGTGCTGCACTTGTGAGACTGCGTGGCAGACCCAGCCATCGTCGGAGGTAGCAGCTGATTTTCCTCTCCAGGGTCTCGACTATAGACATCGTCACCTCGTACACTAGCAGGGGCCAGAGGATACGGGGCAAGATGCCATGTTGGTACAACCATGCCTTGAACCTACCAGGTAGACCAGACTTGTCTACTGTAGACAACCAAGTTTCGAGCCTCTTGATGGTTGTTTGGACTGATGCTGTGTCTCTGAGGCTACAGTCAAACACCTTGCCCAGGCTAGTGACTGGCTTCTCAGTGATTGATGGTATTACTGCGCCGTCCACAAAGAAGCGGAACTTGTCCACCACTTTGCCTCTCTTCAGAACCATGGACCTAGATTTTGTTGGTTTAAAGCTCATCCTAGCCCAAGAGATGAGCTTGACCAGGCCCTGAAGGATCCACCTGCATCCAGGCACTGAAGTGGTCGTGACAGACAGGTCGTCCATGAAGGCTCTGATGGGAGGCTGCCGAATTCCAGACTTGGACAGGGGACCTCTGCACTCTGTCTCGGCGGCCTTGACCAACATGTTCATGGCCAGAGCGAAAAGGATGACTGAGATTGTGCAGCCTGTTATGATCCCTTTCTCGAGCCGGTGCCAGTTAGATGTTATGCTCCCTGATGTAACTCTCAGCATGAAGTCTCCATAGTAATCCAGGATGAGGTCTTTGATCATGCAGGGGATTTGGTGGTGGTCCAGGGTGGTCTCAACCAGCTTGTGGGGGATCGACCCATATGCGTTGGCGAGGTCCAGCCAAAGCACCGCTAGGTCTCCCTTCCCCTCCCGTGCCTCCCTGATCAGCTGTGTGACCACTCCGGTGTGTTCCAAGCACCCTGGCACTCCTGGGATGCCGCCCTTCTGCACCGATGTGTCGATGTACTTGTTCTTCAAGAGGAAGGCTGTCATCCTTCTGGCCAGAACACTGAAGAAAATCTTCCCCTCCACACTGAGAAGTGAGATGGATCGGAACTGCTCCAGCTTGGTCGAGTTCTCCTCCTTAGGAATCCAGACGCCCTCTGCCTGCCTCCACTGCTCCGCGATGGTCCCTCTTCGCCAGATCACACGCAGCATCTTCCAAAGAATTCGGAGGAGCCCTGGGCAGCGTTTGTACACCTTATAGGGTACTTGGCTGGGACCTGGAGCAGAACTGGCTCTGGCTGCTGTTACTACCTCCTGGATTTCCTTCCAAGTGGGTTCTGAAATGTTGAACTCCACTAGGGGGGTTGGTACATCCACGAGGGCTGCCTGTTGTCCTAACTCTTGCTCTCTATCTGGATCACTCAGGGTGTTATGCAAGAAGTGATCCACCTCTTCCTTGGAGCAATCAAGACGCCCGCTGCGCTTCTGCCCTAGCAACCGCTTTGTGAAGCCAAAGGGATCGGATAAGAAGGAGGTTCGCTTCCTGGCTCTCTCAATCCTACGTCTCCTGTGCCATTCAGCTCTACGCAGGGTCATAAGCCTCTTCCTGATGGTATGCTGGAGCTCAGCGAGTGGTGGCTTCTCCTCCTCATCGGCTGCTTTGAACTGCTTCGTCAGTTTTCGCAGCTCTTTCCGCAGTTGATGGATCTCCTCCGCCCTACGGTTCTTGGTGTAGGTGGACTTGCTGGTCTTGGGCTCCTCAACACCAAACCTCTCAACTGCAAAGCTTGTGATGATGGTGGTCAGGTTTCGGAGTCGTCCCTCTACGTCTCCCTTTGCTGTTGCGCTGATTATTCTAGATGCATCCTCGTCAAACTGTTGCCACAGTCTGTGCTGCTTAGCCGGAGGCCACTTGATCCGATGTTGCTGGACTACTTTGCTTGGAGTTGGAATCTTGGGCACTTGGAGGTTCTGGGCTCTGTGGGGTGTCTCCGGGCCGGGCTCCTCCTGCGTCTCACCAGGCACTGGACCTGTGCGCTGTACTGCCGTCTCCTGTACCAAGCATTTCATCCGGGCCTGATGGATTTTTAGGCCCCGTTCGTTCTTGCAGACCTTGCCACAAATGCATCTGCTTATCATGGTCGTTAATCCGTTTTCCAAGGTCGTCATCATTAGGTCCGTCCTAATGGGGTGCTCATCCTCCCCCCCTCTCGGGCACCCCGGGGGTATTTCTCTGTGGGTCGATCTGTAGCTTGTTTGGGTTCTTCCTCACGGAAGCTGCAGGTTGGGCTGCTACCCCTTCCTGCCCCAGGTGCCGTCTTTCTGTCCACTGTCTCTCCAGTTGTCACCGAACTGTTCTCGGTTGTCAACCAGCCTATTCCTATTCCCAACATCATTAGGAGAAGAACGTGAACAAGATTATTTTCAAGAGAGTAAGTAGTATTCATCACTGCTGATAGTAACAATAACTTAGCTCCAGCAGAAAGTCCCACGTAATAACCAAATGCTCCCTATTTGACAAATAAAAACCTGGCTTGCAGCCTTGCACACTCTGTAGGAGAGAGCCCCCTGTACAAGAGGCAGCGTGAGATGCGTGCTGTATAGACGATCTCTGTGCACGTCTTACCTTTGTTGTTTTGAGGTCAAAAGTTACATTTCAGCTTTAAAAGAACGCAGCTGCTTAGCTAGCTAGTTAGTCTGAAATGCACTGTGAAGGTCCTGGTTGTTTATAGAGTTAGGTGTGCACTCTTTTTTACCATATACTATCTTTGGGGTGACTTCCTTCTGGAGCATCAACTCCAGCATCAGATGCACACAGTGAAACAAGAGCTTAGCTCATTCACGTATGATTATGTGGATGATAATAATAATAATGACAATTAGAATGATGATGATGATGATGATGATAATAATAATAATAATAATACACTAATAATAATCCTTCACTCCACCACCCCTATTGACCTGTAGGAGTCAGGGCAGAGAGAGAGAGTGAGAGGGGAGAAACCTCTACTACTGGAAAGGTGAGTCTAAAGGATTTCACAGGATAGAGTCATTTGTGATGCAGACAGTCTTGGAATTTTATGGAACTCGATATGAATATGAAATATGAAACATTTCAGTCCAAGTGCACCATATAAGACTTATTTAACTTGAGCTTTTATTTAGGAGAGTAATGTTTGGAAAGTGGAGATAGCCAAGAGAGAGATATATAGGCCTAAGAAAAATTAGCCTGGCCCAAATATTTTCATGAGTACCTTAATATAACTGTAATTTATGTAATTAAGTAATATTTTTCAGGGCTTGAAATTACAACCATTTTAGTCACATATGTGCCCAAAATATATTCTGTGCGACTTCAAAATATTTGGGAGTAAACAATTATTGTGTACTTTGTGAGAACACAGTGCTCTTTTTTTGCATACAGTTTTGGATAATACATGTGGGCTCTTAATGAATAATAAGCATTGGTTAAATACGGCACTGTAACTATGTGGATTTTTTCTTTTTTTATTGTTGTTAATGCTGTAAACATACAGTACTTCCTGTGTTTGTTGTTGTACTGTGTTAGAAATGTAATGGTGGCCTAAAACATTTAGACAGTAAAGTGTCTCTGTTAAATCTGTCCAAAAGTGGAAAAGCAATTTTTCAGTTTTTGTTAGCTGTTTGTGAAATTTAACGTTCACTCACATGCTATGCATCTCCTGGGGGCTAAGCCCCCCCTGTCCTTAAAACCTAGTGACGCCCCTGCGCAATACCAATATTTCTTATTGCTGCTGCTTCACATTAAAAGTGTTCAACTGGTGAAATATATGCTGATTCTTATAGTAAAACAGCAACAGGAAATGCATTGTATTTGTCACCATAGTTAGCACCAAAAGTGATAGTTGATTATGAATGTGTCTAAAATTATTAGTAGGCTTCCTTAAAATGCAGTCAGTTTTGTTGGTTGTTCTGCAAACAGATACCCAAGTGCCTGTTTTAGCTGCCCAATAAGTGTTTGCTGTATTATTAAATTGCATTTGCCAAATGAACCAGGACTGAAATCTTAATGATTATAACATAACTAATTTTTCCTTGCACATTGTTCCATTTAATGAATGTTTGAACTTCATGTGCAGAGTGGCGTGCGAGTTCGATGGCTGTTTTCACATTAATTTGCTAAAGGGTGAAAATTTCTCTGTACTCACCTTAAATCTCAGTTTCAGATTTGTGATATAACAAATTAGTTAGTACTGAGTGGTGGTCCAGTATGCAGTAAACACAGGTGTGATATATTTATGGCATGTTTATAGATTTAGGATTTTTTTAATCAGGGAGAATAAATATTTCTGAATTTTTATAAGGTATTCCTACTTTCTTACGGACTATTTTTGTATGTCTGGAAGGGACTTTTAACTACTATCTCCTCACATTCAGTCTTCTTCAGGGAGGATAAATGCATACTTGCAGTTCCAAAAATGTATTTTCTTCAAATAATAATCAAATAATCCTAGTTTAATGGCAGAACACATTTATTTTCAGGTACGTGCAACATCTAGCATAACAGCCTGACCACACTTCATGCAAATTACACAAAGTGAAAACTGCATCAAAAATTGGAGTGACACAAAATGATGTACCCCTACCACTATCAGATTCAGTGAATATCCTTCTAAGTCTGTGACATTACAGTTAAAGTAGTGATTCTTCTTCGGTTACATACAATAAGGTCACAGTAAGGTCCAAAAGGCAGGAGGTATCTGGGCCATCATACAGCTTCAAGAAGTTGTTGTGACAATCTCCAGGGTCATCCTCACTGATTTGGGTTAAGGTGACAGACACCATAGTCATAATGGTTAAGGTGGAATTATCATTTTATCAATTTTGCTCTGAAAAAGGCCCTTATACAGTGTAGTTCTTTCTCTTTGCCACAAGAGGGAGTATTCACCAAGGTGAGCGCTTGTAGATGAGCTAAAATTAGCAGTGTGTGTTACCTTTTGACAACTTATTCCTGAGAACTCTTAAAGCTCTTCTGATGTCATTTGGGCAAATGATGCAGTAAATGATCATCACATGTAAATTTCTCATATGTTATATGTGAAAGGGTGAATTGTGTATTTTTTTCATGTGAAGATAATTGTGAAGAAGAAACATTTGGTTTAAATGAAAGAAAATCCTCATCCTGTCATAACCTCTGCTGAGATTCTGACCATGTATTTATCTAATAATCTCTCTCTTGTTAATTTTTGACTTTATAGAATTGAAAATTAAATTGTGGTTAGTTTAAGTGTAAAAAAACAACCACAAAAACAAACTTAAACCAAACTTAAATCCAAAACCATAAGCATGAAAAACTGTTCCATAATGGAAAACTATGGTGCAATGGAATTAACCATAGTTTTCAGGACTTTAATTCTGAAAAGGAAAAAATTGCTAATACTATTTTTTGAAGAACTGGCCTGATAGATAGATAGATAGATAGATAGATAGATAGATAGATAGATAGATGTAAGGGTTTTGTCTATTGTGGATGTGTGTGTGTGTGTGTGTGTGTGTGTGTGTGTGTGTGTGTGTGTGTGTGTGTGTGTGTGTGTGTGTGTGTGTGTGTGTGCGTGTGTGTGTGTGTGTGAAGGTCTGGAATTAATAATCATTTAGCCTCATAAAATTAACCTGGGTGCTATCACTCTAGGGTGTCCAGGTGTCCAGCTCTAGGCCGGACAGTCCGGATTTTCAATGCCCTGTCCGGCGTCCGGCGCAGCATCAAGCCAGACACATATTTGTCCTCCTTTTTGAGGCACTAGGCTTGAAGAGCAGAGTTTTTTCATCTTTGCTGGGATGCAGCACAACATCCAATCATAGATTGTAAAAAATGCATCCTACGCAGTAACATATCTGGTCTAACAAATGATTGGCTAAGAGCGGTGTCAGATAAATATCTGCTTATATCATTGGTTAAAAACATAAACAAGGGTCCATGTGCTGCTACGTCATATGACATTGATAGAAAGTTAGCATCATGCCAAAACGCAATACCTCAAAAGAACAGAAGTATTGCAGATAGTCAATCAACTATTTTGGTGGGTACACTAACCTTATGATGTCACTGATGGGCTACAAGAAGTATTTATATTTATTGGGTTGAAAACAATACAGATTTTGGAAGGCTGATAACTATATTGTTGCTATGTTGTTATTTGTACCAGTCTCTGCAGGATATAAACAGGCCCAGGGACAGTGGGGGCTTGGAAGCCATGATGACAGAGGGGCTGTTGTCTCCTGAGCTGCTACAGAGGGTGAATGTGGAGTTTGCTTAAATACAGGTCTGCTGCACACACAAAGACACTGTGGCTGTGTGTGTGCCTAAAAGACTGAAGCACTTTAGAAATGCTATACTTTTTGAGCAGTTGAATGCTTTTTTTTTTTTACAATCTCCTTTGTTGTTTACATAAAAGGTTATTTAGGC
The DNA here is from genome assembly GCF_027409825.1 of Scomber japonicus. NCBI lineage: Eukaryota > Metazoa > Chordata > Actinopteri > Scombriformes > Scombridae > Scomber > Scomber japonicus. The sequence goes on along the minus strand of NC_070579.1, from coordinate 40,648,332 downwards.
TTTTTTTAAAAACATTTTTTATTATGTATGTTACCTGTTAATTGTTTTTTACATTTAAGTCCACACGTTATGCTTTGTGGCACTCTGCATTTTAAAAGATTCATCTCAGTGGTCACTTTTTGAACACCACAATGTATTGAATAAATACAAATACTGTGAACAAACACTTTTTGACTTTTCATTAATATTTTTTCCTATTCAGCTACACAAACATCGTATTTAAACCACTCAAAATTGTACTATAAATGAGAGTATACCAGAGTCCTATGTACACCGTAGTAATTTATTGATATGCCGCATAATGTCTTCCTTTTTGGTGTTATGGAAATGGTCACCTTAGCTGAGACCCGGAGCTTCTCCCGCTGCTGTTATGAGACACAGAGTTGGCAAAAGAGCCCTGCAGCCATCCAGACCATAACATCAAGCTATGTTTTTTAGCAGGGTTAGGCCATTGCACATCTGAACCTCCTTTATGCCAAGCTCCAATAGAGGAACATAGATTCAGTCCGTATCAGTGGGTGCATCCAACAGGACATATTAAGATCAGCTAGTAGCTGCATAAAATTGCATAAATGCAGGATAAGAAATGATAGAATATGTTTGAAAATAATATTGACTATTACAGTTGATTTGGGGTGAATTTAATTATTATGCTTAATCAGAGCGGTGTGTAGTGCTTAATGCACCATCTATTGTTGGTCTCATTTAATAGAGCTCATAGACGCCATAAGTCCCTGGTTATGCCAAATTTCAAAGCCCATGTGCTGTGCCGTATCAGATGGATTGGTCTGCCCAATGAGGAGAAAAGTCTGGTCTACCTGATCTTGCAAGCGTGTTACTGGCAGCAGTCCCAAATCCTCTTCGCCTAACCCGGCCTGTGCCTCCCGTTTCGCCCTTGGGACTCGGCTCTGGGGCCCGCCCTTATTCCCTCCTGTGTATGACAAGTGATCTCATGAATGTAATGCATTTATTGTAACTTCATCTGTACATCTTAGCACATAAAGTGTAAATTTCTCCTACTGTAAATACTAATATGTGTTTACATAAGCTCTTATGACTAGTATAGTCAAGTTTTTCAGTCTGGGTTTAGGATATCATGCCTTCCCTTTTACATGTGCTTTGTATTAGACACCTCTGTATTATTCATTATATGTTAAACACTCTCAACAACCATAACCCATCCATCAAACTCAAAGCCACCACACACCCCTCCTCTGTCGACTTTTTAGACACCACCACATTTAAGGGACCTCTTTTCCTTACTCACCTGCATTTGGATGTTAGAGTCTTCTTCAAAGACACAGACACTCATGCCCTGCTCCATAAGAGCAGCTTCCATCCAAAACACACCTTTTGCAGGTCTCATCAAGTCACAGTTGCTCAGGTTCCAAAGGATCTGCACTGGGCAGGAAGACTTTAGGGAGGCCACTAAGGTGACCTTCACCACCTTGACCAGCAGAGGGTACTCCAGGACCTTCCTGAGAGCCTGCTTCAGGGTTTTCCAGCTCACAAAGCCGATCCCAGTCTCTATAGCCATTCCTTTTGTCACCACATTTTCACAGTCTACAGTGGCCCTGGTGCAACACATCAGAAACAATTTAATTAACACAATTAGTGAACAACAACCTCCTTTAGACCTGAGGATGATTGCGGCCTACAGGAAGGAGAATGAAAATTTACAAGATCGTTTGGTCAAATCTCAATTAAAAAAACATATACCACAGACTGCCTCACAGTCTGTTTTACAGTCTAAGGCAAATTGCTTCCTTTTTTGTCACAGGGCTTTCCCCTCAACTCAACTTTTTACATCCTGAGGCGGACACAGGATTCTTGCCTGAACCTAAATGTCAGAGATTAGTGCCTCAACTTAACCCTCTTACTTTCCCAGGCTGATACTGGCTTCCTGCCTAAACTTAACTGTTACAGGCCCCTTGTCTAAACCTAACCGCTGGCGCTTGGGTTTAGTGCTCCTATTTACAGATTACCTGTACTTTTCTCTAAACACAACCATTTCCCCCCAAGTCTAATTCGGTCTCAAGCTAATATTGTCCCCCCTAAACATCTTTTTTTTTCTTTCTTACTACATGTGAATGGCCACAGCCCTGGCCCCTGGGTGTCAATTAGGTCTGATTTATCAGAAGAGTGTATTATTTTTCATTGTGTGATGTGTCTAGTGCTCTGCCTTTGAGGGTAATTATCCCACTGTTTGTACAATAAAAGTATATCATAATGTCTATTCACATGGAGTCTCGGGTGTGGTTCCTGGAGCACGGGTCCCAATCAGGGTGTGGAGGGATGGAGCGTGTTACTGGCAGCAGTCCCAAATCCTCTTCAACTAACCCGGCCTGTGCCTCCCGTTTCGCCCTTGGGACTCGGCTCTGGGGCCCGCCCTTATTCCCTCCTGTGTATGACAAGTGATCTCATGAATGTAATGCATTTATTGTAACTTCATCTGTACATCTTGGCACATAAAGTGTAAATTTCTCCTACTGTAAATACTAATATGTGTTTACATAAGCTCTTATGACTAGTATAGTCAAGTGTGGCGGCATTTTAACCAGCCGCCTTCCTTTGTTCAGGGGTTTTGCTGTGGTCTAGACGCGCTCCAATAAAAAACAATCACTGCTTCTCTTCAATTATGAGCAGCGTTTTATTTGTCCATACACAATTTCAAAGTCACGAATATACTTAAAGAAAGGACAAAAAAATGAATAAAGAGAGCGGTCTAAAAACATTATGGCTCTCCCCTGTCTCATCCGAGTCACCTGTCTCCCTCCTCCCTTTTATCCTCATTTCCTGGGAGGTCGCTGAATACTCACACAGTCTAATTAAATAATATCTAAACAGCTACTCTTTAATATTGTTAAGGAAAATAATAATCAAACAAAATATGCAAAAATGGCTCCAATATACCAGCCCCTAATTGCTTACTACTTAACAATTACCAAATTAAATAATAATAGAGCCATTACAATAATGCAAGACATTAGTTCATAGTTCAAAAGTTCTTATCAATAGTCCATATCCATATAAGGGTACACTCCTGTGTATCAGTCCATTCTGCTGCATTCATGCATTGACAGAGAGAGACCAATGAATTCAGTCAGCCGCCTCCAGAAGCAGACAGAGCTTGGTGATAGGTCTCTGAATCGTGTTAGTTTTGGTCTTAACTAAAACACTCCGAACAAGGCCCTTGGATCCTGGAAGAGCCTTGACCACTCGTCCTAGGAGCCAGGTGTTCCTCGGGGCATTGTCATCAACGATGACAACGAGGTCTCCGGGAGTGAAGTTCCTTCTAATGTTGTTCCACTTGTGTCGCTCCTGCACAAGTGGGATGTATTCTCTGACCCATCTTCTCCAGAATAAGTCAGCAATATACTGCACCTGCCGCCATCTTTTCCTTGAATAGATGTCCCTTTTTTGGAAAAGTCCAGGGGGGATGATGGGATTTGTTTTTAAGAGAAGCAGATGATTTGGAGTCAGTGGTTCGAGGTCATTTGGGTCACTGGTTACTGTAGTAATTGGTCTGTTATTCATAATCGCTTCCACTTCACATAGAGCTGTATGTAGACCATCATCATCCACAGTTTGTTCCTTTAAGACGGAGTAGAGGATCTTTTTAACCAGTCTAATTAACCTTTCCCAGACACCACCGTGATGTGCTCCAGAGGGGGGGTTGAATGTCCAGTCAATTCCTCTTTTGAGAAGTGATCTTTGGATTCTGTCATTATCCAGCTGTTTCACAGATTCCTCCAATTCCCTCTGTGCACCTATGAAGTTGGTGCCTTGGTCCGATCTGATGGTTTTCACCGAGCCTCGACGGCAGATGAATCGACGAACAGCATTTATGCATGCATCTGTATCCAGGTGACTGGCAACCTCCAAGTGAACAGCACGGCTTACAAGGCATGTGAATATCACTCCCCATCTCTTAACCAGAGCACGGCCACGTTTCACCTCAATAGGTCCAAAATAATCTACACCGACATGAGTGAAGGGTGGAAGATCTGGTGTAATTCTGTCTAGAGGGAGATCAGCCATCTTCTGCTCACCTGCTTTAGCTTGTTGTCGTCTGCAAAACACACAAACTTTGATGATTTTTCTTGCTGAAGAGTTAGCACCAGACAGCCAATATCGTTGGTGAAGTTTGGAGAGCATGTGACCTCGCCCCGAGTGACCAACCTGTCTGTGAATGTGACTCAGTATTAACTGTGACACATGAGAGTGTTTAGGTAGGATTTTGGGGTGCTTGATCTCTGTGGGCATAGCCATCTTCCTCATCCTTCCCCCCACTCTCAAGATATCAGAATCAATGACAGGGTCCAACTTATACAGGGAGCTTCCTCTTTTGCACAGTTTTCCTTGCTTCAGAGTGGCGATTTCCTCCTTGTAATGTTGTCTCTGCTCATAGCAAATAATGGCATTTTCTGCATTTTCAATGTCCTCTACTGAAAGACCTGTGACTGCAGGCATTTTAAGAAAGAGCATCTGATCTTTTAGTGATTTTCCTTTAACTTGGCCAGTCAGTGCACTTTCTTTTTTCTTTTTCTTTTCCCTGCTCATCTGTAGAAGAAGATTCTTTAGTTTCATCATCCAGGCTACAGCTCTTTTCAAGTCGTCCCATGATGAATAATACTCAATGAGCCTGCTTGTGGGATTTTTCTCTGAGGTAGAGGTAACAGTGGTACCTACTGTAGCTTCTTTCCTCACCTCTGGATCATCTGGGAGGATGGAGCCTAGCTCTACAGAGTTCTTTGGCCATTCTGTTTCTGATTTTTCCAGAAACTCTGGTCCTTGAAGCCATCTCTTGGAGCTGAGAAAGGGTTCAATGCTCAGGCCTCGAGATGCATCATCAGCTGGGTTGTGTTTTGAATCTACAAACCTCCATTGACTCACCTTTGACAAGTTATGGATCACTGCAATCCTATTAGCCACAAAGGTGCGAAATCTCCGTGTTTTATTTTGAAGATATTTCAAGACAGACTGGCTGTCAGTCCAGAAAGTGGATTCTTGGAGTTCAATTTTAAGTTCTGTGTGAAGCATTCTGTCTATTCGTGAAGCCAGTGTGGCAGCAGTGAGTTCCAGTCTTGGGATAGTCGTTGTTTTGAGTGGAGTTACTCTTGATTTTCCCATGACAAATGCAACATGTACCTCTTCAGAGTCATTTGTAAACCTTAGGTAACTTGCAGTTCCATAACCTTGTTCACTTGCATCACAAAAGTTATGCAGTTGTGCAGTTCTTGCTTGGCCAAAGTTCTTCGGTTTCACACACCTGTTAATTTGGAATCTGGCCAGCTCATCCAGATCCTTAAGCCACCTTTGCCATGGTTTTAACAATTCCACAGGAATCGCTTCATCCCATCCATACTTTGCTTCACAAAGTTGTTGAAGGATTTGCTTGGCTTTCAATACGAAAGGGGCAAGAAAACCAAGAGGATCATACACAGAGCTAACAATAGAAAGTATGTTTCTTCTGGTGGGGCTTTTGTTGTTAACAGTGACACGAAAGCTGAATATATCATTCTCAATGTCCCAGTACAGTCCTAAAGCTCTGTCATTAGGCAGCTTCTCCCTGTCCAGATCCAAGTTCTTAATTTGTTTTGCTCTGTCATCATCAGGGATGGATGCCAATACAGTACGACTATTACTAACCCACTTGGTCAGCTTGAATCCTCCAAGGGAGCACATTTCTCTGAGGTTCTTAACAAGGCATATTGCCTGTTTCTCTGTTGGAACTGACTTGAGACAATCATCAACGTAGAAATTAGACTTGACTGTTCCAGATACTCCTTCATCAAATGTGTTACTGTTATCTTCTGCAGTTTTTTGCAGTGCAAAGTTTGCACAGGTTGGAGAAGATACAGCTCCGAACAAATGAACTGTCATCCTATATTCCTCCAATTCTTTACTTGTGTCTCCTTCAGGCCACCATAGGAATCTGAGCAAGTTTCTGTCCTCTTCATGAACTCTCACCTGGTGAAACATGCTCTCAATATCTGCCATAATTGCAACTGGCTCGTGCCGGAATCTGAGCAGAACACCAATAAGAGAGTTAGCCATGTCTGGGCCCTGTAGGAGTACACTATTGAGTGATGCGCCTTTAAAGGTTGATGCACAATCAAAGACTACACGGAGGGTTTTTTTACGCTTATGGTACACACCATGGTGAGGTATGTACCACAATCTACCATTCTCCGGGTTTAAATCTTCTGGTGGTACGTTCTCAGCATAACCTTTCCTGATGATGTCACTCATGAAGTCTCTGTACTCTCTTGCATAAACCTGATCCTTTTGAAATTTCCTTTTGAGATGTAACATTCGTTGTTCTGCCATCTGATAGTTGTTTGGCATACTGATGTTCCTATCACGAAGAGGTAAAGGTAAGTAGTAGTGACCATCTGTGAGAATAACTGAACTTGAGGCAATCTGCATGAACTGTCGGTCATCAGCTGACATCTCCATTTTCTCCTCATAGTCTTTCTCTGGGAAGTCATGTGCATATTGTCTTTCCAGGAGTCTTTCAATGTGCACAATGGAGATTCGGTTCACGGATGCCACAGTGGTTTCCTTTTCCATAGCAGTAGAGACATTGAGCGGACCATTGACCACCCATCCTAACAGTGTTCTAACTGCATATGGTCCATTTCTTTGGCTGTTAATTATTTTCCATGGTTCCATAGCCTTTGGCACATTCACTCCAATAAGAAGCTCCACATCAGCATCTATTTCCTTTACCTTGATCTCCCGCAGGTAAGGCCACTCATTTAAATCCGCCTGGGTGAGAATGTTTTTCTTTGTGACAGGGATTTTGTTCTGAGTATATAACTTTGGCAGTGTCAGGTAAGTACCATCTTCTATATGACCAACCTCTAGACCTGTTAGCTCATAGCTCTTAACTATTTTTTCTGTTCCCATAGTCTGTAGAAGAACTTCAGTTCTCCGTCCTCTAGCGTTGAGCTGCCTCATGAGGTTCTCTGTACAAAATGTGTCAGTGCTGCCGGGATCCAGGAAGGCATAGGTAGGCACACTTTTACTTCCATTACAGAGTTTAACCAGCACTGGAACTATGGCCAGTATACAGTCTCTACCAGCCCCAGTTCCCTCACCCTCTCCAAGTGACACAAGAGCACTGCTGATTGATGTTTCTTCAGGTTTAGCTGCTATACCATGTAGCTCTGCCTGGTGAGTGTATATCTCAGGCTTTGGAGGTCTCTTTATGTGCAGAATAGTGGGGTGTTTGGCCTGACAACTCTGACATTTCATTCTTCTTTTGCAGGTTTTACTCAGATGTCCCACTTTCAAACATCCGAAACACAATCTATTTTCTCTGAGAAAGTCAATTTTAGCTTCATGAGGTTGTACATTTATTTTCCGACACTCAGCTAAATGATGTTTACCAGCACAAAAGGAGCATGGGGTATCATGAGTGCTGGTGTTCAAGTTGACTTTAATGGGTGATTTCTCTTGTGTCCATCTCTCTTCTTTACTGTCAGACACCATTGCCACTGTGGTAGCAAAACTGCTGCCTTTACTCTTAAATCTATTTGGTTTTGTGTCTGCGGTAGTTTTGGCCTTTAAAGCCCTAATATGCATGAGAGGATCATGAATATCACCAAAAAGAGGATCTTGTAGTATCTTAGCTTGCCTTTCAATGAATGCCACAAGGTCCTGCAATCTTGCTCGTGTGTTTCTGTGTTCCAAGATGTCACAAGCTGCAGTTCTTCACCCCTCCCTCAGTTTATAAGGAAGTTTAGACACAATGAGCTTTAAGTTGGACGGTAGGTCAAGCTCCTCCATGTCCTGTAAACCTCTCATGGCAGTACAACAGCCTCTTAAGAAAAGTGCATAACTTTGCAATGCCTTTCCATCCTCTGGCTTTATATTGTTCCAGTTCAGAGCTTTAGCCATATAGGCATTTGCAATCTTTATTTCATTTCCAAAATGCACTTTTAATAGTCTCTTGGCCTCCACAAAGCCTGCTACAGCATCCATATGAAGACAGCTACGGACCAACTCCTGGCAGGATCCTGATGTATACTGCTCCAGATAGTATAACATGTCTTGGGAGTTATTTGTTTTCTCCTCAATGTTATGCTGAAATGCCCTCATAAAGATTTGATAATTCAGAGGGTTTCCATCAAAAACTGGAATTTCACGTGCAGGAAGTGATAATTGTTTATGCTGCAAAACCAATAAATCAGCAATATCATTTTGTCTCTGCATTACAGTCAGGATATTGTCTTCATTGTTTGTCATTTTAATCCCAACACCTGTTGCTGTTTGTGGAGAACTCTGAATAGTAGGACCATGCTGTGGTAGAATAATGTGTGTTACTGTTTTATCTTGTGGTGGAGAGCTTATTAATGGTTTGGTTTGTTGGTTTAAATACCTTTGTAGTGGTGTTTTGGGAATTGCTCCAAGCTCAGCAAATTCAACTGGAGATGTTTCTGTTCTCACTGTTACATCAGTGTTTTCCAGGTAAGTTTCCAGGTATTCATTCATGCCATCCCCCTGTTGTGCTTGTGGTACTTGTGTTGGTAATTGTTGTTCATTTTGCATTTGTCCATTTTGAGATTCAAAGTTTTCCAGCACTTTTAATTTTGCCTCAGATTCAGCCAGATTCGTTTGCAGCTCCATTTGTTCCATTTTGGTTTTTAATTGAGCTTTCTCCATGTCCAGGGCATGTTTCTTTTCTAAAGCTGCTGCCCGGGCCAGCAGAGCAGCCCTTTCTGTGGCAATTTTAAGACGAGCTGAGGCAACAGAAGAAGTACTTGATCTTGAACGTTTGGAGACTTGTGACCTTTTTGAAACGTTGGAAATGCTGTCCTGGGGTCCAATGAGTGACTGAGGATCTGTTTGAGAAGTTTTCCACTTTTCCACATCCTTAAGGAAATCCGCAAATGTGGACATTTTTGGTTCATACCAATCAATTCTCTCCTTTTCCTTGTCTTCCCCGGACAAAAACATTTGGACTGATTCATGAATATCATTAAAATCTTCAAGTGATTTCTGAAACAAAACAACAGATTCATTCACTTTTCCAACATTCCCTTCAGTTTCCATTAAGGTTTTTATTTCATTCATTCTGCGCGTGCACGCTCCAAGTCTCCCTTTGCGCGATGCGCTGAGCGATTTAAATCTCTTCTCTGCGCCAGCCTCAGCCGGTATTTCATCAACATCCATTATTCTTTCCATCTTTATTCACAAGTTTAGTTCAACTCGTTTATACACTTCAGCCCGCGTTTGTAAAACTCATTCATAAACATTTTCATTTCACCACATGTCGATCCCAAAGCATGAGAAGCTTCTCCACAACACATTTATTTCCATTTTCCATTCAAAGTTTTATTCAAGACATCATTGGATTTGGATTTCGTTTTGTTTGTCAGTGTGCACACTTAATTGATTGCCCGATTAATTGATTTCCATTGATGTTACAATGTAACATTTCATCCAGCCGTAACTTCCAGCGTGGCTTTTACTCACAAATCCGCTGAGGCCGATGTCTGTGTCTAAGTCCATAAAGGTCCAGCGCCTGTTCCGATGCGTTGGATCATCCCCATTTCCACAGGTTGCATTGTTTTTAGACAAGATGTGGCGGCATTTTAACCAGCCGCCTTCCTTTGTTCAGGGGTTTTGCTGTGGTCTAGATGCGCTCCAATAAAAAACAATCACTGCTTCTCTTCAATTATGAGCAGCGTTTTATTTGTCCATACACAATTTCAAAGTCACGAATATACTTAAAGAAAGGACAAAAAAATGAATAAAGAGAGCGGTCTAAAAACATTATGGCTCTCCCCTGTCTCATCCGAGTCACCTGTCTCCCTCCTCCCTTTTATCCTCATTTCCTGGGAGGTCGCTGAATACTCACACAGTCTAATTAAATAATATCTAAACAGCTACTCTTTAATATTGTTAAGGAAAATAATAATCAAACAAAATATGCAAAAATGGCTCCAATATCAAGTTTTTCAGTCTGGGTTTAGGATATCATGCCTTCCCTTTTACATGTGCTCTGTATTAGACACCTCTGTATTATTTATTATATGTTAAACACTCTCAACAACCATAACCCATCCATCAAACTCAAAGCCACCACACACCCCTCCTCTGTCGACTTTTTAGACACCACCACATTTAAGGGACCTCTTTTCCTTACTCACCTGCATTTGGATGTTAGAGTCTTCTTCAAAGACACAGACACTCATGCCCTGCTCCATAAGAGCAGCTTCCATCCAAAACACACCTTTTGCAGGTCTCATCAAGTCACAGTTGCTCAGGTTCCAAAGGATCTGCACTGGGCAGGAAGACTTTAGGGAGGCCACGAAGGTGACCTTCACCACCTTGACCAGCAGAGGGTACTCCAGGACCTTCCTGAGAGCCTGCTTCAGGGTTTTCCAGCTCACAAAGCTGATCCCAGTCTCTATAGCCATTCCTTTTGTCACCACATTTTCACAGTCTACAGTGGCCCTGGTGCAACACATCAGAAACAATTTAATTAACACAATTAGTGAACAACCTCCTTTAGACCTGAGGATGATTGCGGCCTACAGGAAGGAGAATGAAAATTTACAAGATCGTTTGGTCAAATCTCAATTAAAAAAACATATACCACAGACTGCCTCACAGTCTGTTTTACAGTCTAAGGCAAATTGCTTCCTTTTTTGTCACAGGGCTTTCCCCTCAACTCAACCTTTTACTTCCTGAGGCGGACACAGGATTCTTGCCTGAACCTAAATGTCAGGGATTAGTGCCTCAACTTAACCCTCTTACTTTCCCAGGCTGATACTGGCTTCCTGCCTAAACTTAACTGTTACAGGCCCCTTGTCTAAACCTAACCGCTGGCGCTTGGGTTTAGTGCTCCTATTTACAGATTACCTGTACTTTTCTCTAAACACAACCAGTTCTCCCCTAGCCTAATTCGGTCTCAAGCTAATATTGTCCCCCCTAAACATCATTTTTTTCTTTCTTACTACATGTGAATGGCCACAGCCCTGGCCCCTGGGTGTCAATTAGGTCTGATTTATCAGAAGAGTGTATTATTTTTCATTGTGTGATGTGTCTACTGCTCTGCCTTTGAGGGTAATTATCCCACTGTTTGTACAATAAAAGTATATCATAATGTCTATTCACATGGAGTCTCGGGTGTGGTTCCTGGAGCACGGGTCCCAATCAGGGTGTGGAGGGATGGAGCGTGTTACTGGCAGCAGTCCCAAATCCTCTTCAACTAACCCGGCCTGTGCCTCCCGCTTCGCCCTTGGGACTCGGCTCTGGGGCCCGCCCTTATTCCCTCCTGTGTATGACAAGTGATCTCATGAATGTAATGCATTTATTGTAACTTCATCTGTACATCTTGGCACATAAAGTGTAAATTTCTCCTACTGTAAATACTAATATGTGTTTACATAAGCTCTTATGACTAGTATAGTCAAGTTTTTCAGTCTGGGTTTAGGATATCATGCCTTCCCTTTTACATGTGCTCTGTATTAGACACCTCTGTATTATTCATTATATGTTAAACACTCTCAACAACCATAACCCATCCATCAAACTCAAAGCCACCACACACCCCTCCTCTGTCGACTTTTTAGACACCACCACATTTAAGGGACCTCTTTTCCTTACTCACCTGCATTTGGATGTTAGAGTCTTCTTCAAAGACACAGACACTCATGCCCTGCTCCATAAGAGCAACTTCCATCCAAAACACACCTTTTGCAGGTCTCATCAAGTCACAGTTGCTCAGGTTCCAAAGGATCTGCACTGGGCAGGAAGACTTTAGAGAGGCCACTAAGGTGACCTTCACCACCTTGACCAGCAGAGGGTACTCCAGGACCTTCCTGAGAGCCTGCTTCAGGGTTTTCCAGCTCACAAAGCCGATCCCAGTCTCTATAGCCATTCCTTTTGTCACCACATTTTCACAGTCTACAGTGGCCCTGGTGCAACACATCAGAAACAATTTAATTAACACAATTAGTGAACAACAACCTCCTTTAGACCTGAGGATGATTGCGGCCTACAGGAAGGAGAATGAAAATTTACAAGATCGTTTGGTCAAATCTCAATTTAAAAAACATATACCACAGACTGCCTCACAGTCTGTTTTACAGTCTAAGGCAAATTGCTTCCTTTTTTGTCACAGGGCTTTCCCCTCAACTCAACCTTTTACTTCCTGAGGCGGACACAGGATTCTTGCCTGAACCTAAATGTCAGGGATTAGTGCCTCAACTTAACCCTCTTACTTTCACAGGCTGATACTAGCTTCCTGCCTAAACTTAACTGTTACAGGCCCCTTGTCTAAACCTAACCGCTGGCGCTTGGGTTTAGTGCTCCTATTTACAGACTACCTGTACTTTTCTCTAAACACAACCAGTTCTCCCCTAGCCTAATTCGGTCTCAAGCTAATATTGTCCCCCCTAAACATCATTTTTTTCTTTCTTACTACATGTGAATGGCCACAGCCCTGGGCCCTGGGTGTCAATTAGGTCTGATTTATCAGAAGAGTGTATTATTTTTCATTGTGTGATGTGTCTACTGCTCTGCCTTTGAGGGTAATTATCCCACTGTTTGTACAATAAAAGTATATCATAATGTCTATTCACATGGAGTCTCGGGTGTGGTTCCTGGAGCACGGGTCCCAATCAGGGTGTGGAGGGATGGAGCGTGTTACTGGCAGCAGTCCCAAATCCTCTTCAACTAACCCGGCCTGTGCCTCCCGCTTCGCCCTTGGGACTCGGCTCTGGGGCCCGCCCTTATTCCCTCCTGTGTATGACAAGTGATCTCATGAATGTAATGCATTTATTGTAACTTCATCTGTACATCTTGGCACATAAAGTGTAAATTTCTCCTACTGTAAATACTAATATGTGTTTACATAAGCTCTTATGACTAGTATAGTCAAGTTTTTCAGTCTGGGTTTAGGATATCATGCCTTCCCTTTTACATGTGCTCTGTATTAGACACCTCTGTCTTATTCATTATATGTTAAACACTCTCAACAACCATAACCCATCCATCAAACTCAAAGCCACCACACACCCCTCCTCTGTCGACTTTTTAGACACCACCACATTTAAGGGACCTCTTTTCCTTACTCACCTGCATTTGGATGTTAGAGTCTTCTTCAAAGACACAGACACTCATGCCCTGCTCCATAAGAGCAGCTTCCATCCAAAACACACCTTTTGCAGGTCTCATCAAGTCACAGTTGCTCAGGTTCCAAAGGATCTGCACTGGGCAGGAAGACTTTAGGGAGGCCACTAAGGTGACCTTCACCACCTTGACCAGCAGAGGGTACTCCAGGACCTTCCTGAGAGCCTGCTTCAGGGTTTTCCAGCTCACAAAGCCGATCCCAGTCTCTATAGCCATTCCTTTTGTCACCACATTTTCACAGTCTACAGTGGCCCTGGTGCAACACATCAGAAACAATTTAATTAACACAATTAGTGAACAACAACCTCCTTTAGACCTGATTGGGACCCGTGCTCCAGGAACCACACCCGAGACTCCATGTGAATAGACATTATGATATACTTTTATTGTACAAACAGTGGGATAATTACCCTCAAAGGCAGAGCAGTACCTGCGCAACTGTGACTTGATGAGACCTGCAAAAGGTGTGTTTTGGATGGAAGCTGCTCTTCTGGAGCAGGGCATGAGTGTAATGATATAATACAGAGGTGTCTAATACAGAGCACATGTAAAAGGGAAGGCATGATATCCTAAACCCAGACTGAAAAACTTGACTATACTAGTCATAAGAGCTTATGTAAACACATATTAGTATTTACAGTAGGAGAAATTTACACTGTATGTGCCAAGATGTACAGATGAAGTTACAATAAATGCATTACATTCATGAGATCACTTGTCATACACAGGAGGGAATAAGGGCGGGCCCCAGAGCCGAGTCCCAAGGGCGAAGCGGGAGGCACAGGCCGGGTTAGGCGAAGAGGATGTGGGACTGCTGCCAGTAACACGCTCCATCCCTCCACACCCTGATTGGGATCCGTGCTCCAGGAACCACACTCGAGACTCCATGTGAATAGACATTATGATATACTTTTATTGTACAAACAGTGGGATAATTAGCCTCAAAGGCAGAGCAGTAGACACATCACACAATGAAAAATAATACACTCTTCTGATAAATCAGACCTAATTGACACCCGGGGGCCAGGGCTGTGGCCATTCACATGTAGTAAGAACGAAAAAAATGATGTTTAGGGGGGACAATATTAGCTTGAGACCAAATTAGGCTAGGGGAGAACTGGTTGTGTTTAGAGAAAAGTACAGGTAATCTGTAAATAGGAGCACTAAACCCAAGCGCCAGCGGTTAGGTTTAGACAAGGGGCCTGTAACAGTTAAGTTTAGGCAGGAAGCCAGTATCAGCCTGGGAAAGTAAGAGGGTTAAGTTGAGGCACTAATCCCTGACATTTAGGTTCAGGCAAGAATCCTGTGTCCGCCTCAGGAAGTAAAAGGTTGAGTTGAGGGGAAAGCCCTGTGACAAAAAAGGAAGCAATTTGCCTTAGACTGTAAAACAGACTGTGAGGCAGTCTGTGGTATATGTTCTTTTAATTGAGATTTGACCAAACGATCTTGTAAATTTTCATTCTCCTTCCTGTAGGCCGCAATCATCCTCAGGTCTAAAGGAGGTTGTTGTTCACTAATTGTGTTAATTAAATTGTTTCTGATGTGTTGCACCAGGGCCACTGTAGACTGTGAAAATGTGGTGACAAAAGGAATGGCTATAGAGACTGGGATCGGCTTTGTGAGCTGGAAAACCCTGAAGCAGGTGTGGTGAACTTTATCACCCTCCGTTTGAGAAGAATGGATTAATTTAAGACCAAGTCAACGCTCTTTTTAGTTTTCTTTATTGCCAATAGTGGAGACAGAACTCTATCAAATCTGAGGCTGCTGAGGTGTCCCTGGTCAAAATGGAGCCTTCATTTCTGTCTGTCTCTGCGTGCTCTCTGTTTGCACAATCTTTTTATACTGAAGTTACACCCCACAAATGCATACGTCCTAAGCATGAACACAGGACACAATCAATTACTTGTTTATGTTCCCATGATCCAATACCTCCTGATGTTAATTACCATTATATAGAATGGTACCATTATACAGGATGGTATCAGCTGTCCTCCTGTCTCTCAGGCTATTATGAACGGAAGTTCTTATCAAGTTCACACAGATCTTATGACTCTGACCGTTATATAAACTATAATATAGGCCTACACATAAAACTTTAAGAAATACATAATACATTGATCTGTAGCAGAAAATACACTACACAGGCTCTCAGGAAGGTCCTGGAGTACCCTCTGCTGGTCAAGGTGGTGAAGGTCACCTTAGTGGCCTCCCTAAAGTCTTCCTGCCCAGTGCAGATCCTTTGGAACCTGAGCAACTGTGACTTGATGAGACCTGCAAAAGGTGTGTTTTGGATGGAAGCTGCTCTTATGGAGCAGGGCATGAGTGTCTGTGTCTTTGAAGAAGACTCTAACATCCAAATGCAGGTGAGTAAGGAAAAGAGGTCCCTTAAATGTGGTGGTGTCTAAAAAGTCGACAGAGGAGGGGTGTGTGGTGGCTTTGAGTTTGATGGATGAGTTATGGTTGTTGAGAGTGTTTAACATATAATGAATAATACAGAGGTGTCTAATACAGAGCACATGTAAAAGAGAAGGCATGATATCCTAAACCCAGACTGAAAAACTTGACTATACTAGTCATAAGAGCTTATGTAAACACATATTAGTATTTACAGTAGGAGAAATTTACACTTTATGTGCCAAGATGTACAGATGAAGTTACAATGAATGCATTACATTCATGAGATCACTTGTCATACACAGGAGGGAATAAGGGCAGGCCCCAGAGCTGAGCTCCAAGGGCGAAGCGGGAGGCACAGGCCGGGTTAGGCGAAGAGGATTTGGGACTGCTGCCAGTAACACGCTCCATCCCTCCACACCCTGATTGGGACCCGTGCTCCAGGAACCACACCCGATCAATCAATCAATCAATCTTTATTTGTATAGCGCCAAACCACAACAAAGTTATCTCAAGGCACTTTACACATAGAGCAGGTTCTAAACCAAACTCTTCAAGTTTTAACTTTAAAGAGACCCAACATTCCCACATGAGCAACAGTGGCGAGAAATAACTCCCTTTTAACAGGAAGAAACCTCAGGCAGAACCAGACTCAGAAGTGGGCGGACATCTGCCTCGACCGGTTGGGGTTGAGAGGAGAGAAAGGAAGGATAGAGGAGAGGGGCACAATGAAAATCAACAATGGAGCCAGGTGGTCCGGGACTGGAATCCGTCATCCGGACGTCTACAGGCCCAGATTACCTGTAAGATCAGAAAGCAGAGCCAGAAACCAGGAACCAGAAAGACAACTCCGGGGAAGAAGTTTAGGTTATTGAATGCATTAATAGAACATAAGTGTTAATGGATATAGATGGATAGATAGAGAGAGAGAGAGGGAGGAGGAGAGAGAGGCCCAGTGCATCATGGGGGTGGGGGTCCCCCGGCAATCTAAGCCTATGGCAGCATAAGTTAAGAGCTCAAAGAGCCCTAACTATAAGCTTTATCAAAAAGGAAAGTTTTAAGCCTACTCTTAAATATAGGGAGGGTGTCTGCCCCCCGGACCAAATCTGGAAGATGGTTCCACAGGAGAGGAGCCTGATAGCTGAAGGCTCTACCTCCTGTTCTACTTTTAGAGATATTAGGAACCACAAGTAGACCTGCATGTTGGGAGCGCAGTCTTCTAGTAGGTACATAAGGTACTATCAGTTCATTAAGATATGATGGGGCCTGACCATTGAGAGCTTTGAAGGTGAGAAGGAGGATTTTGAATTCTATTCTGAATTTTACGGGAAGCCAATGCAGTGAAGCCAAGATGGGAGTAATATGATCTCTCTTTCTAGTTTTTGTCAGAACACGGGCAGCTGCATTCTGGACCAGCTGGAGAGTCTTTAGAGACTTGTTAGGACAGCCTGATAATAATGAATTGCAGTAGTCCAGCCTAGAAGTAACAAATGCATGGACTAGTTTTTACCCGAGACTCCATGTGAATAGACATTATGATATACTTTTATTGTACAAACAGTGGGATAATTACCCTCAAAGGCAGAGCAGTAGACACATCACACAATGAAAAATAATACACTCTTCTGATAAATCAGACCTAATTGACACCCAGGGGCCAGGGCTGTGGCCATTCACATGTAGTAAGAAAGAAAAAAATGATGTTTAGGGGGGACAATATTAGCTTGAGACCGAATTAGGCTAGGGGAGAACTGGTTGTGTTTAGAGAAAAGTACAGGTAATCTGTAAATAGGAGAACTAAACCCAAGCGCCAGCGGTTAGGTTTAGACAAGGGGCCTGTAACAGTTAAGTTTAGGCAGGAAGCCAGTATCAGCCTGGGAAAGTAAGAGGGTTAAGTTGAGGCACTAATCCCTGACATTTAGGTTCAGGCAAGAATCCTGTGTCCGCCTCAGGAAGTAAAAGGTTGAGTTGAGGGGAAAGCCCTGTGACAAAAAAGGAAGCAATTTGCCTTAGACTGTAAAACAGACTGTGAGGCAGTCTGTGGTATATGTTCTTTTAATTGAGATTTGACCAAACGATCTTGTAAATTTTCCTTCTCCTTCCTGTAGGCCGCAATCATCCTCAGGTCTAAAGGAGGTTGTTGTTCACTAATTGTGTTAATTAAATTGTTTCTGATGTGTTGCACCAGGGCCACTGTAGACTGTGAAAATGTGGTGACAAAAGGAATGACTATAGAGACTGGGATCGGCTTTGTGAGCTGGAAAACCCTGAAGCAGGCTCTCAGGAAGGTCCTGGAGTACCCTCTGCTGGTCAAGGTGGTGAAGGTCACCTTAGTGGCCTCCCTAAAGTCTTCCTGCCCAGTGCAGATCCTTTGGAACCTGAGCAACTGTGACTTGATGAGACCTGCAAAAGGTGTGTTTTGGATGGAAGCTGCTCTTATGGAGCAGGGCATGAGTGTCTGTGTCTTTGAAGAAGACTCTAACATCCAAATGCAGGTGAGTAAGGAAAAGAGGTCCCTTAAATGTGGTGGTGTCTAAAAAGTCGACAGAGGAGGGGTGTGTGGTGGCTTTGAGTTTGATGGATGAGTTATGGTTGTTGAGAGTGTTTAACATATAATGAATAATACAGAGGTGTCTAATACAGAGCACATGTAAAAGAGAAGGCATGATATCCTAAACCCAGACTGAAAAACTTGACTATACTAGTCATAAGAGCTTATGTAAACACATATTAGTATTTACAGTAGGAGAAATTTACACTTTATGTGCCAAGATGTACAGATGAAGTTACAATGAATGCATTACATTCATGAGATCACTTGTCATACACAGGAGGGAATAAGGGCAGGCCCCAGAGCTGAGCTCCAAGGGCGAAGCGGGAGGCACAGGCCGGGTTAGGCGAAGAGGATTTGGGACTGCTGCCAGTAACACGCTCCATCCCTCCACACCCTGATTGGGACCCGTGCTCCAGGAACCACACCCGAGACTCCATGTGAATAGACATTATGATATACTTTTATTGTACAAACAGTGGGATAATTACCCTCAAAGGCAGAGCCGTAGACACATCACACAATGAAAAATAATACACTATTCTGATAAATCAGACCTAATTGACACCCAGGGGCCAGGGCTGTGGCCATTCACATGTAGTAAGAAAGAAAAAAATGATGTTTAGGGGGGACAATATTAGCTTGAGACCGAATTAGGCTAGGGGAGAACTGGTTGTGTTTAGAGAAAAGTACAGGTAGTCTGTAAATAGGAGCACTAAACCCAAGCGCCAGCGGTTAGGTTTAGACAAGGGGCCTGTAACAGTTAAGTTTAGGCAGGAAGCCAGTATCAGCCTGGGAAAGTAATAGGGTTAAGTTGAGGCACTAATCTCTGACATTTAGGTTCAGGCAAGAATCCTGTGTCCGCCTCAGGAAGTAAAAGGTTGAGTTGAGGGGAAAGCCCTGTGACAAAAAAGGAAGCAATTTGCCTTAGACTGTAAAACAGACTGTGAGGCAGTCTGTGGTATATGTTTTTTTAATTGAGATTTGACCAAACGATCTTGTAAATTTTCCTTCTCCTTCCTGTAGGCCGCAATCATCCTCAGGTCTAAAGGAGGTTGTTGTTCACTAATTGTGTTAATTAAATTGTTTCTGATGTGTTGCACCAGGGCCACTGTAGACTGTGAAAATGTGGTGACAAAAGGAATGGCTATAGAGACTGGGATCGGCTTTTTGAGCTGGAAAACCCTGAAGCAGGCTCTCAGGAAGGTCCTGGAGTACCCTCTGCTGGTCAAGGTGGTGAAGGTCACCTTCGTGGCCTCCCTAAAGTCTTCCTGCCCAGTGCAGATCCTTTGGAACCTGAGCAACTGTGACTTGATGAGACCTGCAAAAGGTGTGTTTTGGATGGAAGCTGCTCTTATGGAGCAGGGCATGAGTGTCTGTGTCTTTGAAGAAGACTCTAACATCCAAATGCAGGTGAGTAAGGAAAAGAGGTCCCTTAAATGTGGTGGTGTCTAAAAAGTCGACAGAGGAGGGGTGTGTGGTGGCTTTGAGTTTGATGGATGGGTTATGGTTGTTGAGAGTGTTTAACATATAATGAATAATACAGAGGTGTCTAATACAGAGCACATGTAAAAGGGAAGGCATGATATCCTAAACCCAGACTGAAAAACTTGACTATACTAGTCATAAGAGCTTATGTAAACACATATTAGTATTTACAGTAGGAGAAATTTACACTTTATGTGCCAAGATGTACAGATGAAGTTACAATGAATGCATTACATTCATGAGATCACTTGTCATACACAGGAGGGAATAAGGGCAGGCCCCAGAGCTGAGCTCCAAGGGCGAAGCGGGAGGCACAGGCCGGGTTAGGCGAAGAGGATTTGGGACTGCTGCCAGTAACACGCTCCATCCCTCCACACCCTGATTGGGACCCGTGCTCCAGGAACCACACCCGAGACTCCATGTGAATAGACATTATGATATACTTTTATTGTACAAACAGTGGGATAATTACCCTCAAAGGCAGAGCCGTAGACACATCACACAATGAAAAATAATACACTATTCTGATAAATCAGACCTAATTGACACCCAGGGGCCAGGGCTGTGGCCATTCACATGTAGTAAGAACGAAAAAAATGATGTTTAGGGGGGACAATATTAGCTTGAGACCAAATTAGGCTAGGGGAGAACTGGTTGTGTTTAGAGAAAAGTACAGGTAGTCTGTAAATAGGAGCACTAAACCCAAGCGCCAGCGGTTAGGTTTAGACAAGGGGCCTGTAACAGTTAAGTTTAGGCAGGAAGCCAGTATCAGCCTGGGAAAGTAAGAGGGTTAAGTTGAGGCACTAATCCCTGACATTGAGGTTCAGGCAAGAATCCTGTGTCCGCCTCAGGAAGTAAAAGGTTGAGTTGAGGGGAAAGCCCTGTGACAAAAAAGGAAGCAATTTGCCTTAGACTGTAAAACAGACTGTGAGGCAGTCTGTGGTATATGTTTTTTTAATTGAGATTTGACCAAACGATCTTGTAAATTTTCCTTCTCCTTCCTGTAGGCCGCAATCATCCTCAGGTCTAAAGGAGGTTGTTGTTCACTAATTGTGTTAATTAAATTGTTTCTGATGTGTTGCACCAGGGCCACTGTAGACTGTGAAAATGTGGTGACAAAAGGAATGGCTATAGAGACTGGGATCGGCTTTGTGAGCTGGAAAACCCTGAAGCAGGTGTGGTGAACTTTATCACCCTCCGTTTGAGAAGAATGGATTAATTTAAGACCAAGTCAACGCTCTTTTTAGTTTTCTTTATTGCCAATAGTGGAGACAGAACTCTATCAAATCTGAGGCTGCTGAGGTGTCCCTGGTCAAAATGGAGCCTTCATTTCTGTCTGTCTCTGCGTGCTCTCTGTTTGCACAATCTTTTTATACTGAAGTTACACCCCACAAATGCATACGTCCTAAGCATGAACACAGGACACAATCAATTACTTGTTTATGTTCCCATGATCCAATACCTCCTGATGTTAATTACCATTATATAGAATGGTACCATTATACAGGATGGTATCAGCTGTCCTCCTGTCTCTCGGGCTATTATGAACGGAAGTTCTTATCAAGTTCACACAGATCTTATGACTCTGACCGTTATATAAACTATAATATAGGCCTACACACAAAACTTTAAGAAATACATAATACATTGATCTGTAGCAGAAAATACACTACACAGGCTCTCAGGAAGGTCCTGGAGTACCCTCTGCTGGTCAAGGTGGTGAAGGTCACCTTAGTGGCCTCCCTAAAGTCTTCCTGCCCAGTGCAGATCCTTTGGAACCTGAGCAACTGTGACTTGATGAGACCTGCAAAAGGTGTGTTTTGGATGGAAGCTGCTCTTATGGAGCAGGGCATGAGTGTCTGTGTCTTTGAAGAAGACTCTAACATCCAAATGCAGGTGAGTAAGGAAAAGAGGTCCCTTAAATGCGGTGGTGTCTAAAAAGTCGACAGAGGAGGGGTGTGTGGTGGCTTTGAGTTTGATGGATGGGTTATGGTTGTTGAGAGTGTTTAACATATAATGAATAATACAGAGGTGTCTAATACAGAGCACATGTAAAAGGGAAGGCATGATATCCTAAACCCAGACTGAAAAACTTGACTATACTAGTCATAAGAGCTTATGTAAACACATATTAGTATTTACAGTAGGAGAAATTTACACTTTATGTGCCAAGATGTACAGATGAAGTTACAATAAATGCATTACATTCATGAGATCACTTGTCATACACAGGAGGGAATAAGGGCGGGCCCCAAAGCCGAGTCCCAAGGGCGAAGCGGGAGGCACAGGCCGGGTTAGGCGAAGAGGATTTGGGACTGCTGCCAGTAACACGCTCCATCTCTCCACACCCTGATTGGGACCCGTGCTCCAGGAACCACACCCGATCAATCAATCAATCAATCTTTATTTGTATAGCGCCAAACCACAACAAAGTTATCTCAAGGCACTTTACACATAGAGCAGGTTCTAAACCAAACTCTTCAAGTTTTAACTTTAAAGAGACCCAACATTCCCACATGAGCAACAGTGGCGAGAAATAACTCCCTTTTAACAGGAAGAAACCTCAGGCAGAACCAGACTCAGAAGTGGGCGGACATCTGCCTCGACCGGTTGGGGTTGAGAGGAGAGAAAGGAAGGATAGAGGAGAGGGGCACAATGAAAATCAACAATGGAGCCAGGTGGTCCGGGACTGGAATCCGTCATCCGGACGTCTACAGGCCCAGATTACCTGTAAGATCAGAAAGCAGAGCCAGAAACCAGGAACCAGAAAGACAACTCCGGGGAAGAAGTTTAGGTTATTGAATGCATTAATAGAACATAAGTGTTAATGGATATAGATGGATAGATAGAGAGAGAGAGAGGGAGGAGGAGAGAGAGGTCCAGTGCATCATGGGGGTGGGGGTCCCCCGGCAATCTAAGCCTATGGCAGCATAAGTTAAGAGCTCAAAGAGCCCTAACTATAAGCTTTATCAAAAAGGAAAGTTTCAAGCCTACTCTTAAATATAGGGAGGGTGTCTGCCCCCCGGACCAAATCTGGAAGATGGTTCCACAGGAGAGGAGCCTGATAGCTGAAGGCTCTACCTCCTGTTCTACTTTTAGAGATATTAGGAACCACAAGTAGACCTGCATGTTGGGAGCGCAGTCTTCTAGTAGGTACATAAGGTACTATCAGTTCATTAAGATATGATGGGGCCTGACCATTGAGAGCTTTGAAGGTGAGAAGGAGGATTTTGAATTCTATTCTGAATTTTACGGGAAGCCAATGCAGTGAAGCCAAGATGGGAGTAATATGATCTCTCTTTCTAGTTTTTGTCAGAACACGGGCAGCTGCATTCTGGACCAGCTGGAGAGTCTTTAGAGACTTGTTAGGACAGCCTGATAATAATGAATTGCAGTAGTCCAGCCTAGAAGTAACAAATGCATGGACTAGTTTTTACCCGAGACTCCATGTGAATAGACATTATGATATACTTTTATTGTACAAACAGTGGGATAATTACCCTCAAAGGCAGAGCAGTAGACACATCACACAATGAAAAATAATACACTCTTCTGATAAATCAGACCTAATTGACACCCAGGGGCCAGGGCTGTGGCCATTCACATGTAGTAAGAAAGAAAAAAATGATGTTTAGGGGGGACAATATTAGCTTGAGACCGAATTAGGCTAGGGGAGAACTGGTTGTGTTTAGAGAAAAGTACAGGTAATCTGTAAATAGGAGCACTAAACCCAAGCGCCAGCGGTTAGGTTTAGACAAGGGGCCTGTAACGGTTAAGTTTAGGCAGGAAGCCAGTATCAGCCTGGGAAAGTAAGAGGGTTAAGTTAAGGCACTAATCCCTGACATTTAGGTTCAGGCAAGAATCCTGTGTCCGCCTCAGGAAGTAAAAGGTTGAGTTGAGGGGAAAGCCCTGTGACAAAAAAGGAAGCAATTTGCCTTAGACTGTAAAACAGACTGTGAGGCAGTCTGTGGTGTATGTTTTTTTAATTGAGATTTGACCAAACGATCTTGTAAATTTTCCTTCTCCTTCCTGTAGGCCGCAATCATCCTCAGGTCTAAAGGAGGTTGTTGTTCACTAATTGTGTTAATTAAATTGTTTCTGATGTGTTGCACCAGGGCCACTGTAGACTGTGAAAATGTGGTGACAAAAGGAATGACTATAGAGACTGGGATCGGCTTTGTGAGCTGGAAAACCCTGAAGCAGGCTCTCAGGAAGGTCCTGGAGTACCCTCTGCTGGTCAAGGTGGTGAAGGTCACCTTAGTGGCCTCCCTAAAGTCTTCCTGCCCAGTGCAGATCCTTTGGAACCTGAGCAACTGTGACTTGATGAGACCTGCAAAAGGTGTGTTTTGGATGGAAGCTGCTCTTATGGAGCAGGGCATGAGTGTCTGTGTCTTTGAAGAAGACTCTAACATCCAAATGCAGGTGAGTAAGGAAAAGAGGTCCCTTAAATGTGGTGGTGTCTAAAAAGTCGACAGAGGAGGGGTGTGTGGTGGCTTTGAGTTTGATGGATGAGTTATGGTTGTTGAGAGTGTTTAACATATAATGAATAATACAGAGGTGTCTAATACAGAGCACATGTAAAAGAGAAGGCATGATATCCTAAACCCAGACTGAAAAACTTGACTATACTAGTCATAAGAGCTTATGTAAACACATATTAGTATTTACAGTAGGAGAAATTTACACTTTATGTGCCAAGATGTACAGATGAAGTTACAATGAATGCATTACATTCATGAGATCACTTGTCATACACAGGAGGGAATAAGGGCAGGCCCCAGAGCTGAGCTCCAAGGGCGAAGCGGGAGGCACAGGCCGGGTTAGGCGAAGAGGATTTGGGACTGCTGCCAGTAACACGCTCCATCCCTCCACACCCTGATTGGGACCCGTGCTCCAGGAACCACACCCGAGACTCCATGTGAATAGACATTATGATATACTTTTATTGTACAAACAGTGGGATAATTACCCTCAAAGGCAGAGCCGTAGACACATCACACAATGAAAAATAATACACTCTTCTGATAAATCAGACCTAATTGACACCCAGGGGCCAGGGCTGTGGCCATTCACATGTAGTAAGAAAGAAAAAAATGATGTTTAGGGGGGACAATATTAGCTTGAGACCGAATTAGGCTAGGGGAGAACTGGTTGTGTTTAGAGAAAAGTACAGGTAGTCTGTAAATAGGAGCACTAAACCCAAGCGCCAGCGGTTAGGTTTAGACAAGGGGCCTGTAACAGTTAAGTTTAGGCAGGAAGCCAGTATCAGCCTGGGAAAGTAAGAGGGTTAAGTTGAGGCACTAATCTCTGACATTTAGGTTCAGGCAAGAATCCTGTGTCCACCTCAGGAAGTAAAAGGTTGAGTTGAGGGGAAAGCCCTGTGACAAAAAAGGAAGCAATTTGCCTTAGACTGTAAAACAGACTGTGAGGCAGTCTGTGGTATATGTTTTTTTAATTGAGATTTGACCAAACGATCTTGTAAATTTTCCTTCTCCTTCCTGTAGGCCGCAATCATCCTCAGGTCTAAAGGAGGTTGTTGTTCACTAATTGTGTTAATTAAATTGTTTCTGATGTGTTGCACCAGGGCCACTGTAGACTGTGAAAATGTGGTGACAAAAGGAATGGCTATAGAGACTGGGATCGGCTTTGTGAGCTGGAAAACCCTGAAGCAGGCTCTCAGGAAGGTCCTGGAGTACCCTCTGCTGGTCAAGGTGGTGAAGGTCACCTTCGTGGCCTCCCTAAAGTCTTCCTGCCCAGTGCAGATCCTTTGGAACCTGAGCAACTGTGACTTGATGAGACCTGCAAAAGGTGTGTTTTGGATGGAAGCTGCTCTTATGGAGCAGGGCATGAGTGTCTGTGTCTTTGAAGAAGACTCTAACATCCAAATGCAGGTGAGTAAGGAAAAGAGGTCCCTTAAATGCGGTGGTGTCTAAAAAGTCGACAGAGGAGGGGTGTGTGGTGGCTTTGAGTTTGATGGATGGGTTATGGTTGTTGAGAGTGTTTAACATATAATGAATAATACAGAGGTGTCTAATACAGAGCACATGTAAAAGGGAAGGCATGATATCCTAAACCCAGACTGAAAAACTTGACTATACTAGTCATAAGAGCTTATGTAAACACATATTAGTATTTACAGTAGGAGAAATTTACACTTTATGTGCCAAGATGTACAGATGAAGTTACAATAAATGCATTACATTCATGAGATCACTTGTCATACACAGGAGGGAATAAGGGCGGGCCCCAAAGCCGAGTCCCAAGGGCGAAGCGGGAGGCACAGGCCGGGTTAGGCGAAGAGGATTTGGGACTGCTGCCAGTAACACGCTCCATCCCTCCACACCCTGATTGGGACCCGTGCTCCAGGAACCACACCCGATCAATCAATCAATCAATCTTTATTTGTATAGCGCCAAACCACAACAAAGTTATCTCAAGGCACTTTACACATAGAGCAGGTTCTAAACCAAACTCTTCAAGTTTTAACTTTAAAGAGACCCAACATTCCCACATGAGCAACAGTGGCGAGAAATAACTCCCTTTTAACAGGAAGAAACCTCAGGCAGAACCAGACTCAGAAGTGGGCGGACATCTGCCTCGACCGGTTGGGGTTGAGAGGAGAGAAAGGAAGGATAGAGGAGAGGGGCACAATGAAAATCAACAATGGAGCCAGGTGGTCCGGGACTGGAATCCGTCATCCGGACGTCTACAGGCCCAGATTACCTGTAAGATCAGAAAGCAGAGCCAGAAACCAGGAACCAGAAAGACAACTCCGGGGAAGAAGTTTAGGTTATTGAATGCATTAATAGAACATAAGTGTTAATGGATATAGATGGATAGATAGAGAGAGAGAGAGGGAGGAGGAGAGAGAGGCCCAGTGCATCATGGGGGTGGGGGTCCCCCGGCAATCTAAGCCTATGGCAGCATAAGTTAAGAGCTCAAAGAGCCCTAACTATAAGCTTTATCAAAAAGGAAAGTTTTAAGCCTACTCTTAAATATAGGGAGGGTGTCTGCCCCCCGGACCAAATCTGGAAGATGGTTCCACAGGAGAGGAGCCTGATAGCTGAAGGCTCTACCTCCTGTTCTACTTTTAGAGATATTAGGAACCACAAGTAGACCTGCATGTTGGGAGCGCAGTCTTCTAGTAGGTACATAAGGTACTATCAGTTCATTAAGATATGATGGGGCCTGACCATTGAGAGCTTTGAAGGTGAGAAGGAGGATTTTGAATTCTATTCTGAATTTTACGGGAAGCCAATGCAGTGAAGCCAAGATGGGAGTAATATGATCTCTCTTTCTAGTTTTTGTCAGAACACGGGCAGCTGCATTCTGGACCAGCTGGAGAGTCTTTAGAGACTTGTTAGGACAGCCTGATAATAATGAATTGCAGTAGTCCAGCCTAGAAGTAACAAATGCATGGACTAGTTTTTACCCGAGACTCCATGTGAATAGACATTATGATATACTTTTATTGTACAAACAGTGGGATAATTACCCTCAAAGGCAGAGCAGTAGACACATCACACAATGAAAAATAATACACTCTTCTGATAAATCAGACCTAATTGACACCCAGGGGCCAGGGCTGTGGCCATTCACATGTAGTAAGAAAGAAAAAAATGATGTTTAGGGGGGACAATATTAGCTTGAGACCGAATTAGGCTAGGGGAGAACTGGTTGTGTTTAGAGAAAAGTACAGGTAATCTGTAAATAGGAGCACTAAACCCAAGCGCCAGCGGTTAGGTTTAGACAAGGGGCCTGTAACAGTTAAGTTTAGGCAGGAAGCCAGTATCAGCCTGGGAAAGTAAGAGGGTTAAGTTGAGGCACTAATCCCTGACATTTAGGTTCAGGCAAGAATCCTGTGTCCGCCTCAGGAAGTAAAAGGTTGAGTTGAGGGGAAAGCCCTGTGACAAAAAAGGAAGCAATTTGCCTTAGACTGTAAAACAGACTGTGAGGCAGTCTGTGGTATATGTTCTTTTAATTGAGATTTGACCAAACGATCTTGTAAATTTTCCTTCTCCTTCCTGTAGGCCGCAATCATCCTCAGGTCTAAAGGAGGTTGTTGTTCACTAATTGTGTTAATTAAATTGTTTCTGATGTGTTGCACCAGGGCCACTGTAGACTGTGAAAATGTGGTGACAAAAGGAATGACTATAGAGACTGGGATCGGCTTTGTGAGCTGGAAAACCCTGAAGCAGGCTCTCAGGAAGGTCCTGGAGTACCCTCTGCTGGTCAAGGTGGTGAAGGTCACCTTAGTGGCCTCCCTAAAGTCTTCCTGCCCAGTGCAGATCCTTTGGAACCTGAGCAACTGTGACTTGATGAGACCTGCAAAAGGTGTGTTTTGGATGGAAGCTGCTCTTATGGAGCAGGGCATGAGTGTCTGTGTCTTTGAAGAAGACTCTAACATCCAAATGCAGGTGAGTAAGGAAAAGAGGTCCCTTAAATGTGGTGGTGTCTAAAAAGTCGACAGAGGAGGGGTGTGTGGTGGCTTTGAGTTTGATGGATGAGTTATGGTTGTTGAGAGTGTTTAACATATAATGAATAATACAGAGGTGTCTAATACAGAGCACATGTAAAAGAGAAGGCATGATATCCTAAACCCAGACTGAAAAACTTGACTATACTAGTCATAAGAGCTTATGTAAACACATATTAGTATTTACAGTAGGAGAAATTTACACTTTATGTGCCAAGATGTACAGATGAAGTTACAATGAATGCATTACATTCATGAGATCACTTGTCATACACAGGAGGGAATAAGGGCAGGCCCCAGAGCTGAGCTCCAAGGGCGAAGCGGGAGGCACAGGCCGGGTTAGGCGAAGAGGATTTGGGACTGCTGCCAGTAACACGCTCCATCCCTCCACACCCTGATTGGGACCCGTGCTCCAGGAACCACACCCGAGACTCCATGTGAATAGACATTATGATATACTTTTATTGTACAAACAGTGGGATAATTACCCTCAAAGGCAGAGCCGTAGACACATCACACAATGAAAAATAATACACTATTCTGATAAATCAGACCTAATTGACACCCAGGGGCCAGGGCTGTGGCCATTCACATGTAGTAAGAAAGAAAAAAATGATGTTTAGGGGGGACAATATTAGCTTGAGACCGAATTAGGCTAGGGGAGAACTGGTTGTGTTTAGAGAAAAGTACAGGTAGTCTGTAAATAGGAGCACTAAACCCAAGCGCCAGCGGTTAGGTTTAGACAAGGGGCCTGTAACAGTTAAGTTTAGGCAGGAAGCCAGTATCAGCCTGGGAAAGTAAGAGGGTTAAGTTGAGGCACTAATCTCTGACATTTAGGTTCAGGCAAGAATCCTGTGTCCACCTCAGGAAGTAAAAGGTTGAGTTGAGGGGAAAGCCCTGTGACAAAAAAGGAAGCAATTTGCCTTAGACTGTAAAACAGACTGTGAGGCAGTCTGTGGTATATGTTTTTTTAATTGAGATTTGACCAAACGATCTTGTAAATTTTCCTTCTCCTTCCTGTAGGCCGCAATCATCCTCAGGTCTAAAGGAGGTTGTTGTTCACTAATTGTGTTAATTAAATTGTTTCTGATGTGTTGCACCAGGGCCACTGTAGACTGTGAAAATGTGGTGACAAAAGGAATGGCTATAGAGACTGGGATCGGCTTTGTGAGCTGGAAAACCCTGAAGCAGGCTCTCAGGAAGGTCCTGGAGTACCCTCTGCTGGTCAAGGTGGTGAAGGTCACCTTCGTGGCCTCCCTAAAGTCTTCCTGCCCAGTGCAGATCCTTTGGAACCTGAGCAACTGTGACTTGATGAGACCTGCAAAAGGTGTGTTTTGGATGGAAGTTGCTCTTATGGAGCAGGGCATGAGTGTCTGTGTCTTTGAAGAAGACTCTAACATCCAAATGCAGGTGAGTAAGGAAAAGAGGTCCCTTAAATGTGGTGGTGTCTAAAAAGTCGACAGAGGAGGGGTGTGTGGTGGCTTTGAGTTTGATGGATGGGTTATGGTTGTTGAGAGTGTTTAACATATAATGAATAATACAGAGGTGTCTAATACAGAGCACATGTAAAAGGGAAGGCATGATATCCTAAACCCAGACTGAAAAACTTGACTATACTAGTCATAAGAGCTTATGTAAACACATATTAGTATTTACAGTAGGAGAAATTTACACTTTATGTGCCAAGATGTACAGATGAAGTTACAATGAATGCATTACATTCATGAGATCACTTGTCATACACAGGAGGGAATAAGGGCAGGCCCCAGAGCTGAGCTCCAAGGGCGAAGCGGGAGGCACAGGCCGGGTTAGGCGAAGAGGATTTGGGACTGCTGCCAGTAACACGCTCCATCTCTCCACACCCTGATTGGGACCCGTGCTCCAGGAACCACACCCGATCAATCAATCAATCAATCTTTATTTGTATAGCGCCAAACCACAACAAAGTTATCTCAAGGCACTTTACACATAGAGCAGGTTCTAAACCAAACTCTTCAAGTTTTAACTTTAAAGAGACCCAACATTCCCACATGAGCAACAGTGGCGAGAAATAACTCCCTTTTAACAGGAAGAAACCTCAGGCAGAACCAGACTCAGAAGTGGGCGGACATCTGCCTCGACCGGTTGGGGTTGAGAGGAGAGAAAGGAAGGATAGAGGAGAGGGGCACAATGAAAATCAACAATGGAGCCAGGTGGACCGGGACTGGAATCCGTCATCCGGACGTCTACAGGCCCAGATTACCTGTAAAATCAGAAAGCAGAGCCAGAAACCAGGAACCAGAAAGACAACTCCGGGGAAGAAGTTTAGGTTATTGAATGCATTAATAGAACATAAGTGTTAATGGATATAGATGGATAGATAGAGAGAGAGAGAGGGAGGAGGAGAGAGAGGCCCAGTGCATCATGGGGGTGGGGGTCCCCCGGCAATCTAAGCCTATGGCAGCATAAGTTAAGAGCTCAAAGAGCCCTAACTATAAGCTTTATCAAAAAGGAAAGTTTCAAGCCTACTCTTAAATATAGGGAGGGTGTCTGCCCCCCGGACCAAATCTGGAAGATGGTTCCACAGGAGAGGAGCCTGATAGCTGAAGGCTCTACCTCCTGTTCTACTTTTAGAGATATTAGGAACCACAAGTAGACCTGCATGTTGGGAGCGCAGTCTTCTAGTAGGTACATAAGGTACTATCAGTTCATTAAGATATGATGGGGCCTGACCATTGAGAGCTTTGAAGGTGAGAAGGAGGATTTTGAATTCTATTCTGAATTTTACGGGAAGCCAATGCAGTGAAGCCAAGATGGGAGTAATATGATCTCTCTTTCTAGTTTTTGTCAGAACACGGGCAGCTGCATTCTGGACCAGCTGGAGAGTCTTTAGAGACTTGTTAGGACAGCCTGATAATAATGAATTGCAGTAGTCCAGCCTAGAAGTAACAAATGCATGGACTAGTTTTTACCCGAGACTCCATGTGAATAGACATTATGATATACTTTTATTGTACAAACAGTGGGATAATTACCCTCAAAGGCAGAGCAGTAGACACATCACACAATGAAAAATAATACACTCTTCTGATAAATCAGACCTAATTGACACCCAGGGGCCAGGGCTGTGGCCATTCACATGTAGTAAGAAAGAAAAAAATGATGTTTAGGGGGGACAATATTAGCTTGAGACCGAATTAGGCTAGGGGAGAACTGGTTGTGTTTAGAGAAAAGTACAGGTAATCTGTAAATAGGAGCACTAAACCCAAGCGCCAGCGGTTAGGTTTAGACAAGGGGCCTGTAACGGTTAAGTTTAGGCAGGAAGCCAGTATCAGCCTGGGAAAGTAAGAGGGTTAAGTTAAGGCACTAATCCCTGACATTTAGGTTCAGGCAAGAATCCTGTGTCCGCCTCAGGAAGTAAAAGGTTGAGTTGAGGGGAAAGCCCTGTGACAAAAAAGGAAGCAATTTGCCTTAGACTGTAAAACAGACTGTGAGGCAGTCTGTGGTATATGTTTTTTTAATTGAGATTTGACCAAACGATCTTGTAAATTTTCATTCTCCTTCCTGTAGGCCGCAATCATCCTCAGGTCTAAAGGAGGTTGTTGTTCACTAATTGTGTTAATTAAATTGTTTCTGATGTGTTGCACCAGGGCCACTGTAGACTGTGAAAATGTGGTGACAAAAGGAATGACTATAGAGACTGGGATCGGCTTTGTGAGCTGGAAAACCCTGAAGCAGGCTCTCAGGAAGGTCCTGGAGTACCCTCTGCTGGTCAAGGTGGTGAAGGTCACCTTAGTGGCCTCCCTAAAGTCTTCCTGCCCAGTGCAGATCCTTTGGAACCTGAGCAACTGTGACTTGATGAGACCTGCAAAAGGTGTGTTTTGGATGGAAGCTGCTCTTATGGAGCAGGGCATGAGTGTCTGTGTCTTTGAAGAAGACTCTAACATCCAAATGCAGGTGAGTAAGGAAAAGAGGTCCCTTAAATGTGGTGGTGTCTAAAAAGTCGACAGAGGAGGGGTGTGTGGTGGCTTTGAGTTTGATGGATGGGTTATGGTTGTTGAGAGTGTTTAACATATAATGAATAATACAGAGGTGTCTAATACAGAGCACATGTAAAAGAGAAGGCATGATATCCTAAACCCAGACTGAAAAACTTGACTATACTAGTCATAAGAGCTTATGTAAACACATATTAGTATTTACAGTAGGAGAAATTTACACTTTATGTGCCAAGATGTACAGATGAAGTTACAATGAATGCATTACATTCATGAGATCACTTGTCATACACAGGAGGGAATAAGGGCAGGCCCCAGAGCTGAGCTCCAAGGGCGAAGCGGGAGGCACAGGCCGGGTTAGGCGAAGAGGATTTGGGACTGCTGCCAGTAACACGCTCCATCCCTCCACACCCTGATTGGGACCCGTGCTCCAGGAACCACACCCGAGACTCCATGTGAATAGACATTATGATATACTTTTATTGTACAAACAGTGGGATAATTACCCTCAAAGGCAGAGCCGTAGACACATCACACAATGAAAAATAATACACTATTCTGATAAATCAGACCTAATTGACACCCAGGGGCCAGGGCTGTGGCCATTCACATGTAGTAAGAAAGAAAAAAATGATGTTTAG
This sequence comes from Scomber japonicus, assembly GCF_027409825.1. Lineage (NCBI taxonomy): Eukaryota > Metazoa > Chordata > Actinopteri > Scombriformes > Scombridae > Scomber > Scomber japonicus. The sequence goes on along the minus strand of NC_070579.1, from coordinate 40,615,653 downwards.
GGGGGACAATATTAGCTTGAGACCGAATTAGGCTAGGGGAGAACTGGTTGTGTTTAGAGAAAAGTACAGGTAGTCTGTAAATAGGAGCACTAAACCCAAGCGCCAGCGGTTAGGTTTAGACAAGGGGCCTGTAACAGTTAAGTTTAGGCAGGAAGCCAGTATCAGCCTGGGAAAGTAAGAGGGTTAAGTTGAGGCACTAATCCCTGACATTTAGGTCCAGGCAAGAATCCTGTGTCCGCCTCAGGAAGTAAAAGGTTGAGTTGAGGGGAAAGCCCTGTGACAAAAAAGGAAGCAATTTGCCTTAGACTGTAAAACAGACTGTGAGGCAGTCTGTGGTATATGTTTTTTTAATTGAGATTTGACCAAACGATCTTGTAAATTTTCATTCTCCTTCCTGTAGGCCGCAATCATCCTCAGGTCTAAAGGAGGTTGTTGTTCACTAATTGTGTTAATTAAATTGTTTCTGATGTGTTGCACCAGGGCCACTGTAGACTGTGAAAATGTGGTGACAAAAGGAATGGCTATAGAGACTGGGATCGGCTTTGTGAGCTGGAAAACCCTGAAGCAGGTGTGGTGAACTTTATCACCCTCCGTTTGAGAAGAATGGATTAATTTAAGACCAAGTCAACGCTCTTTTTAGTTTTCTTTATTGTCAATAGTGGAGACAGAACTCTATCAAATCTGAGGCTGCTGAGGTGTCCCTGGTCAAAATGGAGCCTTCATTTCTGTCTGTCTCTGCGTGCTCTCTGTTTGCACAATCTTTTTATACTGAAGTTACACCCCACAAATGCATACGTCCTAAGCATGAACACAGGACACAATCAATTACTTGTTTATGTTCCCATGATCCAATACCTCCTGATGTTAATTACCATTATATAGAATGGTACCATTATACAGGATGGTATCAGCTGTCCTCCTGTCTCTCGGGCTATTATGAACGGAAGTTCTTATCAAGTTCACACAGATCTTATGACTCTGACCGTTATATAAACTATAATATAGGCCTACACACAAAACTTTAAGAAATACATAATACATTGATCTGTAGCAGAAAATACACTACACAGGCTCTCAGGAAGGTCCTGGAGTACCCTCTGCTGGTCAAGGTGGTGAAGGTCACCTTAGTGGCCTCCCTAAAGTCTTCCTGCCCAGTGCAGATCCTTTGGAACCTGAGCAACTGTGACTTGATGAGACCTGCAAAAGGTGTGTTTTGGATGGAAGCTGCTCTTATGGAGCAGGGCATGAGTGTCTGTGTCTTTGAAGAAGACTCTAACATCCAAATGCAGGTGAGTAAGGAAAAGAGGTCCCTTAAATGCGGTGGTGTCTAAAAAGTCGACAGAGGAGGGGTGTGTGGTGGCTTTGAGTTTGATGGATGGGTTATGGTTGTTGAGAGTGTTTAACATATAATGAATAATACAGAGGTGTCTAATACAGAGCACATGTAAAAGGGAAGGCATGATATCCTAAACCCAGACTGAAAAACTTGACTATACTAGTCATAAGAGCTTATGTAAACACATATTAGTATTTACAGTAGGAGAAATTTACACTTTATGTGCCAAGATGTACAGATGAAGTTACAATAAATGCATTACATTCATGAGATCACTTGTCATACACAGGAGGGAATAAGGGCGGGCCCCAAAGCCGAGTCCCAAGGGCGAAGCGGGAGGCACAGGCCGGGTTAGGCGAAGAGGATTTGGGACTGCTGCCAGTAACACGCTCCATCCCTCCACACCCTGATTGGGACCCGTGCTCCAGGAACCACACCCGAGACTCCATGTGAATAGACATTATGATATACTTTTATTGTACAAACAGTGGGATAATTACCCTCAAAGGCAGAGCAGTAGACACATCACACAATGAAAAATAATACACTCTTCTGATAAATCAGACCTAATTGACACCCAGGGGCCAGGGCTGTGGCCATTCACATGTAGTAAGAAAGAAAAAAATGATGTTTAGGGGGGACAATATTAGCTTGAGACCGAATTAGGCTAGGGGAGAACTGGTTGTGTTTCGAGAAAAGTACAGGTAATCTGTAAATAGGAGCACTAAACCCAAGCGCCAGCGGTTAGGTTTAGACAAGGGGCCTGTAACGGTTAAGTTTAGGCAGGAAGCCAGTATCAGCCTGGGAAAGTAAGAGGGTTAAGTTAAGGCACTAATCCCTGACATTTGGGTTCAGGCAAGAATCCTGTGTCCGCCTCAGGAAGTAAAAGGTTGAGTTGAGGGGAAAGCCCTGTGACAAAAAAGGAAGCAATTTGCCTTAGACTGTAAAACAGACTGTGAGGCAGTCTGTGGTATATGTTTTTTTAATTGAGATTTGACCAAACGATCTTGTAAATTTTCATTCTCCTTCCTGTAGGCCGCAATCATCCTCAGGTCTAAAGGAGGTTGTTGTTCACTAATTGTGTTAATTAAATTGTTTCTGATGTGTTGCACCAGGGCCACTGTAGACTGTGAAAATGTGGTGACAAAAGGAATGACTATAGAGACTGGGATCGGCTTTGTGAGCTGGAAAACCCTGAAGCAGGCTCTCAGGAAGGTCCTGGAGTACCCTCTGCTGGTCAAGGTGGTGAAGGTCACCTTAGTGGCCTCCCTAAAGTCTTCCTGCCCAGTGCAGATCCTTTGGAACCTGAGCAACTGTGACTTGATGAGACCTGCAAAAGGTGTGTTTTGGATGGAAGCTGCTCTTATGGAGCAGGGCATGAGTGTCTGTGTCTTTGAAGAAGACTCTAACATCCAAATGCAGGTGAGTAAGGAAAAGAGGTCCCTTAAATGTGGTGGTGTCTAAAAAGTCGACAGAGGAGGGGTGTGTGGTGGCTTTGAGTTTGATGGATGGGTTATGGTTGTTGAGAATGTTTAACATATAATGAATAATACAGAGGTGTCTAATACAGAGCACATGTAAAAGGGAAGGCATGATATCCTAAACCCAGACTGAAAAACTTGACTATACTAGTCATAAGAGCTTATGTAAACACATATTAGTATTTACAGTAGGAGAAATTTACACTTTATGTGCCAAGATGTACAGATGAAGTTACAATAAATGCATTACATTCATGAGATCACTTGTCATACACAGGAGGGAATAAGGGCGGGCCCCAGAGCCGAGTCCCAAGGGCGAAGCGGGAGGCACAGGCCGGGTTAGGCGAAGAGGATTTGGGACTGCTGCCAGTAACACGCTCCATCCCTCCACACCCTGATTGGGACCCGTGCTCCAGGAACCACACCCGAGACTCCATGTGAATAGACATTATGATATACTTTTATTGTACAAACAGTGGGATAATTACCCTCAAAGGCAGAGCAGTAGACACATCACACAATGAAAAATAATACACTCTTCTGATAAATCAGACCTAATTGACACCCAGGGGCCAGGGCTGTGGCCATTCACATGTAGTAAGAAAGAAAAAAATGATGTTTAGGGGGGACAATATTAGCTTGAGACCGAATTAGGCTAGGGGAGAACTGGTTGTGTTTAGAGAAAAGTACAGGTAATCTGTAAATAGGAGCACTAAACCCAAGCGCCAGCGGTTAGGTATAGACAAGGGGCCTGTAACAGTTAAGTTTAGGCAGGAAGCCAGTATCAGCCTGGGAAAGTAAGAGGGTTAAGTTGAGGCACTAATCCCTGACATTTAGGTTCAGGCAAGAATCCTGTGTCCGCCTCAGGAAGTAAAAGGTTGAGTTGAGGGGAAAGCCCTGTGACAAAAAAGGAAGCAATTTGCCTTAGACTGTAAAACAGACTGTGAGGCCGTCTGTGGTATATGTTTTTTTAATTGAGATTTGACCAAACGATTTTGTAAATTTTCATTCTCCTTCCTGTAGGCCGCAATCATCCTCAGGTCTAAAGGAGGTTGTTGTTCACTAATTGTGTTAATTAAATTGTTTCTGATGTGTTGCACCAGGGCCACTGTAGACTGTGAAAATGTGGTGACAAAAGGAATGGCTATAGAGACTGGGATCGGCTTTGTGAGCTGGAAAACCCTGAAGCAGGCTCTCAGGAAGGTCCTGGAGTACCCTCTGCTGGTCAAGGTGGTGAAGGTCACCTTAGTGGCCTCCCTAAAGTCTTCCTGCCCAGTGCAGATCCTTTGGAACCTGAGCAACTGTGACTTGATGAGACCTGCAAAAGGTGTGTTTTGGATGGAAGCTGCTCTTATGGAGCAGGGCATGAGTGTCTGTGTCTTTGAAGAAGACTCTAACATCCAAATGCAGGTGAGTAAGGAAAAGAGGTCCCTTAAATGTGGTGGTGTCTAAAAAGTCGACAGAGGAGGGGTGTGTGGTGGCTTTGAGTTTGATGGATGGGTTATGGTTGTTGAGAGTGTTTAACATATAATGAATAATACAGAGGTGTCTAATACAGAGCACATGTAAAAGGGAAGGCATGATATCCTAAACCCAGACTGAAAAACTTGACTATACTAGTCATAAGAGCTTATGTAAACACATATTAGTATTTACAGTAGGAGAAATTTACACTTTATGTGCCAAGATGTACAGATGAAGTTACAATAAATGCATTACATTCATGAGATCACTTGTCATACACAGGAGGGAATAAGGGCGGGCCCCAGAGCCGAGTCCCAAGGGCGAAGCGGGAGGCACAGGCCGGGTTAGGCGAAGAGGATTTGGGACTGCTGCCAGTAACACGCTCCATCCCTCCATACCCTGATTGGGACCCGTGCTCCAGGAACCACACCCGAGACTCCATGTGAATAGACATTATGATATACTTTTATTGTACAAACAGTGGGATAATTACCCTCAAAGGCAGAGCAGTAGACACATCACACAATGAAAAATAATACACTCTTCTGATAAATCAGACCTAATTGACACCCAGGGGCCAGGGCTGTGGCCATTCACATGTAGTAAGAAAGAAAAAAATGATGTTTAGGGGGGACAATATTAGCTTGAGACCGAATTAGGCTAGGGGAGAACTGGTTGTGTTTAGAGAAAAGTACAGGTAATCTGTAAATAGGAGCACTAAACCCAAGCGCCAGCGGTTAGGTATAGAAAAGGGGCCTGTAACAGTTAAGTTTAGGCAGGAAGCCAGTATCAGCCTGGGAAAGTAAGAGGGTTAAGTTGAGGCACTAATCCCTGACATTTAGGTTCAGGCAAGAATCCTGTGTCCGCCTCAGGAAGTAAAAGGTTGAGTTGAGGGGAAAGCCCTGTGACAAAAAAGGAAGCAATTTGCCTTAGACTGTAAAACAGACTGTGAGGCAGTCTGTGGTATATGTTTTTTTAATTGAGATTTGACCAAACGATCTTGTAAATTTTCATTCTCCTTCCTGTAGGCCGCAATCATCCTCAGGTCTAAAGGAGGTTGTTGTTCACTAATTGTGTTAATTAAATTGTTTCTGATGTGTTGCACCAGGGCCACTGTAGACTGTGAAAATGTGGTGACAAAAGGAATGGCTATAGAGACTGGGATCGGCTTTGTGAGCTGGAAAACCCTGAAGCAGGCTCTCAGGAAGGTCCTGGAGTACCCTCTGCTGGTCAAGGTGGTGAAGGTCACCTTAGTGGCCTCCCTAAAGTCTTCCTGCCCAGTGCAGATCCTTTGGAACCTGAGATCCACTAATGAAGGTCATGCTTTTTATTAAAATACACAATTTTTGTTGCCGTGCTCCGTGTCTATATAAAGCCAGCACATTTGAAAGTTCATCTGAGACAAAAATGGCCAAAACAAGGAACCTAACACAAATTATCAGCCAGGAAGGATACAGCTGCCGCCAGATAGCCAGGAAGTGCAGATGCAGTCCTTCAGCAGTTGGATATACTCTGCAGAAATATAGACAAACCAACAGCTTGGAAGACAAACCAAGATCTGGGCGTCCAAGGGTTTCTTCAGCAAGAAATGACCACATCATGATCCGCATGTGTAGGGAAAACCACCGAATGACATCACAGGAGCTTCAGCAGCAGTTGTCAAACCAAACTGTTGTCCAGTGTTCCACTCGCACTGTATGTGGCCGACTTTTAGACCATGGCTTAAGGTCCTACAAGGCTGTCAAGAAGCCAGAGACGGAGGTTAGCCCGGCATTGTTGGGCCCAAGCACACAAGAACTGGACAGCCAGGAATTGGAGAAAGATTCTGTGATCAGATGAGTCCAGTTTCCAGCTTTATCTTCCTCCTGCTAATGTGAGGGTACACAGAAGGCCAGGCGAAGCATTATCTCCAGCATGTACAGTACCTACTGTCAAGCATGGTGGAGACAATATCATGGTTTGGGGATGTGTGCTAATGGCAGGGCTACTAAATATTAATATGATGATGTGATGGGTTTTTTTTAATTTTTGGTTCAGTTTTGAACACATTATCTGTTATTTGTTGATTTTGATACTGATGATGTGATGGGTTTTTTTTATTTGTGGATTTTGATACCAACAATGTTGAGAACTGACATATTGAAACTGTCAAGAATTTAGTTTTGTTAGTTTTTCAATACAATAAACAAAAAATATATATAATTTGTATTTGTTTGTGTCTGTCTAATGCAGCCACACCTTTTGAAAGACAAAAAAGATTTTTCCACAAACATTTCATGATAATATTTGAGATTGTGTAAACTTTTAAGGTTGTCCAAAAACTTTTTTCCACCACTGTACAGGATGGTATCAGCTGTCCTCCTGTCTCTCGGGCTATTATGAACGGAAGTTCTTATCAAGTTCACACAGATCTTATGACTCTGACCGTTATATAAACTATAATATAGGCCTACACACAAAACTTTAAGAAATACATAATACATTGATCTGTAGCAGAAAATACACTACACAGGCTCTCAGGAAGGTCCTGGAGTACCCTCTGCTGGTCAATGTGGTGAAGGTCACCTTAGTGGCCTCCCTAAAGTCTTCCTGCCCAGTGCAGATCCTTTGGAACCTGAGCAACTGTGACTTGATGAGACCTGCAAAAGGTGTGTTTTGGATGGAAGCTGCTCTTATGGAGCAGGGCATGAGTGTCTGTGTCTTTGAAGAAGACTCTAACATCCAAATGCAGGTGAGTAAGGAAAAGAGGTCCCTTAAATGTGGTGGTGTCTAAAAAGTCGACAGAGGAGGGGTGTGTGGTGGCTTTGAGTTTGATGGATGGGTTATGGTTGTTGAGAGTGTTTAACATATAATGAATAATACAGAGGTGTCTAATACAGAGCACATGTAAAAGGGAAGGCATGATACCCTAAACCCAGACTGAAAAACTTGACTATACTAGTCATAAGAGCTTATGTAAACACATATTAGTATTTACAGTAGGAGAAATTTACACTGTATGTGCCAAGATGTACAGATGAAGTTACAATAAATGCATTACATTCATGAGATCACTTGTCATACACAGGAGGGAATAAGGGCGGGCCCCAGAGCCGAGTCCCAAGGGCGAAGCGGGAGGCACAGGCCGGGTTAGGCGAAGAGGATTTGGGACTGCTGCCAGTAACACGCTCCATCCCTCCACACCCTGATTGGGACCCGTGCTCCAGGAACCACACCCGATCAATCAATCAATCAATCTTTATTTGTATAGCGCCAAATCACAACAAAGTTATCTCAAGGCACTTTACACATAGAGCAGGTTCTAAACCAAACTCTTCAAGTTTTAACTTTAAAGAGACCCAACATTCCCACATGAGCAACAGTGGCGAGAAAAAACTCCCTTTTAACAGGAAGAAACCTCAGGCAGAACCAGACTCAGAAGTGGGCGGACATCTGCCTCGACCGGTTGGGGTTGAGAGGAGAGAAAGGAAGGATAGAGGAGAGGGGCACAATGAAAATCAACAATGGAGCCAGGTGGTCCGGGACTGGAATCCGTCATCCGGACGTCTACAGGCCCAGATTACCTGTAAAATCAGAAAGCAGAGCCAGAAACCAGGAACCAGAAAGACAACTCCGGGGAAGAAGTTTAGGTTATTGAATGCATTAATAGAACATAAGTGTTAATGGATATAGATGGATAGATAGAGAGAAAGAGAGGGAGGAGGAGAGAGAGGCCCAGTGCATCATGGGGGTGGGGGTCCCCCGGCAATCTAAGCCTATGGCAGCATAAGTTAAGAGCTCAAAGAGCCCTAACTATAAGCTTTATCAAAAAGGAAAGTTTTAAGCCTACTCTTAAATATAGGGAGGGTGTCTGCCCCCCGGACCAAATCTGGAAGATGGTTCCACAGGAGAGGAGCCTGATAGCTGAAGGCTCTACCTCCTGTTCTACTTTTAGAGATATTAGGAACCACAAGTACACCTGCATGTTGCGAGCGCAGTCTTCTAGTAGGTACATAAGGTACTATCAGTTCTTTAAGATATGATGGGGCCTGACCATTGAGAGCTTTGAAGGTGAGAAGGAGGATTTTGAATTCTATTCTGAATTTTACGGGAAGCCAATGCAGTGAAGCCAAGATGGGAGTAATATGATCTCTCTTTCTAGTTTTTGTCAGAACACGGGCAGCTGCATTCTGGACCAGCTGGAGAGTCTTTAGAGACTTGTTAGGACAGCCTGATAATAATGAATTGCAGTAGTCCAGCCTAGAAGAAACAAATGCATGGACTAGTTTTTACCCGAGACTCCATGTGAATAGACATTATGATATACTTTTATTGTACAAACAGTGGGATAATTACCCTCAAAGGCAGAGCAGTAGACACATCACACAATGAAAAATAATACACTCTTCTGATAAATCAGACCTAATTGACACCCAGGGGCCAGGGCTGTGGCCATTCACATGTAGTAAGAAAGAAAAAAATGATGTTTAGGGGGGACAATATTAGCTTGAGACCGAATTAGGCTAGGGGAGAACTGGTTGTGTTTAGAGAAAAGTACAGGTAATCTGTAAATAGGAGCACTAAACCCAAGCGCCAGCGGTTAGGTTTAGACAAGGGGCCTGTAACGGTTAAGTTTAGGCAGGAAGCCAGTATCAGCCTGGGAAAGTAAGAGGGTTAAGTTAAGGCACTAATCCCTGACATTTGGGTTCAGGCAAGAATCCTGTGTCCGCCTCAGGAAGTAAAAGGTTGAGTTGAGGGGAAAGCCCTGTGACAAAAAAGGAAGCAATTTGCCTTAGACTGTAAAACAGACTGTGAGGCAGTCTGTGGTATATGTTTTTTTAATTGAGATTTGACCAAACGATCTTGTAAATTTTCATTCTCCTTCCTGTAGGCCGCAATCATCCTCAGGTCTAAAGGAGGTTGTTGTTCACTAATTGTGTTAATTAAATTGTTTCTGATGTGTTGCACCAGGGCCACTGTAGACTGTGAAAATGTGGTGACAAAAGGAATGACTATAGAGACTGGGATCGGCTTTGTGAGCTGGAAAACCCTGAAGCAGGCTCTCAGGAAGGTCCTGGAGTACCCTCTGCTGGTCAAGGTGGTGAAGGTCACCTTAGTGGCCTCCCTAAAGTCTTCCTGCCCAGTGCAGATCCTTTGGAACCTGAGCAACTGTGACTTGATGAGACCTGCAAAAGGTGTGTTTTGGATGGAAGCTGCTCTTATGGAGCAGGGCATGAGTGTCTGTGTCTTTGAAGAAGACTCTAACATCCAAATGCAGGTGAGTAAGGAAAAGAGGTCCCTTAAATGTGGTGGTGTCTAAAAAGTCGACAGAGGAGGGGTGTGTGGTGGCTTTGAGTTTGATGGATGGGTTATGGTTGTTGAGAGTGTTTAACATATAATGAATAATACAGAGGTGTCTAATACAGAGCACATGTAAAAGGGAAGGCATGATATCCTAAACCCAGACTGAAAAACTTGACTATACTAGTCATAAGAGCTTATGTAAACACATATTAGTATTTACAGTAGGAGAAATTTACACTTTATGTGCCAAGATGTACAGATGAAGTTACAATAAATGCATTACATTCATGAGATCACTTGTCATACACAGGAGGGAATAAGGGCGGGCCCCAGAGCCGAGTCCCAAGGGCGAAGCGGGAGGCACAGGCCGGGATAGGCGAAGAGGATTTGGGACTGCTGCCAGTAACACGCTCCATCCCTCCATACCCTGATTGGGACCCGTGCTCCAGGAACCACACCCGAGACTCCATGTGAATAGACATTATGATATACTTTTATTGTACAAACAGTGGGATAATTACCCTCAAAGGCAGAGCAGTAGACACATCACACAATGAAAAATAATACACTCTTCTGATAAATCAGACCTAATTGACACCCAGGGGCCAGGGCTGTGGCCATTCACATGTAGTAAGAAAGAAAAAAATGATGTTTAGGGGGGACAATATTAGCTTGAGACCGAATTAGGCTAGGGGAGAACTGGTTGTGTTTAGAGAAAAGTACAGGTAATCTGTAAATAGGAGCACTAAACCCAAGCGCCAGCGGTTAGGTATAGACAAGGGGCCTGTAACAGTTAAGTTTAGGCAGGAAGCCAGTATCAGCCTGGGAAAGTAAGAGGGTTAAGTTGAGGCACTAATCCCTGACATTTAGGTTCAGGCAAGAATCCTGTGTCCGCCTCAGGAAGTAAAAGGTTGAGTTGAGGGGAAAGCCCTGTGACAAAAAAGGAAGCAATTTGCCTTAGACTGTAAAACAGACTGTGAGGCCGTCTGTGGTATATGTTTTTTTAATTGAGATTTGACCAAACGATTTTGTAAATTTTCATTCTCCTTCCTGTAGGCCGCAATCATCCTCAGGTCTAAAGGAGGTTGTTGTTCACTAATTGTGTTAATTAAATTGTTTCTGATGTGTTGCACCAGGGCCACTGTAGACTGTGAAAATGTGGTGACAAAAGGAATGACTATAGAGACTGGGATCGGCTTTGTGAGCTGGAAAACCCTGAAGCAGGCTCTCAGGAAGGTCCTGGAGTACCCTCTGCTGGTCAAGGTGGTGAAGGTCACCTTAGTGGCCTCCCTAAAGTCTTCCTGCCCAGTGCAGATCCTTTGGAACCTGAGATCCACTAATGAAGGTCATGCTTTTTATTAAAATACACAATTTTTGTTGCCGTGCTCCGTGTCTATATAAAGCCAGCACATTTGAAAGTTCATCTGTGACAAAAATGGCTAAAACAAGGAACCTAACACAAATTATCAGCCAGGAAGGATACAGCTGCCGCCAGATAGCCAGGAAGTGCAGATGCAGTCCTTCAGCAGTTGGATATACTCTGCAGAAATATAGACAAACCAACAGCTTGGAAGACAAACCAAGATCTGGGCGTCCAAGGGTTTCTTCAGCAAGAAATGACCGCATCCTGATCCGCATGTGTAGGGAAAACCACCGAATGACATCACAGGAGCTTCAGCAGCAGTTGTCAAACCAAACTGTTGTCCAGTGTTCCACCCGCACTGTATGTGGCCGACTTTTAGACCATGGCTTAAGGTCCTACAAGGCTGTCAAGAAGCCAGAGACGGAGGTTAGCCCGGCATTGTTGGGCCCAAGCACACAAGAACTGGACAGCCAGGAATTGGAGAAAGATTCTGTGATCAGATGAGTCCAGTTTCCAGCTTTATCTTCCTCCTGCTAATGTGAGGGTACACAGAAGGCCAGGCGAAGCATTATCTCCAGCATGTACAGTACCTACTGTCAAGCATGGTGGAGACAATATCATGGTTTGGGGATGTGTGCTAATGGCAGGGCTACTAAATATTAATATGATGATGTGATGGGTTTTTTTTAATTTTTGGTTCAGTTTTGAACACATTATCTGTTATTTGTTGATTTTGATACTGATGATGTGATGGGTTTTTTTTATTTGTGGATTTTGATACCAACAATGTTGAGAACTGACATATTGAAACTGTCAAGAATTTAGTTTTGTTAGTTTTTCAATACAATAAACAAAAAATATATATAATTTGTATTTGTTTGTGTCTGTCTAATGCAGCCACACCTTTTGAAAGACAAAAAAGATTTTTCCACAAACATTTCATGATAATATTTGAGATTGTGTAAACTTTTAAGGTTGTCCAAAAACTTTTTTCCACCACTGTACAGGATGGTATCAGCTGTCCTCCTGTCTCTCGGGCTATTATGAACGGAAATTCTTATCAAGTTCACACAGATCTTATGACTCTGACCGTTATATAAACTATAATATAGGCCTACACACAAAACTTTAAGAAATACATAATACATTGATCTGTAGCAGAAAATACACTACACAGGCTCTCAGGAAGGTCCTGGAGTACCCTCTGCTGGTCAAGGTGGTGAAGGTCACCTTAGTGGCCTCCCTAAAGTCTTCCTGCCCAGTGCAGATCCTTTGGAACCTGAGCAACTGTGACTTGATGAGACCTGCAAAAGGTGTGTTTTGGATGGAAGCTGCTCTTATGGAGCAGGGCATGAGTGTCTGTGTCTTTGAAGAAGACTCTAACATCCAAATGCAGGTGAGTAAGGAAAAGAGGTCCCTTAAATGTGGTGGTGTCTAAAAAGTCGACAGAGGAGGGGTGTGTGGTGGCTTTGAGTTTGATGGATGGGTTATGGTTGTTGAGAGTGTTTAACATAATGAATAATACAGAGGTGTCTAATACAGAGCACATGTAAAAGGGAAGGCATGATACCCTAAACCCAGACTGAAAAACTTGACTATACTAGTCATAAGAGCTTATGTAAACACATATTAGTATTTACAGTAGGAGAAATTTACACTGTATGTGCCAAGATGTACAGATGAAGTTACAATAAATGCATTACATTCATGAGATCACTTGTCATACACAGGAGGGAATAAGGGCGGGCCCCAGAGCCGAGTCCCAAGGGCGAAGCGGGAGGCACAGGCCGGGTTAGGCGAAGAGGATTTGGGACTGCTGCCAGTAACACGCTCCATCCCTCCACACCCTGATTGGGACCCGTGCTCCAGGAACCACACCCGATCAATCAATCAATCAATCTTTATTTGTATAGCGCCAAATCACAACAAAGTTATCTCAAGGCACTTTACACATAGAGCAGGTTCTAAACCAAACTCTTCAAGTTTTAACTTTAAAGAGACCCAACATTCCCACATGAGCAACAGTGGCGAGAAAAAACTCCCTTTTAACAGGAAGAAACCTCAGGCAGAACCAGACTCAGAAGTGGGTGGACATCTGCCTCGACCGGTTGGGGTTGAGAGGAGAGAAAGGAAGGATAGAGGAGAGGGGCACAATGAAAATCAACAATGGAGCCAGGTGGTCCGGGACTGGAATCCGTCATCCGGACGTCTACAGGCCCAGATTACCTGTAAAATCAGAAAGCAGAGCCAGAAACCAGGAACCAGAAAGACAACTCCGGGGAAGAAGTTTAGGTTATTGAATGCATTAATAGAACATAAGTGTTAATGGATATAGATGGATAGATAGAGAGAAAGAGAGGGAGGAGGAGAGAGAGGCCCAGTGCATCATGGGGGTGGGGGTCCCCCGGCAATCTAAGCCTATGGCAGCATAAGTTAAGAGCTCAAAGAGCCCTAACTATAAGCTTTATCAAAAAGGAAAGTTTTAAGCCTACTCTTAAATATAGGGAGGGTGTCTGCCCCCCGGACCAAATCTGGAAGATGGTTCCACAGGAGAGGAGCCTGATAGCTGAAGGCTCTACCTCCTGTTCTACTTTTAGAGATATTAGGAACCACAAGTACACCTGCATGTTGCGAGCGCAGTCTTCTAGTAGGTACATAAGGTACTATCAGTTCTTTAAGATATGATGGGGCCTGACCATTGAGAGCTTTGAAGGTGAGAAGGAGGATTTTGAATTCTATTCTGAATTTTACGGGAAGCCAATGCAGTGAAGCCAAGATGGGAGTAATATGATCTCTCTTTCTAGTTTTTGTCAGAACACGGGCAGCTGCATTCTGGACCAGCTGGAGAGTCTTTAGAGACTTGTTAGGACAGCCTGATAATAATGAATTGCAGTAGTCCAGCCTAGAAGAAACAAATGCATGGACTAGTTTTTACCCGAGACTCCATGTGAATAGACATTATGATATACTTTTATTGTACAAACAGTGGGATAATTACCCTCAAAGGCAGAGCAGTAGACACATCACACAATGAAAAATAATACACTCTTCTGATAAATCAGACCTAATTGACACCCAGGGGCCAGGGCTGTGGCCATTCACATGTAGTAAGAAAGAAAAAAATGATGTTTAGGGGGGACAATATTAGCTTGAGACCGAATTAGGCTAGGGGAGAACTGGTTGTGTTTAGAGAAAAGTACAGGTAATCTGTAAATAGGAGCACTAAACCCAAGCGCCAGCGGTTAGGTTTAGACAAGGGGCCTGTAACGGTTAAGTTTAGGCAGGAAGCCAGTATCAGCCTGGGAAAGTAAGAGGGTTAAGTTAAGGCACTAATCCCTGACATTTGGGTTCAGGCAAGAATCCTGTGTCCGCCTCAGGAAGTAAAAGGTTGAGTTGAGGGGAAAGCCCTGTGACAAAAAAGGAAGCAATTTGCCTTAGACTGTAAAACAGACTGTGAGGCAGTCTGTGGTATATGTTTTTTTAATTGAGATTTGACCAAACGATCTTGTAAATTTTCATTCTCCTTCCTGTAGGCCGCAATCATCCTCAGGTCTAAAGGAGGTTGTTGTTCACTAATTGTGTTAATTAAATTGTTTCTGATGTGTTGCACCAGGGCCACTGTAGACTGTGAAAATGTGGTGACAAAAGGAATGACTATAGAGACTGGGATCGGCTTTGTGAGCTGGAAAACCCTGAAGCAGGCTCTCAGGAAGGTCCTGGAGTACCCTCTGCTGGTCAAGGTGGTGAAGGTCACCTTAGTGGCCTCCCTAAAGTCTTCCTGCCCAGTGCAGATCCTTTGGAACCTGAGCAACTGTGACTTGATGAGACCTGCAAAAGGTGTGTTTTGGATGGAAGCTGCTCTTATGGAGCAGGGCATGAGTGTCTGTGTCTTTGAAGAAGACTCTAACATCCAAATGCAGGTGAGTAAGGAAAAGAGGTCCCTTAAATGTGGTGGTGTCTAAAAAGTCGACAGAGGAGGGGTGTGTGGTGGCTTTGAGTTTGATGGATGGGTTATGGTTGTTGAGAGTGTTTAACATATAATGAATAATACAGAGGTGTCTAATACAGAGCACATGTAAAAGGGAAGGCATGATATCCTAAACCCAGACTGAAAAACTTGACTATACTAGTCATAAGAGCTTATGTAAACACATATTAGTATTTACAGTAGGAGAAATTTACACTTTATGTGCCAAGATGTACAGATGAAGTTACAATAAATGCATTACATTCATGAGATCACTTGTCATACACAGGAGGGAATAAGGGCGGGCCCCAGAGCCGAGTCCCAAGGGCGAAGCGGGAGGCACAGGCCGGGATAGGCGAAGAGGATTTGGGACTGCTGCCAGTAACACGCTCCATCCCTCCATACCCTGATTGGGACCCGTGCTCCAGGAACCACACCCGAGACTCCATGTGAATAGACATTATGATATACTTTTATTGTACAAACAGTGGGATAATTACCCTCAAAGGCAGAGCAGTAGACACATCACACAATGAAAAATAATACACTCTTCTGATAAATCAGACCTAATTGACACCCAGGGGCCAGGGCTGTGGCCATTCACATGTAGTAAGAAAGAAAAAAATGATGTTTAGGGGGGACAATATTAGCTTGAGACCGAATTAGGCTAGGGGAGAACTGGTTGTGTTTAGAGAAAAGTACAGGTAATCTGTAAATAGGAGCACTAAACCCAAGCGCCAGCGGTTAGGTATAGACAAGGGGCCTGTAACAGTTAAGTTTAGGCAGGAAGCCAGTATCAGCCTGGGAAAGTAAGAGGGTTAAGTTGAGGCACTAATCCCTGACATTTAGGTTCAGGCAAGAATCCTGTGTCCGCCTCAGGAAGTAAAAGGTTGAGTTGAGGGGAAAGCCCTGTGATAAAAAAGGAAGCAATTTGCCTTAGACTGTAAAACAGACTGTGAGGCCGTCTGTGGTATATGTTTTTTTAATTGAGATTTGACCAAACGATTTTGTAAATTTTCATTCTCCTTCCTGTAGGCCGCAATCATCCTCAGGTCTAAAGGAGGTTGTTGTTCACTAATTGTGTTAATTAAATTGTTTCTGATGTGTTGCACCAGGGCCACTGTAGACTGTGAAAATGTGGTGACAAAAGGAATGGCTATAGAGACTGGGATCGGCTTTGTGAGCTGGAAAACCCTGAAGCAGGCTCTCAGGAAGGTCCTGGAGTACCCTCTGCTGGTCAAGGTGGTGAAGGTCACCTTAGTGGCCTCCCTAAAGTCTTCCTGCCCAGTGCAGATCCTTTGGAACCTGAGCAACTGTGACTTGATGAGACCTGCAAAAGGTGTGTTTTGGATGGAAGCTGCTCTTATGGAGCAGGGCATGAGTGTCTGTGTCTTTGAAGAAGACTCTAACATCCAAATGCAGGTGAGTAAGGAAAAGAGGTCCCTTAAATGTGGTGGTGTCTAAAAAGTCGACAGAGGAGGGGTGTGTGGTGGCTTTGAGTTTGATGGATGGGTTATGGTTGTTGAGAGTGTTTAACATATAATGAATAATACAGAGGTGTCTAATACAGAGCACATGTAAAAGGGAAGGCATGATACCCTAAACCCAGACTGAAAAACTTGACTATACTAGTCATAAGAGCTTATGTAAACACATATTAGTATTTACAGTAGGAGAAATTTACACTGTATGTGCCAAGATGTACAGATGAAGTTACAATAAATGCATTACATTCATGAGATCACTTGTCATACACAGGAGGGAATAAGGGCGGGCCCCAGAGCCGAGTCCCAAGGGCGAAGCGGGAGGCACAGGCCGGGTTAGGCGAAGAGGATTTGGGACTGCTGCCAGTAACACGCTCCATCCCTCCACACCCTGATTGGGACCCGTGCTCCAGGAACCACACCCGATCAATCAATCAATCAATCTTTATTTGTATAGCGCCAAATCACAACAAAGTTATCTCAAGGCACTTTACACATAGAGCAGGTTCTAAACCAAACTCTTCAAGTTTTAACTTTAAAGAGACCCAACATTCCCACATGAGCAACAGTGGCGAGAAAAAACTCCCTTTTAACAGGAAGAAACCTCAGGCAGAACCAGACTCAGAAGTGGGCGGACATCTGCCTCGACCGGTTGGGGTTGAGAGGAGAGAAAGGAAGGATAGAGGAGAGGGGCACAATGAAAATCAACAATGGAGCCAGGTGGTCCGGGACTGGAATCCGTCATCCGGACGTCTACAGGCCCAGATTACCTGTAAAATCAGAAAGCAGAGCCAGAAACCAGGAACCAGAAAGACAACTCCGGGGAAGAAGTTTAGGTTATTGAATGCATTAATAGAACATAAGTGTTAATGGATATAGATGGATAGATAGAGAGAGAGAGAGGGAGGAGGAGAGAGAGGCCCAGTGCATCATGGGGGTGGGGGTCCCCCGGCAATCTAAGCCTATGGCAGCATAAGTTAAGAGCTCAAAGAGCCCTAACTATAAGCTTTATCAAAAAGGAAAGTTTTAAGCCTACTCTTAAATATAGGGAGGGTGTCTGCCCCCCGGACCAAATCTGGAAGATGGTTCCACAGGAGAGGAGCCTGATAGCTGAAGGCTCTACCTCCTGTTCTACTTTTAGAGATATTAGGAACCACAAGTACAACTGCATGTTGCGAGCGCAGTCTTCTAGTAGGTACATAAGGTACTATCAGTTCTTTAAGATATGATGGGGCCTGACCATTGAGAGCTTTGAAGGTGAGAAGGAGGATTTTGAATTCTATTCTGAATTTTACGGGAAGCCAATGCAGTGAAGCCAAGATGGGAGTAATATGATCTCTCTTTCTAGTTTTTGTCAGAACACGGGCAGCTGCATTCTGGACCAGCTGGAGAGTCTTTAGAGACTTGTTAGGACAGCCTGATAATAATGAATTGCAGTAGTCCAGCCTAGAAGTAACAAATGCATGGACTAGTTTTTACCCGAGACTCCATGTGAATAGACATTATGATATACTTTTATTGTACAAACAGTGGGATAATTACCCTCAAAGGCAGAGCAGTAGACACATCACACAATGAAAAATAATACACTCTTCTGATAAATCAGACCTAATTGACACCCAGGGGCCAGGGCTGTGGCCATTCACATGTAGTAAGAAAGAAAAAAATGATGTTTAGGGGGGACAATATTAGCTTGAGACCGAATTAGGCTAGGGGAGAACTGGTTGTGTTTAGAGAAAAGTACAGGTAATCTGTAAATAGGAGCACTAAACCCAAGCGCCAGCAGTTAGGTTTAGACAAGGGGCCTGTAACGGTTAAGTTTAGGCAGGAAGCCAGTATCAGCCTGGGAAAGTAAGAGGGTTAAGTTAAGGCACTAATCCCTGACATTTAGGTTCAGGCAAGAATCCTGTGTCCGGCTCAGGAAGTAAAAGGTTGAGTTGAGGGGAAAGCCCTGTGACAAAAAAGGAAGC
The DNA here is from genome assembly GCF_027409825.1 of Scomber japonicus. NCBI lineage: Eukaryota > Metazoa > Chordata > Actinopteri > Scombriformes > Scombridae > Scomber > Scomber japonicus. The sequence goes on along the minus strand of NC_070579.1, from coordinate 40,597,305 downwards.
AATTTGCCTTAGACTGTAAAACAGACTGTGAGGCAGTCTGTGGTATATGTTTTTTTAATTGAGATTTGACCAAACGATCTTGTAAATTTTCATTCTCCTTCCTGTAGGCCGCAATCATCCTCAGGTCTAAAGGAGGTTGTTGTTCACTAATTGTGTTAATTAAATTGTTTCTGATGTGTTGCACCAGGGCCACTGTAGACTGTGAAAATGTGGTGACAAAAGGAATGACTATAGAGACTGGGATCGGCTTTGTGAGCTGGAAAACCCTGAAGCAGGCTCTCAGGAAGGTCCTGGAGTACCCTCTGCTGGTCAAGGTGGTGAAGGTCACCTTAGTGGCCTCCCTAAAGTCTTCCTGCCCAGTGCAGATCCTTTGGAACCTGAGATCCACTAATGAAGGTCATGCTTTTTATTAAAATACACAATTTTTGTTGCCGTGCTCCGTGTCTATATAAAGCCAGCACATTTGAAAGTTCATCTGTGACAAAAATGGCTAAAACAAGGAACCTAACACAAATTATCAGCCAGGAAGGATACAGCTGCCGCCAGATAGCCAGGAAGTGCAGATGCAGTCCTTCAGCAGTTGGATATACTCTGCAGAAATATAGACAAACCAACAGCTTGGAAGACAAACCAAGATCTGGGCGTCCAAGGGTTTCTTCAGCAAGAAATGACCGCATCATGATCCGCATGTGTAGGGAAAACCACCGAATGACATCACAGGAGCTTCAGCAGCAGTTGTCAAACCAAACTGTTGTCCAGTGTTCCACCCGCACTGTATGTGGCCGACTTTTAGACCATGGCTTAAGGTCCTACAAGGCTGTCAAGAAGCCAGAGACGGAGGTTAGCCCGGCATTGTTGGGCCCAAGCACACAAGAACTGGACAGCCAGGAATTGGAGAAAGATTCTGTGATCAGATGAGTCCAGTTTCCAGCTTTATCTTCCTCCTGCTAATGTGAGGGTACACAGAAGGCCAGGCGAAGCATTATCTCCAGCATGTACAGTACCTACTGTCAAGCATGGTGGAGACAATATCATGGTTTGGGGATGTGTGCTAATGGCAGGGCTACTAAATATTAATATGATGATGTGATGGGTTTTTTTTAATTTTTGGTTCAGTTTTGAACACATTATCTGTTATTTGTTGATTTTGATACTGATGATGTGATGGGTTTTTTTTTTATTTGTGGATTTTGATACCAACAATGTTGAGAACTGACATATTGAAACTGTCAAGAATTTAGTTTTGTTAGTTTTTCAATACAATGAACAAAAAAATATATAATTTGTATTTGTTTGTGTCTGTCTAATGCAGCCACACCTTTTGAAAGACAAAAAAGATTTTTCCACAAACATTTCATGATAATATTTGAGATTGTGTAAACTTTTAAGGTTGTCCAAAAACTTTTTTCCACCACTGTACAGGATGGTATCAGCTGTACTCCTGTCTCTCGGGCTATTATGAACGGAAGTTCTTATCAAGTTCACACAGATCTTATGACTCTGACCGTTATATAAACTATAATATAGGCCTACACACAAAACTTTAAGAAATACATAATACGGTGGTTGGCAAGATGGCGTCGTAGCGTGAACACCTGGTCTTGTTAGCTCCGGTGAGGTTTCCTGAATATCCGCCTAAAATACGTGTTCACCTGGTGAAACGTAATAAATGCGCGTGGGAGTAACCCTATAATGAGTCTGGACGACTATTTTTCGAAAATGCCTAACGCCAAGTCCAAGAAGAAGACAGCTTCGACTGTGCATGCTAGCGACATTGTGGAGCCTGCTGCGGTTGAGCCCGAAGAAGCTAACACTAGCGAGACTGAGGCAGAGGAAAATTGCAGTGATATAAATCCAAGTATTCTTTCGGCTTTGAGCAAGATAACTGACAGCATTACAAACTCATTGGATGCTAAAGTTGATATCGTGCTGGCTGCTATCCATGAACAGACATCTCGCATCCAGGCTCTGGCAACGCGGGTTGGTGATGCCGAGACACGGATCTCAAACGTGGAAGACACGGCAGATGTGTTACAGGCAAAAGTAGCACAACTCGAAAAACAAGTAACCGACATGGCAGACCATATGGATGATTTAGAGAATCGCAGCCGCAGATGTAACCTTCGTTTGGTTGGGCTACCCGAGGGCACAGAGGGAAAGGATACAGTCACTTTCATGGAGTCATGGCTACCCTCCTATCTCAATCTCACAACTAAAAATGGGAAGATCAAGTTAGACCGCGCTCACCGCTCCCTAGCACCGAAGCCGGGCACCAACCAACGCGCCAGACCCATCATCATGAAACTTCACAACTTTGCTGATAAACAACGTGTGATGGCCGCAGCCCGGCGCCTTGCTACGCAGCCGAACCAGCCAGCAGACCGGATCAGAGTCTCCTTCTTTAATGATTATTCGGCGGCGGTGGCCAAGAAACGCAAGGCTTTTGACGAGGTAAAGAGTTCCCTGAGGAAGAAGAATGTGGATTATGCCCTTCTTTATCCCGCTACGCTGAAGCTGTCTGTCAACGGCAGGGAGAAGAGATTTAACACACCGGAGGCAGCTGCAACTTACGTGGAGTCGCTGCCCTGAATTTCTGCAACCACCGGAGTGTCCCTTTTATTTAACATTGTGCCTGGATTCTGCCTTGTGAAGCAATGTGAGTACCTGCCAAACTCAGGCGTGTGTGACTCTGCCCCTTTTCTTTCCTGCTGCTCGTAAGCAACCAGGTGAAATGTCCCACCTCACCGTGCGCTGGACAGACTGTGTTTTTGTCTATGAGGAGGCGTGAGTTAAGCGCATGTTTTACCTGTCGGCTCTCACCGACAGGCAGGAGGAGATCGGTTTTTCCCTACACGTTCAGTAGGGATGTTGCCAAATTACTGTTTTTTGAATGTTCTGTTACACAGCTCTTTCATTTTCTTTCTTTGCTTTATTGTTTTATTCTCAATCAGAGTGCGGTGAATCTTTCGGCTCAATATGCTTTGTATTTAACATGAACAAGACTAACAATGAATAAGCTGCGAATATGCACCTGGAATGTACGTGGGGTTCACAATCCTGTTAAGAGGAGAAAAATATTTACATGTCTAAAAAAGGACGGTATAGATGTTGTTATGTTACAAGAGACACATCTTGATGACAACGAGCATTTAAAGTTGCGACAAGGGCCATTCGGACAAGTATTTTTCTCATCCTTTACTACAAGAAGTAGGGGAGTGGCAGTGCTGATAAGGAAAAATGTATCTTTTATAATATCTGACTGTGTTAAAGATCTGAAGGGTCGTTATGTGATAGTCAAGGGAACTTTACAAGGTCAAAATATTGTAATAATGAATGTGTATTTCCCACCTGCCCACCCAACTACCTTTCTTACCAAAATGTTTCTGGACTTAGCCCCATTCCTTCCTAACTCTACCGTTATTGTTGGTGGTGATTTTAATTTAATATTAAATCCACTTATGGACAAATTTCCACATAGTATTGCACCCCCTTCGCCTCAGGCTAACACGCTCCATGCTCTATGCGATGAGTTTGGTCTTATTGATGCTTGGAGGTGTACCCACCCCTCTGATAAACAATACACATTTTTCTCGGCTCCGCATAAATGCCAAACTAGAATTGATTATTTTTTTCTGCCAAAAACTGACTTGTGTTCAGTTTTATCATGTGACATAACCAGTATAATTATCTCAGATCACGCTAGAGTAATTATGGAACTTAATCTTAAAACAGCGCTTCATCAGTCTCGTCACTGGAGACTTAATACCCTTATCCTTAAGGATGAGGAATTTACTTCCAACTTTTCTACTGAACTTAAAGCATTTTTGAATATCAACACTCCATCAGCCAGTAATGCCTCTGTTTTATGGGAAACATGCAAAGCTTATGCGAGAGGGTTAATTATTTCATACTCTGCAACAAAGAAGCGCCAACGGCTGGAGAAACAAAAATCTTTAGAGAGCGAATTGATGGGTAAAGAAAAAGCATACATTGCCTCCCCATCACCGCCATTGTGGCAAGAGATAACTACACTCAGATCAGCACTGAACTGCCTTCTTACTAGAGATGCAGAGAAGAAAATAATGTATACTAGACAGCGGTTTTACGAGCATGGAGATAAAGCGGGCAAATGTCTGGCGTACTATGTTAAGAAGCGTGCAGAATCTAACACCATCGCAGCAGTATCTGATGAAAAAGGCCACAAGGTACACGAAAACAAACTGATAAATAACTGTTTTAAGAATTTTTACAAAAACCTGTATTCTTCCCAACAAGCTCCAGAGGGGGAGCAACTAATGCACAATTTCTTTACTCAATTTGACTTGCCAAATTTGTCAGAGGAACAGAAGACTGCCCTTAATAGTCCCATAACTAAAACTGAAGTGATCAAAGCTATTAAAACATTACAAAATGGAAAGTCACCAGGACCTGACGGTTTCTGTTGTGAATTTTATAAACAGTTCCAAAATATTCTTGTAGAACCTCTCCTTGACATGTTCAACCACTCCTTCACTACAGGAGAATTCCCGCAGACACTGAGGGAGGCCAATATTTCCTTAATTCTAAAGAAAGGGAAGTGTCCTGACTCTTGCGGGTCTTACAGGCCCATAGCCCTCTTAAATGTAGATAGGAAACTACTTTCTAAAATCTTAGCCTCTCGTTTAGAAAACCTCTTACCTGTACTGATAAAGGAGGACCAGATGGGTTTTATAAAGGGTCGGAATTCAGCTACCAATGTTAGACGTTTGTTAAACGCTATTCTAGCTTTTAAACAAAAATCTATTAACGGTCTGGTGCTTTCTCTCGATGCGGAGAAAGCATTTGACCGAATTGAGTGGTCTTATTTACTATATACATTGGGTAAATTTGGTCTAGGGGATAATTTTATAAAATGGGTCAAAATTATCTATAGTAATCCACAGGCAGCAGTCCTGACTAATGGATTCAGGTCTGAATACTTTAACACTCACAGAGGAGTGATGCAGGGTTGCCCTTTATCCCCCCTTCTATTCGCTTTGGCCATAGAGCCACTTGCTGAGGCCATAAGGGTAACGCCCACAATACGTAGTTTGGAGATTGGACAGCTGTGTCATAAAATAACCTTATACGCGGATGATGTTTTAATTCTTTTGACTGACCCTGAAACATCTGTACCAAGTCTTATTGAGGTGATTGACAGATTTAGCTGTTTCTCTGGCTATAAAATCAATCTGGCTAAATCAGAGGCCATGCCTCTTGGTACTCTTTTAACAATACCAATTACTGTTCCTTCCTTTCCTTTTAAATGGTCTCCTAATGGGTTTGTGTATTTAGGAATCTCTATTACCCCATCTTTCGATCAACTATACAAAGCCAACTTTACACCCTTATTTTGTAAAATTAAACAAGACCTAGAGCGATGGACGTCACTTCCTGTTTCCTGGTTAGGACGCATAGCTCTGGTTAAAATGAATGTGCTGCCTAGGCTATTGTATCCTATCCAAATGATCCCTATCTTGTTTTCTAAAAGGGTATTGAAGGACATAAATGGATGGCTCAGCTCTTTTATTTGGAATAAGCGTAGACCTAGGCTTAAGATGGCAGTATTACATCTGCCAAGTTCAATGGGTGGCTTGGATTTACCTAATATTAAAATTTATCAGCTTTGTGCACATTTAAGATTCGTGAGCGACTGGGTTAAGGGTAAAACTTCAATTTGGTTGGATATTGAGACAGCTTTGTCACAATGCAAATTGAGTGACTTATTATTTTGTAATAATTTTAAAGAAATTGAAGCCTTTTGTACAAATCCTGTAACAATCAACACTCTGAAAGCTTGGCGACTTGTCCGCCGTCTCGAGGGAAGATCAAACACAACATCAACCTTTACCCCAATAAGAAATAATCCTGCCTTTCCCCCGGGTTCCTCAGACCCCGGCTTTCAACAATGGTCTGATAAGAATATTAAATGTCTTGGTGACCTTTTTTCAGGTGATAAACTTATGTCATTTGAACAGCTTACCAACAAGTACAATTTGGCCAAACAAGATTTCTTTCGCTTTTTGCAAGTAAGACATTATATCACTCATAGTACAACCCTTATTGAACACCCTGAAATATCTGCTATTGAGAAAATTTTGTTTAAACAACAGTTGAAAGTGTCTCTGAGCTTATTTTACCATGTACTCAATGGTCTTTCTACCACTGATGCGCAGGGGGTCAGAGGTGTGTGGGAGAAGGAGTTGTCGGTAACCATAGATGAAGAAAAGTGGGATACCATTTGGTCTCTGGCAAAAAGGATTTCAATTTGTACTCGGACAAGAGCAATACAACTTAAGATTTTACACAGATTACATATATCCCCTCACCGCAGGCACCTCTTCAACCGCTCTCTCTCCCCTCTGTGCCTCAAGTGTAAAACCGATGTGGGGACTTTAACTCATTGTTTCTGGTTTTGTCATAAACTTCAAAGATATTGGCTTGAAATTATAAGTGAAATGGAGAGAATCTTTCACGTTAATATGGAAATGGATCCCATATCCCTGATTCTAGGTTTTCCAAGTGACCGCCTTAAAACAGCAGTCAACAAAAGATTGTATAGCATTCTAACGTTTGCAGCTAGGAAAAATATCCTCTTGCAATGGGTCAGTGATAGGATTCCCTCTGTCTGTGGTTGGCGTAAAATAATTTTTGAACTGATCCCTTTAGAATATCTTACCAACGTCATACACCACACTGTAGATCAGTTCTACAGAGTATGGCGCCCTTTCTTGGACTATATCGGACCGGACCTTTCATCCATTCTATTAAAAGGACTGTTGCGCACTTGATCGACATCTGAGCACTGATATGTAAGAGCTGTTGTGTACGTTTTGTTTGTTTTGATGTTGTGTGTCTGTTTTGTAGACACTGTTTTGTCAAAAACTGCAATAAAAACAATGAAGAAAAAAAAAAAAAAAGAAATACATAATACATTGATCTGTAGCAGAAAATACACTACACAGGCTCTCAGGAAGGTCCTGGAGTACCCTCTGCTGGTCAAGGTGGTGAAGGTCACCTTAGTGGCCTCCCTAAAGTCTTCCTGCCCAGTGCAGATCCTTTGGAACCTGAGCAACTGTGACTTGATGAGACCTGCAAAAGGCGTGTTTTGGATGGAAGCTGCTCTTATGGAGCAGGGCATGAGTGTCTGTGTCTTTGAAGAAGACTCTAACATCCAAATGCAGGTGAGTAAGGAAAAGAGGTCCCTTAAATGCGGTGGTGTCTAAAAAGTCGACAGAGGAGGGGTGTGTGGTGGCTTTGAGTTTGATGGATGGGTTATGGTTGTTGAGAGTGTTTAACATATAATGAATAATACAGAGGTGTCTAATACAGAGCACATGTAAAAGGGAAGGCATGATATCCTAAACCCAGACTGAAAAACTTGACTATACTAGTCATAAGAGCTTATGTAAACACATATTAGTATTTACAGTAGGAGAAATTTACACTTTATGTGCCAAGATGTACAGATGAAGTTACAATAAATGCATTACATTCATGAGATCACTTTTCATACACAGGAGGGAATAAGGGCGGGCCCCAGAGCCGAGTCCCAAGGGCGAAGCGGGAGGCACAGGCCGGGTTAGGCGAAGAGGATTTGGGACTGCTGCCAGTAACACGCTCTATCCCTCCACACCCTGATTGGGACCCGTGCTCCAGGAACCACACCCGAGACTCCATGTGAATAGACATTATGATATACTTTTATTGTACAAACAGTGGGATAATTACCCTCAAAGGCAGAGCAGTAGACACATCACACAATGAAAAATAATACACTCTTCTGATAAATCAGACCTAATTGACACCCAGGGGCCAGGGCTGTGGCCATTCACATGTAGTAAGAAAGAAAAAAATGATGTTTAGGGGGGACAATATTAGCTTGAGACCGAATTAGGCTAGGGGAGAACTGGTTGTGTTTAGAGAAAAGTACAGGTAATCTGTAAATAGGAGCACTAAACCCAAGCGCCAGCGGTTAGGTTTAGACAAGGGGCCTGTAACGGTTAAGTTTAGGCAGGAAGCCAGTATCAGCCTGGGAAAGTAAGAGGGTTAAGTTAAGGCACTAATCCCTGACATTTAGGTTCAGGCAAGAATCCTGTGTCCGCCTCAGGAAGTAAAAGGTTGAGTTGAGGGGAAAGCCCTGTGACAAAAAAGGAAGCAATTTGCCTTAGACTGTAAAACAGACTGTGAGGCCGTCTGTGGTATATGTTTTTTTAATTGAGATTTGACCAAACGATCTTGTAAATTTTCATTCTCCTTCCTGTAGGCCGCAATCATCCTCAGGTCTAAAGGAGGTTGTTGTTCACTAATTGTGTTAATTAAATTGTTTCTGATGTGTTGCACCAGGGCCACTGTAGACTGTGAAAATGTGGTGACAAAAGGAATGACTATAGAGACTGGGATCGGCTTTGTGAGCTGGAAAACCCTGAAGCAGGTGTGGTGAACTTTATCACCCTCCGAGTGAGAAGAATGGATTAATTTAAGACCAAGTCAACGCTCTTTTTAGTTTTCTTTATTGCCAATAGTGGAGACAGAACTCTATCAAATCTGAGGCTGCTGAGGTGTCCCTGGTCAAAATGGAGCCTTCATTTCTGTCTGTCTCTGCGTGCTCTCTGTTTGCACAATCTTTTTATACTGATGTTACACCCCACAAATGCATACGTCCTAAGCATGAACACAAGACACAATCAATTACTTGTTTATGTTCCCATGATCCAATACCTCCTGATGTTAATTACCATTATATAGAATGGTACCATTATACAGGATGGTATCAGCTGTCCTCCTGTCTCTCGGGCTATTATGAATGGAAGTTCTTATCAAGTTCACACAGATCTTATGACTCTGACCGTTATATAAACTATAATATAGGCCTACACACAAAACTTTAAGAAATACATAATACATTGATCTGTAGCAGAAAATACACTACACAGGCTCTCAGGAAGGTCCTGGAGTACCCTCTGCTGGTCAAGGTGGTGAAGGTCACCTTAGTGGCCTCCCTAAAGTCTTCCTGCCCAGTGCAGATCCTTTGGAACCTGAGCAACTGTGACTTGATGAGACCTGCAAAAGGTGTGTTTTGGATGGAAGCTGCTCTTATGGAGCAGGGCATGAGTGTCTGTGTCTTTGAAGAAGACTCTAACATCCAAATGCAGGTGAGTAAGGAAAAGAGGTCCCTTAAATGTGGTGGTGTCTAAAAAGTCGACAGAGGAGGGGTGTGTGGTGGCTTTGAGTTTGATGGATGGGTTATGGTTGTTGAGAGTGTTTAACATATAATGAATAATACAGAGGTGTCTAATACAGAGCACATGTAAAAGGGAAGGCATGATATCCTAAACCCAGACTGAAAAACTTGACTATACTAGTCATAAGAGCTTATGTAAACACATATTAGTATTTACAGTAGGAGAAATTTACACTTTATGTGCCAAGATGTACAGATGAAGTTACAATAAATGCATTACATTCATGAGATCACTTGTCATACACAGGAGGGAATAAGGGCGGGCCCCAGAGCCGAGTCCCAAGGGCGAAGCGGGAGGCACAGGCCGGGTTAGGCGAAGAGGATTTGGGACTGCTGCCAGTAACACGCTCCATCCCTCCATACCCTGATTGGGACCCGTGCTCCAGGAACCACACCCGAGACTCCATGTGAATAGACATTATGATATACTTTTATTGTACAAACAGTGGGATAATTACCCTCAAAGGCAGAGCAGTAGACACATCACACAATGAAAAATAATACACTCTTCTGATAAATCAGACCTAATTGACACCCAGGGGCCAGGGCTGTGGCCATTCACATGTAGTAAGAAAGAAAAAAATGATGTTTAGGGGGGACAATATTATCTTGAGACCGAATTAGGCTAGGGGAGAACTGGTTGTGTTTAGAGAAAAGTACAGGTAATCTGTAAATAGGAGCACTAAACCCAAGCGCCAGCGGTTAGGTATAGACAAGGGGCCTGTAACAGTTAAGTTTAGGCAGGAAGCCAGTATCAGCCTGGGAAAGTAAGAGGGTTAAGTTGAGGCACTAATCCCTGACATTTAGGTTCAGGCAAGAATCCTGTGTCCGCCTCAGGAAGTAAAAGGTTGAGTTGAGGGGAAAGCCCTGTGACAAAAAAGGAAGCAATTTGCCTTAGACTGTAAAACAGACTGTGAGGCCGTCTGTGGTATATGTTTTTTTAATTGAGATTTGACCAAACGATTTTGTAAATTTTCATTCTCCTTCCTGTAGGCCGCAATCATCCTCAGGTCTAAAGGAGGTTGTTGTTCACTAATTGTGTTATTTAAATTGTTTCTGATGTGTTGCACCAGGGCCACTGTAGACTGTGAAAATGTGGTGACAAAAGGAATGGCTATAGAGACTGGGATCGGCTTTGTGAGCTGGAAAACCCTGAAGCAGGCTCTCAGGAAGGTCCTGGAGTACCCTCTGCTGGTCAAGGTGGTGAAGGTCACCTTAGTGGCCTCCCTAAAGTCTTCCTGCCCAGTGCAGATCCTTTGGAACCTGAGCAACTGTGACTTGATGAGACCTGCAAAAGGTGTGTTTTGGATGGAAGCTGCTCTTATGGAGCAGGGCATGAGTGTCTGTGTCTTTGAAGAAGACTCTGACATCCAAATGCAGGTGAGTAAGGAAAAGAGGTCCCTTAAATGTGGTGGTGTCTAAAAAGTCGACAGAGGAGGGGTGTGTGGTGGCTTTGAGTTTGATGGATGGGTTATGGTTGTTGAGAGTGTTTAACATATAATGAATAATACAGAGGTGTCTAATACAGAGCACATGTAAAAGGGAAGGCATGATACCCTAAACCCAGACTGAAAAACTTGACTATACTAGTCATAAGAGCTTATGTAAACACATATTAGTATTTACAGTAGGAGAAATTTACACTGTATGTGCCAAGATGTACAGATGAAGTTACAATAAATGCATTACATTCATGAGATCACTTGTCATACACAGGAGGGAATAAGGGCGGGCCCCAGAGCCGAGTCCCAAGGGCGAAGCGGGAGGCACAGGCCGGGTTAGGCGAAGAGGATTTGGGACTGCTGCCAGTAACACGCTCCATCCCTCCACACCCTGATTGGGACCCGTGCTCCAGGAACCACACCCGATCAATCAATCAATCAATCTTTATTTGTATAGCGCCAAATCACAACAAAGTTATCTCAAGGCACTTTACACATAGAGCAGGTTCTAAACCAAACTCTTCAAGTTTCAACTTTAAAGAGACCCAACATTCCCACATGAGCAACAGTGGCGAGAAAAAACTCCCTTTTAACAGGAAGAAACCTCAGGCAGAACCAGACTCAGAAGTGGGCGGACATCTGCCTCGACCGGTTGGGGTTGAGAGGAGAGAAAGGAAGGATAGAGGAGAGGGGCACAATGAAAATCAACAATGGAGCCAGGTGGTCCGGGACTGGAATCCGTCATCCGGACGTCTACAGGCCCAGATTACCTGTAAGATCAGAAAGCAGAGCCAGAAACCAGGAACCAGAATGACAACTCCGGGGAAGAAGTTTAGGTTATTGAATGCATTAATAGAACATAAGTGTTAATGGATATAGATGGATAGATAGAGAGAGAGAGAGGGAGGAGGAGAGAGAGGCCCAGTGCATCATGGGGGTGGGGGTCCCCCGGCAATCTAAGCCTATGGCAGCATAAGTTAAGAGCTCAAAGAGCCCTAACTATAAGCTTTATCAAAAAGGAAAGTTTTAAGCCTACTCTTAAATATAGGGAGGGTGTCTGCCCCCCGGACCAAATCTGGAAGATGGTTCCACAGGAGAGGAGCCTGATAGCTGAAGGCTCTACCTCCTGTTCTACTTTTAGAGATATTAGGAACCACAAGTAGACCTGCATGTTGGGAGCGCAGTCTTCTAGTAGGTACATAAGGTACTATCAGTTCTTTAAGATATGATGGGGCCTGACCATTGAGAGCTTTGAAGGTGAGAAGGAGGATTTTGAATTCTATTCTGAATTTTACGGGAAGCCAATGCAGTGAAGCCAAGATGGGAGTAATATGATCTCTCTTTCTAGTTTTTGTCAGAACACGGGCAGCTGCATTCTGGACCAGCTGGAGAGTCTTTAGAGACTTGTTAGGACAGCCTGATAATAATGAATTGCAGTAGTCCAGCCTAGAAGTAACAAATGCATGGACTAGTTTTTACCCGAGACTCCATGTGAATAGACATTATGATATACTTTTATTGTACAAACAGTGGGATAATTACCCTCAAAGGCAGAGCAGTAGACACATCACACAATGAAAAATAATACACTCTTCTGATAAATCAGACCTAATTGACACCCAGGGGCCAGGGCTGTGGCCATTCACATGTAGTAAGAAAGAAAAAAATGATGTTTAGGGGGGACAATATTAGCTTGAGACCGAATTAGGCTAGGGGAGAACTGGTTGTGTTTAGAGAAAAGTACAGGTAATCTGTAAATAGGAGCACTAAACCCAAGCGCCAGCGGTTAGGTTTAGACAAGGGGCCTGTAACGGTTAAGTTTAGGCAGGAAGCCAGTATCAGCCTGGGAAAGTAAGAGGGTTAAGTTAAGGCACTAATCCCTGACATTTAGGTTCAGGCAAGAATCCTGTGTCCGCCTCAGGAAGTAAAAGGTTGAGTTGAGGGGAAAGCCCTGTGACAAAAAAGGAAGCAATTTGCCTTAGACTGTAAAACAGACTGTGAGGCAGTCTGTGGTATATGTTTTTTTAATTGAGATTTGACCAAACGATCTTGTAAATTTTCATTCTCCTTCCTGTAGGCCGCAATCATCCTCAGGTCTAAAGGAGGTTGTTGTTCACTAATTGTGTTAATTAAATTGTTTCTGATGTGTTGCACCAGGGCCACTGTAGACTGTGAAAATGTGGTGACAAAAGGAATGACTATAGAGACTGGGATCGGCTTTGTGAGCTGGAAAACCCTGAAGCAGGCTCTCAGGAAGGTCCTGGAGTACCCTCTGCTGGTCAAGGTGGTGAAGGTCACCTTAGTGGCCTCCCTAAAGTCTTCCTGCCCAGTGCAGATCCTTTGGAACCTGAGCAACTGTGACTTGATGAGACCTGCAAAAGGTGTGTTTTGGATGGAAGCTGCTCTTATGGAGCAGGGCATGAGTGTCTGTGTCTTTGAAGAAGACTCTAACATCCAAATGCAGGTGAGTAAGGAAAAGAGGTCCCTTAAATGTGGTGGTGTCTAAAAAGTCGACAGAGGAGGGGTGTGTGGTGGCTTTGAGTTTGATGGATGGGTTATGGTTGTTGAGAGTGTTTAACATATAATGAATAATACAGAGGTGTCTAATACAGAGCACATGTAAAAGTGAAGGCATGATATCCTAAACCCAGACTGAAAAACTTGACTATACTAGTCATAAGAGCTTATGTAAACACATATTAGTATTTACAGTAGGAGAAATTTACACTTTATGTGCCAAGATGTACAGATGAAGTTACAATAAATGCATTACATTCATGAGATCACTTGTCATACACAGGAGGGAATAAGGGCGGGCCCCAGAGCCGAGTCCCAAGGGCGAAGCGGGAGGCACAGGCCGGGTTAGGCGAAGAGGATTTGGGACTGCTGCCAGTAACACGCTCCATCCCTCCATACCCTGATTGGGACCCGTGCTCCAGGAACCACACCCGAGACTCCATGTGAATAGACATTATGATATACTTTTATTGTACAAACAGTGGGATAATTACCCTCAAAGGCAGAGCAGTAGACACATCACACAATGAAAAATAATACACTCTTCTGATAAATCAGACCTAATTGACACCCAGGGGCCAGGGCTGTGGCCATTCACATGTAGTAAGAAAGAAAAAAATGATGTTTAGGGGGGACAATATTAGCTTGAGACCGAATTAGGCTAGGGGAGAACTGGTTGTGTTTAGAGAAAAGTACAGGTAATCTGTAAATAGGAGCACTAAACCCAAGCGCCAGCGGTTAGGTATAGACAAGGGGCCTGTAACAGTTAAGTTTAGGCAGGAAGCCAGTATCAGCCTGGGAAAGTAAGAGGGTTAAGTTGAGGCACTAATCCCTGACATTTAGGTTCAGGCAAGAATCCTGTGTCCGCCTCAGGAAGTAAAAGGTTGAGTTGAGGGGAAAGCCCTGTGACAAAAAAGGAAGCAATTTGCCTTAGACTGTAAAACAGACTGTGAGGCAGTCTGTGGTATATGTTTTTTTAATTGAGATTTGACCAAACGATCTTGTAAATTTTCATTCTCCTTCCTGTAGGCCGCAATCATCCTCAGGTCTAAAGGAGGTTGTTGTTCACTAATTGTGTTAATTAAATTGTTTCTGATGTGTTGCACCAGGGCCACTGTAGACTGTGAAAATGTGGTGACAAAAGGAATGGCTATAGAGACTGGGATCGGCTTTGTGAGCTGGAAAACCCTGAAGCAGGCTCTCAGGAAGGTCCTGGAGTACCCTCTGCTGGTCAAGGTGGTGAAGGTCACCTTAGTGGCCTCCCTAAAGTCTTCCTGCCCAGTGCAGATCCTTTGGAACCTGAGATCCACTAATGAAGGTCATGCTTTTTATTAAAATACACAATTTTTGTTGCCGTGCTCCGTGTCTATATAAAGCCAGCACATTTGAAAGTTCATCTGTGACAAAAATGGCTAAAACAAGGAACCTAACACAAATTATCAGCCAGGAAGGATACAGCTGCCGCCAGATAGCCAGGAAGTGCAGATGCAGTCCTTCAGCAGTTGGATATACTCTGCAGAAATATAGACAAACCAACAGCTTGGAAGACAAACCAAGATCTGGGCGTCCAAGGGTTTCTTCAGCAAGAAATGACCGCATCCTGATCCGCATGTGTAGGGAAAACCACCGAATGACATCACAGGAGCTTCAGCAGAAGTTGTCAAACCAAACTGTTGTCCAGTGTTCCACCCGCACTGTATGTGGCCGACTTTTAGACCATGGCTTAAGGTCCTACAAGGCTGTCAAGAAGCCAGAGACGGAGGTTAGCCCGGCATTGTTGGGCCCAAGCACACAAGAACTGGACAGCCAGGAATTGGAGAAAGATTCTGTGATCAGATGAGTCCAGTTTCCAGCTTTATCTTCCTCCTGCTAATGTGAGGGTACACAGAAGGCCAGGCGAAGCATTATCTCCAGCATGTACAGTACCTACTGTCAAGCATGGTGGAGACAATATCATGGTTTGGGGATGTGTGCTAATGGCAGGGCTACTAAATATTAATATGATGATGTGATGGGTTTTTTTTTAATTTTTGGTTCAGTTTTGAACACATTATCTGTTATTTGTTGATTTTGATACTGATGATGTGATGGGTTTTTTTTATTTGTGGATTTTGATACCAACAATGTTGAGAACTGACATATTGAAACTGTCAAGAATTTAGTTTTGTTAGTTTTTCAATACAATAAACAAAAAATATATATAATTTGTATTTGTTTGTGTCTGTCTAATGCAGCCACACCTTTTGAAAGACAAAAAAGATTTTTCCACAAACATTTCATGATAATATTTGAGATTGTGTAAACTTTTAAGGTTGTCCAAAAACTTTTTTCCACCACTGTACAGGATGGTATCAGCGGTCCTCCTGTCTCTCGGGCTATTATGAACGGAAGTTCTTATCAAGTTCACACAGATCTTATGACTCTGACCGTTATATAAACTATAATATAGGCCTACACACAAAACTTTAAGAAATACATAATACATTGATCTGTAGCATAGAAAACACTACACAGGCTCTCAGGAAGGTCCTGGAGTACCCTCTGCTGGTCAAGGTGGTGAAGATCACCTTAGTGGCCTCCCTAAAGTCTTCCTGCCCAGTGCAGATCCTTTGTAACCTGAGCAACTGTGACTTGATGAGACCTGCAAAAGGTGTGTTTTGGATGGAAGCTGCTCTTATGGAGCAGGGCATGAGTGTCTGTGTCTTTGAAGAAGACTCTAACATCCAAATGCAGGTGAGTAAGGAAAAGAGGTCCCTTAAATGTGGTGGTGTCTAAAAAGTCGACAGAGGAGGGGTGTGTGGTGGCTTTGAGTTTGATGAATGGGTTATGGTTGTTGAGAGTGTTTAACATATAATGAATAATACAGAGGTGTCTAATACAGAGCACATGTAAAAGGGAAGGCATGATATCCTAAACCCAGACTGAAAAACTTGACTATACTAGTCATAAGAGCTTATGTAAACACATATTAGTATTTACAGTAGGAGAAATTTACACTTTATGTGCCAAGATGTACAGATGAAGTTACAATAAATGCATTACATTCATGAGATCACTTGTCATACACAGGAGGGAATAAGGGCGGGCCCCAGAGCCGAGTCCCAAGGGCGAAGCGGGAGGCACAGGCCGGGTTAGGCGAAGAGGATTTGGGACTGCTGCCAGTAACACGCTCCATCCCTCCACACCCTGATTGGGACCCGTGCTCCAGGAACCACACCCGATCAATCAATCAATCAATCTTTATTTGTATAGCGCCAAACCACAACAAAGTTATCTCAAGGCACTTTACACATAGAGCAGGTTCTAAACCAAACTCTTCAAGTTTTAACTTTAAAGAGACCCAACATTCCCACATGAGCAACAGTGGCGAGAAATAACTCCCTTTTAACAGGAAGAAACCTCAGGCAGAACCAGACTCAGAAGTGGGCGGACATCTGCCTCGACCGGTTGGGGTTGAGAGGAGAGAAAGGAAGGATAGAGGAGAGGGGCACAATGAAAATCAACAATGGAGCCAGGTGGTCCGGGACTGGAATCCGTCATCCGGACGTCTACAGGCCCAGATTACCTGTAAGATCAGAAAGCAGAGCCAGAAACCAGGAACCAGAAAGACAACTCCGGGGAAGAAGTTTAGGTTATTGAATGCATTAATAGAACATAAGTGTTAATGGATATAGATGGATAGATAGAGAGAGAGAGAGGGAGGAGGAGAGAGAGGCCCAGTGCATCATGGGGGTGGGGGTCCCCCGGCAATCTAAGCCTATGGCAGCATAAGTTAAGAGCTCAAAGAGCCCTAACTATAAGCTTTATCAAAAAGGAAAGTTTCAAGCCTACTCTTAAATATAGGGAGGGTGTCTGCCCCCCGGACCAAATCTGGAAGATGGTTCCACAGGAGAGGAGCCTGATAGCTGAAGGCTCTACCTCCTGTTCTACTTTTAGAGATATTAGGAACCACAAGTAGACCTGCATGTTGGGAGCGCAGTCTTCTAGTAGGTACATAAGGTACTATCAGTTCATTAAGATATGATGGGGCCTGACCATTGAGAGCTTTGAAGGTGAGAAGGAAGATTTTGAATTCTATTCTGAATTTTACGGGAAGCCAATGCAGTGAAGCCAAGATGGGAGTAATATGATCTCTCTTTCTAGTGTTTGTCAGAACACGGGCAGCTGCATTCTGGACCAGCTGGAGAGTCTTTAGAGACTTGTTAGGACAGCCTGATAATAATGAATTGCAGTAGTCCAGCCTAGAAGTAACAAATGCATGGACTAGTTTTTACCCGAGACTCCATGTGAATAGACATTATGATATACTTTTATTGTACAAACAGTGGGATAATTACCCTCAAAGGCAGAGCAGTAGACACATCACACAATGAAAAATAATACACTCTTCTGGTAAATCAGACCTAATTGACACCCAGGGGGCAGGGCTGTGGCCATTCACATGTAGTAAGAAAGAAAAAAATGATGTTTAGGGGGGACAATATTAGCTTGAGACCGAATTAGGCTAGGGGAGAACTGGTTGTGTTTAGAGAAAAGTACAGGTAATCTGTAAATAGGAGCACTAAACCCAAGCGCCAGCGGTTAGGTTTAGACAAGGGGCCTGTAACGGTTAAGTTTAGGCAGGAAGCCAGTATCAGCCTGGGAAAGTAAGAGGGTTAAGTTAAGGCACTAATCCTTGACATTTAGGTTCAGGCAAGAATCCTGTGTCCGCCTCAGGAAGTAAAAGGTTGAGTTGAGGGGAAAGCCCTGTGACAAAAAAGGAAGCAATTTGCCTTAGACTGTAAAACAGACTGTGAGGCAGTCTGTGGTATATGTTTTTTTAATTGAGATTTGACCAAACGATCTTGTAAATTTTCCTTCTCCTTCCTGTAGGCCGCAATCATCCTCAGGTCTAAAGGAGGTTGTTGTTCACTAATTGTGTTAATTAAATTGTTTCTGATGTGTTGCACCAGGGCCACTGTAGACTGTGAAAATGTGGTGACAAAAGGAATGACTATAGAGACTGGGATCGGCTTTGTGAGCTGGAAAACCCTGAAGCAGGCTCTCAGGAAGGTCCTGGAGTACCCTCTGCTCCTCAAGGTGGTGAAGGTCACCTTAGTGGCCTCCCTAAAGTCTTCCTGCCCAGTGCAGATCCTTTGGAACCTGAGCAACTGTGACTTGATGAGACCTGCAAAAGGTGTGTTTTGGATGGAAGCTGCTCTTATGGAGCAGGGCATGAGTGTCTGTGTCTTTGAAGAAGACTCTAACATCCAAATGCAGGTGAGTAAGGAAAAGAGGTCCCTTAAATGTGGTGGTGTCTAAAAAGTCGACAGAGGAGGGGTGTGTGGTGGCTTTGAGTTTGATGGATGGGTTATGGTTGTTGAGAGTGTTTAACATATAATGAATAATACAGAGGTGTCTAATATAGAGCACATGTAAAAGGGAAGGCATGATATCCTAAACCCAGACTGAAAAACTTGACTATACTAGTCACAAGAGCTTATGTAAACACATATTAGTATTTACAGTAGGAGAAATTTACACTGTATGTGCCAAGATGTACAGATGAAGTTACAATGAATGCATTACATTCATGAGATCACTTGTCATACACAGGAGGGAATAAGGGCAGGCCCCAGAGCCGAGCTCCAAGGCCGAAGCGGGAGGCACAGGCTGGGTTAGGCGAAGAGGATTTGGGACTGCTGCCAGTAACACGCTCCATCCCTCCACACCCTGATTGGGACCCGTGCTCCAGGAACCACACCCGAGACTCCATGTGAATAGACATTATGATATACTTTTATTGTACAAACAGTGGGATAATTACCCTCAAAGGCAGAGCCGTAGACACATCACACAATGAAAAATAATACACTCTTCTGATAAATCAGACCTAATTGACACCCGGGGGCCAGGGCTGTGGCCATTCACATGTAGTAAGAAAGAAAAAAATGATGTTTAGGGGGGACAATATTAGCTTGAGACCGAATTAGGCTAGGGGAGAACTGGTTGTGTTTAGAGAAAAGTAAAGGTAGTCTGTAAATAGGAGCACTAAACCCAAGCGCCAGCGGTTAGGTTTAGACAAGGGGCCTGTAACAGTTAAATTTAGGCAGGAAGCCAGTATCAGCCTGGGAAAGTAAGAGGGTTAAGTTGAGGCACTAATCCCTGACATTGAGGTTCAGGCAAGAATCCTGTGTCCGCCTCAGGAAGTAAAAGGTTGAGTTGAGGGGAAAGCCCTGTGACAAAAAAGGAAGCAATTTGCCTTAGACTGTAAAACAGACTGTGAGGCAGTCTGTGGTATATGTTTTTTTAATTGAGATTTGACCAAACGATCTTGTAAATTTTCCTTCTCCTTCCTGTAGGCCGCAATCATCCTCAGGTCTAAAGGAGGTTGTTGTTCACTAATTGTGTTAATTAAATTGTTTCTGATGTGTTGCACCAGGGCCACTGTAGACTGTGAAAATGTGGTGACAAAAGGAATGGCTATAGAGACTGGGATCGGCTTTGTGAGCTGGAAAACCCTGAAGCAGGTGTGGTGAACTTTATCACCCTCCGTTTGAGAAGAATGGATTAATTTAAGACCAAGTCAACGCTCTTTTTAGTTTTCTTTATTGCCAATAGTGGAGACAGAACTCTATCAAATCTGAGGCTGCTGAGATGTCCCTGGTCAAAATGGAGCCTTCATTTCTGTCTGTCTCTGCGTGCTCTCTGTTTGCACAATCTTTTTATACTGAAGTTACACCCCACAAATGCATACGTCCTAAGCATGAACACAGGACACAATTAATTACTTGTTTATGTTCCCATGATCCAATACCTCCTGATGTTAATTACCATTATATAGAATGGTACCATTATACAGTGGTGGAAAAAAGTTTTCGGACATCCCATGCATTTGTGAAATATTGCATTAAGAATCACTCTTAGGTCTTCAAGTGCAATTTATTTTAGTACAGTCACAGCCAAAATACTAATCAAATCTTTAAAAATCCATTAAAAACTTAAAATTGATTGGTTCCATAAAAATACATTTTGAATATCGGGTCATTTTGGTACCAGTGATCCACTAATGAAGGTCATGCTTTTTATTAAAATACACAATTTTTGTTGCCGTGCTCCGTGTCTATATAAAGCCAGCACATTTGAAAGTTCATCTGAGACAAAAATGGCTAAAACAAGGAACCTAACACAAATTATCAGCCAGGAAGGATACAGCTGCCGCCAGATAGCCAGGAAGTGCAGATGCAGTCCTTCAGCAGTTGGATATACTCTGCAGAAATATAGACAAACCAACAGCTTGGAAGACAAACCAAGATCTGGGCGTCCAAGGGTTTCTTCAGCAAGAAATGACCGCATCATGATCCGCATGTGTAGGGAAAACCACCGAATGACATCACAGGAGCTTCAGCAGCAGTTGTCAAACCAAACTGTTGTCCAGTGTTCCACCCGCACTGTATGTGGCCGACTTTTAGACCATGGCTTAAGGTCCTACAAGGCTGTCAAGAAGCCAGAGACGGAGGTTAGCCCGGCATTGTTGGGCCCAAGCACACAAGAACTGGACAGCCAGGAATTGGAGAAAGATTCTGTGATCAGATGAGTCCAGTTTCCAGCTTTATCTTCCTCCTGCTAATGTGAGGGTACACAGAAGGCCAGGCGAAGCATTATCTCCAGCATGTACAGTACCTACTGTCAAGCATGGTGGAGACAATATCATGGTTTGGGGATGTGTGCTAATGGCAGGGCTACTAAATATTAATATGATGATGTGATGGGTTTTTTTTAATTTTTGGTTCAGTTTTGAACACATTATCTGTTATTTGTTGATTTTGATACTGATGATGTGATGGGTTTTTTTTATTTGTGGATTTTGATACCAACAATGTTGAGAACTGACATATTGAAACTGTCAAGAATTTAGTTTTGTTAGTTTTTCAATACAATGAACAAAAAATATATATAATTTGTATTTGTTTGTGTCTGTCTAATGCAGCCACACCTTTTGAAAGACAAAAAAGATTTTTCCACAAACATTTCATGATAATATTTGAGATTGTGTAAACTTTTAAGGTTGTCCAAAAACTTTTTTCCACCACTGTACAGGATGGTATCAGCTGTACTCCTGTCTCTCGGGCTATTATGAACGGAAGTTCTTATCAAGTTCACACAGATCTTATGACTCTGACCGTTATATAAACTATAATATAGGCCTACACACAAAACTTTAAGAAATACATAATACATTGATCTGTAGCAGAAAATACACTACACAGGCTCTCAGGAAGGTCCTGGAGTACCCTCTGCTGGTCAAGGTGGTGAAGGTCACCTTAGTGGCCTCCCTAAAGTCTTCCTGCCCAGTGCAGATCCTTTGGAACCTGAGCAACTGTGACTTGATGAGACCTGCAAAAGGCGTGTTTTGGATGGAAGCTGCTCTTATGGAGCAGGGCATGAGTGTCTGTGTCTTTGAAGAAGACTCTAACATCCAAATGCAGGTGAGTAAGGAAAAGAGGTCCCTTAAATGTGGTGGTGTCTAAAAAGTCGACAGAGGAGGGGTGTGTGGTGGCTTTGAGTTTGATGGATGGGTTATGGTTGTTGAGAGTGTTTAACATATAATGAATAATACAGAGGTGTCTAATACAGAGCACATGTAAAAGGGAAGGCATGATATCCTAAACCCAGACTGAAAAACTTGACTATACTAGTCATAAGAGCTTATGTAAACACATATTAGTATTTACAGTAGGAGAAATTTACACTTACAATAAATGCATTACATTCATGAGATCACTTGCCATACACAGGAGGGAATAAGGGCGGGCCCCAGAGCCGAGTCCCAAGGGCGAAGCGGGAGGCACAGGCCGGGTTAGGCGAAGAGGATTTGGGACTGCTGCCAGTAACACGCTCTATCCCTCCACACCCTGATTGGGACCCGTGCTCCAGGAACCACACCCGAGACTCCATGTGAATAGACATTATGATATACTTTTATTGTACAAACAGTGGGATAATTACCCTCAAAGGCAGAGCAGTAGACACATCACACAATGAAAAATAATACACTCTTCTGATAAATCAGACCTAATTGACACCCAGGGGCCAGGGCTGTGGCCATTCACATGTAGTAAGAAAGAAAAAAATGATGTTTAGGGGGGACAATATTAGCTTGAGACCGAATTAGGCTAGGCGAGAACTGGTTGTGTTTAGAGAAAAGTACAGGTAATCTGTAAATAGGAGCACTAAACCCAAGCGCCAGCGGTTAGGTTTAGACAAGGGGCCTGTAACAGTTAAGTTTAGGCAGGAAGCCAGTATCAGCCTGGGAAAGTAAGAGGGTTAAGTTGAGGCACTAATCCCTGACATTTAGGTTCAGGCAAGAATCCTGTGTCCGCCTCAGGAAGTAAAAGGTTGAGTTGAGGGGAAAGCCCTGTGACAAAAAAGGAAGCGATTTGCCTTAGACTGTAAAACAGACTGTGAGGCAGTCTGTGGTATATGTTTTTTTAATTGAGATTTGACCAAACGATCTTGTAAATTTTCATTCTCCTTCCTGTAGGCCGCAATCATCCTCAGGTCTAAAGGATGTTGTTGTTCAATAATTGTGTTAATTAAATTGTTTCTGATGTGTTGCACCAGGGCCACTGTAGACTGTGAAAATGTGGTGACAAAAGGAATGGCTATAGAGACTGGGATCGGCTTTGTGAGCTGGAAAACCCTGAAGCAGGTGTAGTGAACTTTATCACCCTCCGAGTGAGAAGAATGGATTAATTTAAGACCAAGTCAACGCTCTTTTTAGTTTTCTTTATTGCCAATAGTGGAGACAGAACTCTATCAAATCTGAGGCTGCTGAGGTGTCCCTGGTCAAAATGGAGCCTTCATTTCTGTCTGTCTCTGCGTGCTCTCTGTTTGCACAATCTTTTTATACTGAAGTTACACCCCACAAATGCATACGTCCTAAGCATGAACACAGGACACAATCAATTACTTGTTTATGTTCCCATGATCCAATACCTCCTGATGTTAATTACCATTATATAGAATGGTACCATTATACAGGATGGTATCAGCTGTCCTCCTGTCTCTCGGGCTATTATGAACGGAAGTTCTTATCAAGTTCACACAGATCTTATGACTCTGACCGTTATATAAACTATAATATAGGCCTACACACAAAACTTTAAGAAATACATAATACATTGATCTGTAGCAGAAAATACACTACACAGGCTCTCAGGAAGGTCCTGGAGTACCCTCTGCTGGTCAAGGTGGTGAAGGTCACCTTAGTGGCCTCCCTAAAGTCTTCCTGCCCAGTGCAGATCCTTTGGAACCTGAGCAACTGTGACTTGAAGAGACCTGCAAAAGGTGTGTTTTGGATGGAAGCTGCTCTTATGGAGCAGGGCATGAGTGTCTGTGTCTTTGAAGAAGACTCTAACATCCAAATGCAGGTGAGTAAGGAAAAGAGGTCCCTTAAATGTGGTGGTGTCTAAAAAGTCGACAGAGGAGGGGTGTGTGGTGGCTTTGAGTTTGATGGATGGGTTATGGTTGTTGAGAGTGTTTAACATATAATGAATAATACAGAGGTGTCTAATACAAAGCACATGTAAAAGGGAAGGCATGATATCCTAAACCCAGACTGAAAAACTTGACTATACTAGTCATAAGAGCTTATGTAAACACATATTAGTATTTACAGTAGGAGAAATTTACACTTTATGTGCCAAGATGTACAGATGAAGTTACAATAAATGCATTACATTCATGAGATCACTTGTCATACACAGGAGGGAATAAGGGCGGGCCCCAGAGCCGAGTCCCAAGGGTGAAGCGGGAGGCACAGGCCGGGTTAGGCGAAGAGGATTTGGGACTGCTGCCAGTAACACGCTCCATCCCTCCATACCCTGATTGGGACCCGTGCTCCAGGAACCACACCCGAGACTCCATGTGAATAGACATTATGATATACTGATAGAGATTTTAATTATGCAGCCCATATAACAATGGAGGGAGTAGACAGGAGTCCAGGATGTCTTGTATTGAAAAAGGTTTATTTACTTGATCAAGGAGAAATGAGCGAATGATCAGTACACATTACATGGCCTGACGCTTCCTTCAATTCTGAGGCTTCTCTCCTCCGGGAATAGACTATAACCCACACAGATAACGTCCAGGGTTGAGCCATGCCCAAATATGGACAGATCTAACGCATCTACAATATACAGAATTTAGTGTACTGGTCTATAGACAAAACATTGCTTAGACAACACTCAGGACCTTTGTCCTACATCCAACACTATATCAAACCTCTGACTGCAGTTGCCTCTACTCCATTCAGGGAAAACAGTCAAACACATATCTGACCTCGGCTGCTATAGCAACACTATCAGAATGCCTCCTGTTTTCCCCAAAAGGAGCAGACTCACTGTTTACCACTATCTCAAGGGGAGACAGTGTCTGTACTCAAGATTTGGTGAGGCCTTGCTTATGACCGCAAAGCCTAGTTTGACCCAGTGCATATTAATGATGGAAAATTCTCTAACATATACTTTTATTGTACAAACAGTGGGATAATTACCCTCAAAGGCAGAGCAGTAGACACATCACACAATGAAAAATAATACACTCTTCTGATAAATCAGACCTAATTGACACCCAGGGGCCAGGGCTGTGGCCATTCACATGTAGTAAGAAAGAAAAAAATGATGTTTAGGGGGGATAATATTAGCTTGAGACCGAATTAGGCTAGGGGAGAACTGGTTGTGTTTAGAGAAAAGTACAGGTAATCTGTAAATAGGAGCACTAAACCCAAGCGCCAGCGGTTAGGTTTAGACAGTTAAGTTTAGGCAGGAAGCCAGTATCAGCCTGGGAAAGTAAGAGGGTTAAGTTGAGGCACTAATCCCTGACATTTAGGTTCAGGCAAGAATCCTGTGTCCGCCTCAGGAAGTAAAAGGTTGAGTTGAGGGGAAAGCCCTGTGACAAAAAAGGAAGCAATTTGCCTTAGACTGTAAAACAGACTGTGAGGCAGTCTGTGGTATATGTTTTTTTAATTGAGATTTGACCAAACGATCTTGTAAATTTTCATTCTCCTTCCTGTAGGCCGCAATCATCCTCAGGTCTAAAGGGAGGTTGTTGTTCACTAATTGTGTTAATTAAATTGTTTCTGATGTGTTGCACCAGGGCCACTGTAGACTGTGAAAATGTGGTGACAAAAGGAATGGCTATAGAGACTGGGATCGGTTTGTGAGCTGGAAAACCCTGAAGCAGGCTCTCAGGAAGGTCCTGGAGTACCCTCTGCTGGTCAAGGTGGTGAAGGTCACCTTAGTGGCCTCCCTAAAGTCTTCCTGCCCAGTGCAGATCCTTTGGAACCTGAGCAACTGTGACTTGATGAGACCTGCAAAAGGTGTGTTTTGGATGGAAGCTGCTCTTATGGAGCAGGGCATGAGTGTCTGTGTCTTTGAAGAAGACTCTAACATCCAAATGCAGGTGAGTAAGGAAAAGTGGTCCCTTAAATGTGGTGGTGTCTAAAAAGTCGACAGAGGAGGGGTATGTGGTGGCTTTGAGTTTGATGGATGGGTTATGGTTGTTGAGAGTGTTTAACATATAATGAATAATACAGAGGTGTCTAATACAGAGCACATGTAAAAGGGAAGGCATGATATCCTAAACCCAGACTGAAAAACTTGACTATACTAGTCATAAGAGCTTATGTAAACACATATTAATATTTACAGTAGGAGAAATTTACACTGTATGTGCCAAGATGTACAGATGAAGTTACAATAAATGCATTACATTCATGAGATCACTTGTCATACACAGGAGGGAATAAGGGCGGGCCCCAGAGCCGAGTCCCAAGGGCGAAGCGGGAGGCACAGGCCGGGTTAGGCGAAGAGGATTTGGGACTGCTGCCAGTAACACGCTCCATCCCTCCACACCCTGATTGGGACCCGTGCTCCAGGAACCACACCCGATCAATCAATCAATCAATCTTTATTTGTATAACGCCAAATCACAACAAAGTTATCTCAAGGCACTTCACACATAGAGCAGGTTCTAAACCAAACTCTTCAAGTTTTAACTTTAAAGAGACCCAACATTCCCACATGAGCAACAGTGGCGAGAAAAAACTCCCTTTTAACAGGAAGAAACATCAGGCAGAACCAGACTCAGAAGTGGGCGGACATCTGCCTCGACCGGTTGGGGTTGAGAGGAGAGAAAGGAAGGATAGAGGAGAGGGGCACAATGAAAATCAACAATGGAGCCAGGTGGTCCGGGACTGGAATCCGTCATCCGGACGTCTACAGGCCCAGATTACCTGTAAAATCAGAAAGCAGAGCCAGAAACCAGGAACCAGAAAGACAACTCCGGGGAAGAAGTTTAGGTTATTGAATGCATTAATAGAACATAAGTGTTAATGGATATAGATGGATAGATAGAGAGAGAGAGAGGGAGGAGGAGAGAGAGGCCCAGTGCATCATGGGGGTGGGGGTCCCCCGGCAATCTAAGCCTATGGCAGCATAAGTTAAGAGCTCAAAGAGCCCTAACTATAAGCTTTATCAAAAAGGAAAGTTTTAAGCCTACTCTTAAATATAGGGAGGGTGTCTGCCCTCCGGACCAAATCTGGAAGATGGTTCCACAGGAGAGGAGCCTGATAGCTGAAGGCTCTACCTCCTGTTCTACTTTTAGAGATATTAGGAACCACAAGTACACCTGCATGTTGCGAGCGCAGTCTTCTAGTAGGTACATAAGGTACTATCAGTTCTTTAAGATATGATGGGGCCTGAACATTGAGAGCTTTGAAGGTGAGAAGGAGGATTTTGAATTCTATTCTGAATTTTACGGGAAGCCAATGCAGTGAAGCCAAGATGGGAGTAATATGATCTCTCTTTCTAGTTTTTGTCAGAACACGGGCAGCTGCATTCTGGACCAGCTGGAGAGTCTTTAGAGACTTGTTAGGACAGCCTGATAATAATGAATTGCAGTAGTCCAGCCTAGAAGTAACAAATGCATGGACTAGTTTTTACCCGAGACTCCATGTGAATAGACATTATGATATACTTTTATTGTACAAACAGTGGGATAATTACCCTCAAAGGCAGAGCAGTAGACACATCACACAATGAAAAATAATACACTCTTCTGATAAATCAGACCTAATTGACACCCAGGGGCCAGGGTTGTGGCCATTCACATGTAGTAAGAAAGAAAAAAATGATGTTTAGGGGGGACAATATTAGCTTGAGACCGAATTAGGCTAGGGGAGAACTGGTTGTGTTTAGAGAAAAGTACAGGTAATCTGTAAATAGGAGCACTAAACCCAAGCGCCAGCGGTTAGGTTTAGACAAGGGGCCTGTAACAGTTAAGTTTAGGCAGGAAGCCAGTATCAGCCTGGGAAAGTAAGAGGGTTAAGTTGAGGCACTAATCCCTGACATTTAGGTTCAGGGAAGAATCCTGTGTCCGCCTCAGGAAGTAAAAGGTTGAGTTGAGGGGAAAGCCCTGTGACAAAAAAGGAAGCAATTTGCCTTAGACTGTAAAACAGACTGTGAGGCAGTCTGAGGTATATGTTTTTTTTAATTGAGATTTGACCAAACGATCTTGTAAATTTTCATTCTCCTTCCTGTAGGCCGCAATCATCCTCAGGTCTAAAGGAGGTTGTTGTTCACTAATTGTGTTAATTAAATTGTTTCTGATGTGTTGCACCAGGGCCACTGTAGACTGTGAAAATGTGGTGACAAAAGGAATGGCTATAGAGACTGGGATCGGCTTTGTGAGCTGGAAAACCCTGAAGCAGGTGTGGTGAACTTTATCACCCTCCGAGTGAGAAGAATGGATTAATTTAAGACCAAGTCAACGCTCTTTTTAGTTTTCTTTATTGCCAATAGTGGAGACAGAACTCTATCAAATCTGAGGCTGCTGAGGTGTCCCTGGTCAAAATGGAGCCTTCATTTCTGTCTGTCTCTGCGTGCTCTCTGTTTGCACAATCTTTTTATACTGAAGTTACACCCCGCAAATGCATACGTCCTAAGCATGAACACAGGACACAATCAATTACTTGTTTATGTTCCCATGATCCAATACCTCCTGATGTTAATTACCATTATATAGAATGGTACCATTATACAGGATGGTATCAGCGGTCCTCCTGTCTCTCGGGCTATTATGAACGGAAGTTCTTATCAAGTTCACACAGATCTTATGACTCTGACCGTTATATAAACTATAATATAGGCCTACACACAAAACTTTAAGAAATACATAATACATTGATCTGTAGCATAGAAAACACTACACAGGCTCTCAGGAAGGTCCTGGAGTACCCTCTGCTGGTCAAGGTGGTGAAGGTCACCTTAGTGGCCTCCCTAAAGTCTTCCTGCCCAGTGCAGATCCTTTGGAACCTGAGCAACTGTGACTTGATGAGACCTGCAAAAGGTGTGTTTTGGATGGAAGCTGCTCTTATGGAGCAGGGCATGAGTGTCTGTGTCTTTGAAGAAGACTCTAACATCCAAATGCAGGTGAGTAAGGAAAAGAGGTCCCTTAAATGTGGTGGTGTCTAAAAAGTCGACAGAGGAGGGGTGTGTGGTGGCTTTGAGTTTGATGGATGGGTTATGGTTGTTGAGAGTGTTTAACATATAATGAATAATACAGAGGTGTCTAATACAGAGCACATGTAAAAGGGAAGGCATGATATCCTAAACCCAGACTGAAAAACTTGACTATACTAGTCATAAGAGCTTATGTAAACACATATTAGTATTTACAGTAGGAGAAATGTACACTTTATGTGCCAAGATGTACAGATGAAGTTACAATAAATGCATTACATTCATGAGATCACTTGTCATACACAGGAGGGAATAAGGGCGGGCCCCAGAGCAAAGTCCCAAGGGCGAAGCGGGAGGCACAGGCCGGGTTAGGCGAAGAGGATTTGGGACTGCTGCCAGTAACACGCTCCATCCCTCCACACCCTGATTGGGACCCGTGCTCCAGGAACCAAACCCGAGACTCCATGTGAATAGACATTATGATATACTTTTATTGTACAAAGAGTGGGATAATTACCCTCAAAGGCAGAGCAGTAGACACATCACACAATGAAAAATAGTACACTCTTCTGATAAATCAGACCTAATTGACACCCAGGGGCCAGGGCTGTGGCCATTCACATGTAGTAAGAAAGAAAAAAATGATGTTTAGGGGGGACAATATTAGCTTGAGACCGTATTAGGCGAGGGGAGAACTGGTTGTGTTTAGAGAAAAGTACAGGTAGTCTGTAAATAGGAGCACTAAACCCAAGCGCCAGCGGTTAGGTTTAGACAAGGGGCCTGTAACAGTTAAGTTTAGGCAGGAAGCCAGTATCAGCCTGGGAAAGTAAGAGGGTTAAGTTCAGGCACTAATCCCTGACATTTAGGTTCAGGCAAGAATCCTGTGTCCGCCTCAGGAAGTAAAAGGTTGAGTTGAGGGGAAAGCCCTGTGACAAAAAAGGAAGCAATTTGCCTTAGACTGTAAAACAGACTGTGAGGCAGTCTGTGGTATATGTTTTTTTAATTGAGATTTGACCAAACGATCTTGTAAATTTTCATTCTCCTTCCTGTAGGCCGCAATCATCCTCAGGTCTAAAGGAGGTTGTTGTTCACTAATTGTGTTAATTAAATTGTTTCTGATGTGTTGCACCAGGGCCACTGTAGACTGTGAAAATGTGGTGACAAAAGGAATGGCTATAGAGACTGGGATCGGCTTTGTGAGCTGGAAAACCCTGAAGCAGGTGTGGTGAACTTTATCACCCTCCGTTTGAGAAGAATGGATTAATTTAAGACCAAGTCAACGCTCTTTTTAGTTTTCTTTATTGCCAATAGTGGAGACAGAACTCTATCAAATCTGAGGCTGCTGAGGTGTCCCTGGTCAAAATGGAGCCTTCATTTCTGTCTGTCTCTGCGTGCTCTCTGTTTGCACAATCTTTTTATACTGAAGTTACACCCCACAAATGCATACGTCCTAAGCATGAACACAGGACACAATCAATTACTTGTTTATGTTCCCATGATCCAATACCTCCTGATGTTAATTACCATTATATAGAATGGTACCATTATACAGTGGTGGAAAAAAGTTTTCGGACATCCCATGCATTTGTGAAATATTGCATTAAGAATCACTCTTAGGTCTTCAAGTGCAATTTATTTTAGTACAGTCACAGCCAAAATACTAATCAAATCTTTAAAAATCCATTAAAAACTTAAAAAATTGATTGGTTCCATAAAAATACATTTTGAATATCGGGTCATTTTGGTACCAGTGATCCACTAATGAAGGTCATGCTTTTTATTAAAATACACAATTTTTGTTGCCGTGCTCCGTGTCTATATAAAGCCAGCACATTTGAAAGTTCATCTGAGACAAAAATGGCTAAAACAAGGAACCTAACACAAATTATCAGCCAGGAAGGATACAGCTGCCGCCAGATAGCCAGGAAGTGCAGATGCAGTCCTTCAGCAGTTGGATATACTCTGCAGAAATATAGACAAACCAACAGCTTGGAAGACAAACCAAGATCTGGGCGTCCAAGGGTTTCTTCAGCAAGAAATGACTGCATCCTGATCCGCATGTGTAGGGAAAACCACCAAATGACATCACAGGAGCTTCAGCAGCAGTTGTCAAACCAAACTGTTGTCCAGTGTTCCACCCGCACTGTATGTGGCCGACTTTTAGACCATGGCTTAAGGTCCTACAAGGCTGTCAAGAAGCCAGAGACGGAGGTTAGCCCGGCATTGTTGGGCCCAAGCACACAAGAACTGGACAGCCAGGAATTGGAGAAAGATTCTGTGATCAGATGAGTCCAGTTTCCAGCTTTATCTTCCTCCTGCTAATGTGAGGGTACACAGAAGGCCAGGCGAAGCATTATCTCCAGCATGTACAGTACCTACTGTCAAACATGGTGGAGACAATATCATGGTTTGGGGATGTGTGCTAATGGCAGGGCTACTAAATATTAATATGATGATGTGATGGGTTTTTTTTAATTTTTGGTTCAGTTTTGAACACATTATCTGTTATTTGTTGATTTTGATACTGATGATGTGATGGGTTTTTTTTATTTGTGGATTTTGATACCAACAATGTTGAGAACTGACATATTGAAACTGTCAAGAATTTAGTTTTGTTAGTTTTTCAATACAATAAACAAAAAATATATATAATTTGTATTTGTTTGTGTCTGTCTAATGCAGCCCCACCTTTTGAAAGACAAAAAAGATTTTTCCACAAACATTTCATGATAATATTTGAGATTGTGTAAACTTTTAAGGTTGTCCAAAAACTTTTTTCCACCACTGTACAGGATGGTATCAGTTGTCCTCCTGTCTCTCGGGCTATTATGAACGGAAGTTCTTATCAAGTTCACACAGATCTTATGACTCTGACCGTTATATAAACTATAATATAGGCCTACACACAAAACTTTAAGAAATACATAATACATTGATCTGTAGCAGAAAATACACTACACAGGCTCTCAGGAAGGTCCTGGAGTACCCTCTGCTGGTCAAGGTGGTGAAGGTCACCTTAGTGGCCTCCCTAAAGTCTTCCTGCCCAGTGCAGATCCTTTGGAACCTGAGCAACTGTGACTTGATGAGACCTGCAAAAGGTGTGTTTTGGATGGAAGCTGCTCTTATGGAGCAGGGCATGAGTGTCTGTGTCTTTGAAGAAGATTCTAACATCCAAATGCAGGTGAGTAAGGAAAAGAGGTCCCTTAAATGTGGTGGTGTCTAAAAAGTCGACAGAGGAGGGGTGTGTGGTGGCTTTGAGTTTGATGGATGGGTTATGGTTGTTGAGAGTGTTTAACATATAATGAATAATACAGAGGTGTCTAATACAGAGCACATGTAAAAGGGAAGGCATGATATCCTAAACCCAGACTGAAAAACTTGACTGTACTAGTCATAAGAGCTTATGTAAACACATATTAGTATTTACAGTAGGAGAAATTTACACTTTATGTGCCAAGATGTACAGATGAAGTTACAATAAATGCATTACATTCATGAGATCACTTGTCATACACAGGAGGGAATAAGGGCGGGCCCCAGAGCCGAGTCCCAAGGGCGAAGCGGGAGGCACAGGCCGGGTTAGGCGAAGAGGATTTGGGACTGCTGCCAGTAACACGCTCCATCCCTCCATACCCTGATTGGGACCCGTGCTCAAGGAACCACACCTGAGACTCCATGTGAATACACATTATGATATACTTTTATTGTACAAACAGTGGGATAATTACCCTCAAAGGCAGAGCAGTAGACACATCACACAATGAAAAATAATACACTCTTCTGATAAATCAGACCTAATTGACACCCAGGGGCCAGGGCTGTGGCCATTCACATGTAGTAAGAAAGAAAAAAATGATGTTTAGGGGGGACAATATTAGCTTGAGACCGAATTAGGCTAGGGGAGAACTGGTTGTGTTTAGAGAAAAGTACAGGTAATCTGTAAATAGGCGCACTAAACCCAAGGGCCAGCGGTTAGGTTTAGACAAGGGGCCTGTAACAGTTAAGTTTAGGCAGGAAGCCAGTATCAGCCTGGGAAAGTAAGAGGGTTAAGTTGAGGCACTAATCCCTGACATTTAGGTTCAGGCAAGAATCCTGTGTCCGCCTCAGGAAGTAAAAGGTTGAGTTGAGGGGAAAACCCTGTGACAAAAAAAGAAGCAATTTGCCTTAGACTGTACAACAGACTGTGAGGCAGTCTGTGGTATATGTTTTTTTAATTGAGATTTGACCAAACGATCTTGTAAATTTTCATTCTCCTTCCTGTAGGCCGCAATCATCCTCAGGTCTAAAGGAGGTTGTTGTTCACTAATTGTGTTAATTAAATTGTTTCTGATGTGTTGCACCAGGGCCATTGTAGACTGTGAAAATGTGGTGACAAAAGGAATGGCTATAGAGACTGGGATCGGCTTTGTGAGCTGGAAAACCCTGAAGCAGGTGTGGTGAACTTTATCACCCCCCGAGTGAGAAGAATGGATTAATTTAAGACCAAGTCAACGCTCTTTTTAGTTTTCTTTATTGCCAATAGTGGAGACAGAACTCTATCAAATCTGAGGCTGCTGAGGTGTCCCTGGTCAAAATGAAGCCTTCATTTCTGTCTGTCTCTGCGTGCTCTCTGTTTGCACAATCTTTTTATACTGAAGTTACACCCCACAAATGCATACGTCCTAAGCATGAACACAGGACACAATCAATTACTTGTTTATGTTCCCATGATCCAATACCTCCTGATGTTAATTGCCATTATATAGAATGGTACCATTATACAGGATGGTATCAGCTGTCCTCCTGTCTCTCGGGCTATTATGAACGGAAGTTCTTATCAAGTTCACACAGATCTTATGACTCTGACCCTTATATAAACTATAATATAGGCCTACACACAAAACTTTAAGAAATACATAATACATTGATCTGTAGCATAAAAAACACTACACAGGCTCTCAGGAAGGTCCTGGAGTACCCTCTGCTGGTCAAGGTGGTGAAGGTCACCTTAGTGGCCTCCCTAAAGTCTTCCTGCCCAGTGCAGATCCTTTGGAACCTGAGCAACTGTGACTTGATGAGACCTGCAAAAGGTGTGTTTTGGATGGAAGCTGCTCTTATGGAGCAGGGCATGAGTGTCTGTGTCTTTGAAGAAGACTCTAACATCCAAATGCAGGTGAGTAAGGAAAAGAGGTCCCTTAAATGTGGTGGTGTCTAAAAAGTCGACAGAGGAGGGGTGTGTGGTGGCTTTGAGTTTGATGGATGGGTTATGGTTGTTGAGAGTGTTTAACATATAATGAATAATACAGAGGTGTCTAATACAGAGCACATGTAAAAGGGAAGGCATGATATCCTAAACCCAGACTGAAAAACTTGACTATACTAGTCATAAGAGCTTATGTAAACACATATTAGTATTTACAGTAGGAGAAATTTACACTTTATGTGCCAAGATGTACAGATGAAGTTACAATAAATGCATTACATTCATGAGATCACTTGTCATACACAGGAGGGAATAAGGGCGGGCCCCAGAGCCGAGTCCCAAGGGCGAAGCGGGAGGCACAGGCCGGGTTAGGCGAAGAGGATTTGGGACTGCTGCCAGTAACACGCTCCATCCCTCCACACCCTGATTGGGACCCGTGCTCCAGGAACCACACCCGAGACTCCATGTGAATAGACATTATGATATACTTTTATTGTACAAACAGTGGGATAATTACCCTCAAAAGCAGAGCAGTAGACACATCACACAATGAAAAATAATACACTCTTCTGATAAATCAGACCTAATTGACACCCAGGGGCCAGGGCTGTGGCCATTCACATGTAGTAAGAAAGAAAAAAATGATGTTTAGGGGGGACAATATTAGCTTGAGACCGAATTAGGCTAGGGGAGAACTGGTTGTGTTTAGAGAAAAGTACAGGTAATCTGTAAATAGGAGCACTAAACCCAAGCGCCAGCGGTTAGGTTTAGACAAGGGGCCTGTAACAGTTAAGTTTAGGCAGGAAGCCAGTATCAGCCTGGGAAAGTAAGAGGGTTAAGTTGAGGCACTAATCCCTGACATTTAGGTTCAGGCAAGAATCCTGTGTCCGCCTCAGGAAGTAAAAGGTTGAGTTGAGGGGAAAGCCCTGTGACAAAAAAGGAAGCGATTTGCCTTAGACTGTAAAACAGACTGTGAGGCAGTGTGTGGTATATGTTTTTTTAATTGAGATTTGACCAAACGATCTTGTAAATTTTCATTCTCCTTCCTGTAGGCCGCAATCATCCTCAGGTCTAAAGGAGGTTGTTGTTCACTAATTGTGTTAATTAAATTGTTTCTGATGTGTTGCACCAGGGCCACTGTAGACTGTGAAAATGTGGTGACAAAAGGAATGGCTATAGAGACTGGGATCGGCTTTGTGAGCTGGAAAACCCTGAAGCAGGTGTGGTGAACTTTATCACCCTCCGAGTGAGAAGAATGGATTAATTTAAGACCAAGTCAACGCTCTTTTTAGTTTTCTTTATTGCCAATAGTGGAGACAGAACTCTATCAAATCTGAGGCTGCTGAGGTGTCCCTGGTCAAAATGGAGCCTTCATTTCTGTCTGTCTCTGCGTGCTCTCTGTTTGCACAATCTTTTTATACTGAAGTTACACCCCACAAATGCATACGTCCTAAGCATGAACACAGGACACAATCAATTACTTGTTTATGTTCCCATGATCCAATACCTCCTGATGTTAATTACCATTATATAGAATGGTACCATTATACAGTGGTGGAAAAAAGTTTTCGGACATCCCATGCATTTCTGAAATATTGCATTAAGAATCACTCTTAGGTCTTCAAGTGCAATTTATTTTAGTACAGTCACAGCCAAAATACTAATCAAATCTTTAAAAATCCATTAAAAACTTAAAAAATTGATTGGTTCCATAAAAATACATTTTGAATATCGGGTCATTTTGGTACCAGTGATCCACTAATGAAGGTCATGCTTTTTATTAAAATACACAATTTTTGTTGCCGTGCTCCGTGTCTATATAAAGCCAGCACATTTGAAAGTTCATCTGAGACAAAAATGGCTAAAACAAGGAACCTAACACAAATTATCAGCCAGGAAGGATACAGCTGCCGCCAGATAGCCAGGAAGTGCAGATGCAGTCCTTCAGCAGTTGGATATACTCTGCAGAAATATAGACAAACCAACAGCTTGGAAGACAAACCAAGATCTGGGCGTCCAAGGGTTTCTTCAGCAAGAAATGACCGCATCCTGATCCGCATGTGTAGGGAAAACCACCGAATGACATCACAGGAGCTTCAGCAGCAGTTGTCAAACCAAACTGTTGTCCAGTGTTCCACCCGCACTGTATGTGGCCGACTTTTAGACCATGGCTTAAGGTCCTACAAGGCTGTCAAGAAGCCAGAGACGGAGGTTAGCCCGGCATTGTTGGGCCCAAGCACACAAGAACTGGACAGCCAGGAATTGGAGAAAGATTCTGTGATCAGATGAGTCCAGTTTCCAGCTTTATCTTCCTCCTGCTAATGTGAGGGTACACAGAAGGCCAGGCGAAGCATTATCTCCAGCATGTACAGTACCTACTGTCAAACATGGTGGAGACAATATCATGGTTTGGGGATGTGTGCTAATGGCAGGGCTACTAAATATTAATATGATGATGTGATGGGTTTTTTTTAATTTTTGGTTCAGTTTTGAACACATTATCTGTTATTTGTTGATTTTGATACTGATGATGTGATGGGTTTTTTTTATTTGTGGATTTTGATACCAACAATGTTGAGAACTGACATATTGAAACTGTCAAGAATTTAGTTTTGTTAGTTTTTCAATACAATAAACAAAAAATATATATAATTTGTATTTGTTTGTGTCTGTCTAATGCAGCCACACCTTTTGAAAGACAAAAAAGATTTTTCCACAAACATTTCATGATAATATTTGAGATTGTGTAAACTTTTAAGGTTGTCCAAAAACTTTTTTCCACCACTGTACAGGATGGTATCAGCTGTCCTCCTGTCTCTCGGGCTATTATGAACGGAAGTTCTTATCAAGTTCACACAGATCTTATGACTCTGACCGTTATATAAACTATAATATAGGCCTACACACAAAACTTTAAGAAATACATAATACATTGATCTGTAGCAGAAAATACACTACACAGGCTCTCAGGAAGGTCCTGGAGTACCCTCTGCTGGTCAAGGTGGTGAAGGTCACCTTAGTGGCCTCCCTAAAGTCTTCCTGCCCAGTGCAGATCCTTTGGAACCTGAGCAACTGTGACTTGATGAGACCTGCAAAAGGTGTGTTTTGGATGGAAGCTGCTCTTATGGAGCAGGGCATGAGTGTCTGTGTCTTTGAAGAAGACTCTAACATCCAAATGCAGGTGAGTAAGGAAAAGAGGTCCCTTAAATGTGGTGGTGTCTAAAAAGTCGACAGAGGAGGGGTGTGTGGTGGCTTTGAGTTTGATGGATGGGTTATGGTTGTTGAGAGTGTTTAACATATAATGAATAATACAGAGGTGTCTAATACAGAGCACATGTAAAAGGGAAGGCATGATATCCTAAACCCAGACTGAAAAACTTGACTATACTAGTCATAAGAGCTTATGTAAACACATATTAGTATTTACAGTAGGAGAAATTTACACTTTATGTGCCAAGATGTACAGATGAAGTTACAATAAATGCATTACATTCATGAGATCACTTGTCATACACAGGAGGGAATAAGGGCGGGCCCCAGAGCCGAGTCCCAAGGGCGAAGCGGGAGGCACAGGCCGGGTTAGGCGAAGAGGATTTGGGACTGCTGCCAGTAACACGCTCCATCCCTCCATACCCTGATTGGGACCCGTGCTCAAGGAACCACACCCGAGACTCCATGTGAATACACATTATGATATACTTTTATTGTACAAACAGTGGGATAATTACCCTCAAAAGCAGAGCAGTAGACACATCACACAATGAAAAATAATACACTCTTCTGATAAATCAGACCTAATTGACACCCAGGGGCCAGGGCTGTGGCCATTCACATGTAGTAAGAAAGAAAAAAATTATGTTTAGGGGGGACAATATTAGCTTGAGACCGAATTAGGCTAGGGGAGAACTGGTTGTGTTTAGAGAAAAGT
This sequence comes from Scomber japonicus, assembly GCF_027409825.1. Lineage (NCBI taxonomy): Eukaryota > Metazoa > Chordata > Actinopteri > Scombriformes > Scombridae > Scomber > Scomber japonicus. The sequence continues at coordinate 40,559,468 of NC_070579.1, read as the reverse complement.
ACAGGTAATCTGTAAATAGGCGCACTAAACCCAAGCGCCAGCGGTTAGGTTTAGACAAGGGGCCTGTAACAGTTAAGTTTAGGCAGGAAGCCAGTATCAGCCTGGGAAAGTAAGAGGGTTAAGTTGAGGCACTAATCCCTGACATTTAGGTTCAGGCAAGAATCCTGTGTCCGCCTCAGGAAGTAAAAGGTTGAGTTGAGGGGAAAGCCCTGTGACAAAAAAGGAAGCAATTTGCCTTAGACTGTAAAACAGACTGTGAGGCAGTCTGTGGTATATGTTTTTTTAATTGAGATTTGACCAAACGATCTTGTAAATTTTCATTCTCCTTCCTGTAGGCCGCAATCATCCGCAGGTCTAAAGGAGGTTGTTGTTCACTAATTGTGTTAATTAAATTGTTTCTGATGTGTTGCACCAGGGCCATTGTAGACTGTGAAAATGTGGTGACAAAAGGAATGGCTATAGAGACTGGGATCGGCTTTGTGAGCTGGAAAACCCTGAAGCAGGTGTGGTGAACTTTATCACCCTCCGAGTGAGAAGAATGGATTAATTTAAGACCAAGTCAACGCTCTTTTTAGTTTTCTTTATTGCCAATAGTGGAGACAGAACTCTATCAAATCTGAGGCTGCTGAGGTGTCCCTGGTCAAAATGGAGCCTTCATTTCTGTCTGTCTCTGCGTGCTCTCTGTTTGCACAATCTTTTTATACTGAAGTTACACCCCACAAATGCATACGTCCTAAGCATGAACACAGGACACAATCAATTACTTGTTTATGTTCCCATGATCCAATACCTCCTGATGTTAATTACCATTATATAGAATGGTACCATTATACAGGATGGTATCAGCTGTCCTCCTGTCTCTCGGGCTATTATGACAGGGAGTTCTTATCAAGTTCACAAAGATCTTATGACTCTGACCGTTATATAAACTATAATATAGGCCTACACACAAAACTTTAAGAAATACATAATACATTGATCTGTAGCAGAAAATACACTACACAGGCTCTCAGGAAGGTCCTGGAGTACCCTCTGCTGGTCAAGGTGGTGAAGGTCACCTTAGTGGCCTCCCTAAAGTCTTCCTGCCCAGTGCAGATCCTTTGGAACCTGAGCAACTGTGACTTGATGAGACCTGCAAAAGGTGTGTTTTGGATGGAAGCTGCTCTTATGGAGCAGGGCATGAGTGTCTGTGTCTTTGAAGAAGACTCTAACATCCAAATGCAGGTGAGTAAGGAAAAGAGGTCCCTTAAATGTGGTGGTGTCTAAAAAGTCGACAGAGGAGGGGTGTGTGGTGGCTTTGAGTTTGATGGATGGGTTATGGTTGTTGAGAGTGTTTAACATATAATGAATAATACAGAGGTGTCTAATACAAAGCACATGTAAAAGGGAAGGCATGATATCCTAAACCCAGACTGAAAAACTTGACTATACTAGTCATAAGAGCTTATGTAAACACATATTAGTATTTACAGTAGGAGAAATTTACACTTTATGTGCCAAGATGTACAGATGAAGTTACAATAAATGCATTACATTCATGAGATCACTTGTCATACACAGGAGGGAATAAGGGCGGGCCCCAGAGCCGAGTCCCAAGGGTGAAGCGGGAGGCACAGGCCGGGATAGGCGAAGAGGATTTGGGACTGCTGCCAGTAACACGCTCCATCCCTCCATACCCTGATTGGGACCCGTGCTCCAGGAACCACACCCGAGACTCCATGTGAATAGACATTATGATATACTTTTATTATACAAACAGTGGGATAATTACCCTCAAAGGCAGAGCAGTAGACACATCACACAATGAAAAATAATACACTCTTCTGATAAATCAGACCTAATTGACACCAAGGGGCCAGAGCTGTGGCCATTCACATGTAGTAAGAAAGAAAAAAATGATGTTTAGGGGGGATAATATTAGCTTGAGACCGAATTAGGCTAGGGGAGAACTGGTTGTGTTTAGAGAAAAGTACAGGTAATCTGTAAATAGGAGCACTAAACCCAAGCGCCAGCGGTTAGGTATAGACAAGGGGCCTGTAACAGTTAAGTTTAGGCAGGAAGCCAGTATCAGCCTGGGAAAGTAAGAGGGTTAAGTTGAGGCACTAATCCCTGACATTTAGGTTCAGGCAAGAATCCTGTGTCCGCCTCAGGAAGTAAAAGGTTGAGTTGAGGGGAAAGCCCTGTGACAAAAAAGGAAGCAATTTGCCTTAGACTGTAAAACAGACTGTGAGGCAGTCTGTGGTATATGTTTTTTTAATTGAGATTTGACCAAACGATCTTGTAAATTTTCATTCTCCTTCCTGTAGGCCGCAATCATCCTCAGGTCTAAAGGAGGTTGTTGTTCACTAATTGTGTTAATTAAATTGTTTCTGATGTGTTGCACCAGGGCCACTGTAGACTGTGAAAATGTGGTGACAAAAGGAATGGCTATAGAGACTGGGATCGGCTTTGTGAGCTGGAAAACCCTGAAGCAGCTGTGGTGAACTTTATCACCCTCCGAGTGAGAAGAATGGATTAATTTAAGACCAAGTCAACGCTCTTTTTAGTTTTCTTTATTGCCAATAGTGGAGACAGAACTCTATCAAATCTGAGGCTGCTGAGGTGTCCCTGGTCAAAATGGAGCCTTCATTTCTGTCTGTCTCTGCGTGCTCTCTGTTTGCACAATCTTTTTATACTGAAGTTACACCCCGCAAATGCATACGTCCTAAGCATGAACACAGGACACAATCAATTACTTGTTTATGTTCCCATGATCCAATACCTCCTGATGTTAATTACCATTATATAGAATGGTACCATTATACAGGATGGTATCAGCGGTCCTCCTGTCTCTCGGGCTATTATGAACGGAAGTTCTTATCAAGTTCACACAGATCTTATGACTCTGACCGTTATATAAACTATAATATAGGCCTACACACAAAACTTTAAGAGACCTGCAAAAGGTGTGTTTTGGATGGAAGCTGCTCTTATGGAGCAGGGCATGAGTGTCTGTGTCTTTGAAGAAGACTCTAACATCCAAATGCAGGTGAGTAAGGAAAAGAGGTCCCTTAAATGTGGTGGTGTCTAAAAAGTCGACAGAGGAGGGGTGTGTGGTGGCTTTGAGTTTGATGGATGGGTTATGGTTGTTGAGAGTGTTTAACATATAATGAATAATACAGAGGTGTCTAATACAAAGCACATGTAAAAGGGAAGGCATGATATCCTAAACCCAGACTGAAAAACTTGACTATACTAGTCATAAGAGCTTATGTAAACACATATTAGTATTTACAGTAGGAGAAATTTACACTTTATGTGCCAAGATGTACAGATGAAGTTACAATAAATGCATTACATTCATGAGATCACTTGTCATACACAGGAGGGAATAAGGGCGGGCCCCAGAGCCGAGTCCCAAGGGCGAAGCGGGAGGCACAGGCCGGGTTAGGCGAAGAGGATTTGGGACTGCTGCCAGTAACACGCTCCATCCCTCCATACCCTGATTGGGACCCGTGCTCCAGGAACCACACCCGAGACTCCATGTGAATAGACATTATGATATACTGATAGAGATTTTAATTATGCAGCCCTTATAACAATGGAGGGAGTAGACAGGAGTCCAGGATGTCTTGTATTGAAAAAGGTTTATTTACTTGATCAAGGAGAAACGAGCGAATGATCAGTACACATTACATGGCCTGACGCTTCCTTCAATTCTGAGGCTTCTCTCCTCCGGGAATAGACTATAACCCACACAGATAACGTCCAGGGTTGAGCCATGCCCAAATATGGACAGATCTAACGCATCTACAATATACAGAATTTAGTGTACTGGTCTATAGACAAAACATTGCTTAGACAACACTCAGGACCTTTGTCCTACATCCAACACTATATCAAACCTCTGACTGCAGTTGCCTCTACTCCATTCAGGGAAAACAGTCAAACACATATCTGACCTCGGCTGCTATAGCAACACTATCAGAATGCCTCCTGTTTTCCCCAAAAGGAGCAGACTCACTGTTTACCACTATCTCAAGGGGAGACAGTGTCTGTACTCAAGATTTGGTGAGGCCTTGCTTATGACCGCAAAGCCTAGTTTGACCCAGTGCATATTAATGATGGAAAATTCCCTAACAATCCCCTCTTATTGATCAGGAGATCAATACTGACTATCCATACTCTAGACATTACAGTGGCAAGACTACCCACGGAGTACCCCAGAACAGAAGCAGCATCTACCTTACAAATCCACAAAAGTCACATAAGACAATCAAATAGTATTGAAAACATAAACTCTCACAGTAACATCATTCCGTTACAATTAATGTCCCTAGGGAAAAATAAAACATGAATTTAAAACATTTCATGAAAATCATTGAAAAACATTTCATGCAAATCATAACAATTCCCCTCTTATGTACCACATATGCCTATTCTGTCACATGACACATGAGTTCTGCCTTCCGGCCAACAAGGGCAGTTGTGAAGCTCACCCTCAAAGGAATGAAGAACCCCTATAATACTGAAGTATTAAAGGAGCTCAGGACAGACGTCATGAGTCATATGCACCTATCTCACAGAAGCTATATTTCCCTAAAGATCCTGAAAAAGCAAACAAGAACCCTGTGCTAACTACTCCTAGTTTAGCAAAGCACTTAAGGCCACGCCTCGATGGTATGGAGGTAACAAGACCTATGGTTTACCTTATCTTATCCTATTAGGAAACCTTACACTTTAAAAGGTGGTACATACATACACATCTGATTACAGCAATACAGCAAAATACTCATTTCATCCCTGAAAAGGAAAAGTTAAATCACATTAACAATTTTAATCATTGTCACACATTTAATTTATGCACTGACGAGTCTTCAACCCATGTACTTAACGTACAGTCGAGGGTCACCACCATGGAGAGGTTACTAGCACTTTCGAAGCATGGTGGCCTTGAATCCATCATCCGTTTCATCCTCTTCATCAGTTGCAGTTGTTTTTTTTTCTTTTTTATTGCATTCAAATACACATTTATGAAATCAAAATCACATACAACATTCTCTATAAACTACACAAAGAAATGATTCTGCTTATTCAAACTAGAGAAATGTTTAACTGTACTTCATTAAACAAAAATGATTAAAGTGATTAATAGTTATTTTGAAATTTGGAACACACCATAAAATCTGGAATCGTTAAAACAATAAAACCCTGCAATTGACCTGCACATCCTCTCCGGCAGCTGGGGGGGCAAGTCTGCACCTTGTGGCATGAATCCATTCTGCCTTTCCTTCGACCTTTAAAGCTGTCCTGGTTGTCAGCAGCACCTGGTACGGTCCTTTCCACCTAGGAGACAAAGACACTTTTTCCAGAGATTTGATTAGTACATAGTCACCCTCCTTAAAAGGATGAATTGGTTCCTCTGATGGTTTGGGGAGCCTCTCGGATACCTGCAAATGATATTTTCTCAAAATCTCTGTTAGTTTTTTCACATAATCAGTCATGAACTCATCCGTCCAGAGCAAGGTAGTTTTGTGTGGAGTTAAAGGGGGGCTTGTCCCTGTGGACATTGGCCTCCCCATCAACACTTCATGAGGACTAAGTCCTGTGGTTGCGTTTGGTGCACTTCGAATTGAATACAACACCAGAGGTAGGGCGTCAGGCCATTTCAGACCCGTCGCCATTACCGTTTTAGTCAGTCTTTCTTTGATAGTTGCATTCATTCTTTCAACTTGTCCTGAACTTTGTGGGTGATAAGGAACATGTAACTGCCACTTGAATCCTAAAATAGCTGACAGTCCCTTTGTGATGTGTGATACAAAAGCTGGACCTCTGTCACTATCTATTCCCTGTGGCACCCCGAATCTTGGGATTACTTCCCTTAGAAGACACTTCACAACAGTTCTGGCATCTTCTTTCCTGGTTGGGAAGCATTCAACCCACTTTGAAAATCGATCAGTTATGACTAACAAATACTTGTAGCCTTGACAACTGGGCATATGTGCAAAATCTATTTGCATATTTACAAATGGACCTGATGGGGGTTCTAAATGGTCATGTCGCACAGTGCTGTTCTGTTTTCTGGTCTGTTGGCATATCAAGCAACTTTCAACAAGAGTTTGTGAGACCTGTGTGATACCCGGTGCAAACCATTGTGAGCGAATAACATCATTGATCACCCCTCTTCCGACATGTGCTGGTCCATGTGTAACACGTACCAGAACATGTAGGAGAGCTCGAGGACAAACTGGTCGACCATCAGGGTGGAGCCACAAGCTAGACTCCGCATCAACTGTACAACCTTTTCTCAACCAAAGACTACGCTCCTTATCATCAGCGTGATTTTGCAACATCACGACATCATTAACGGAGGGTAGTGAAAATGGATGGACAGGCTGTGTGGAGGCACACTGACGTACCATGGAGGAAGAGGAAGTTGCTGCTTGTTTGGCTGCGAAATCAGCCATTGCATTTCCTCGTGAAACAGGATCATTTTCCTGACTGTGAGCAGCACATTTCACAATTGCAAGCTGGAACGGGCGCATAATGGCGTCTAGCAGGTCATTTACCAACGCATGATGTTGTAATGGCCTGCCAGACGATGACACAAACCCTCTCATTTTCCATAATTGACCGAAATCATGAGCTACACCAAAAGCATATCGTGAATCTGTGTAGATGGTGGCAGTTTTACCAGAAGCGATAATACAGGCCCTAGTGAGAGCATATAGTTCTGCTGCCTGCGCTGAAGTGCCAGGAGGCAGAGCTCGTGCTTCTAAAACCTCCCAATCATTTACTACTGCATAGCCCGCTAGGTGAACATTGTCAGATGGTCTGCTAGCTGACCCATCAGTGTAAAGAATCATCTCAGAGTTAGGTATTGGTGTCTGCAATAGGTCTGGCCTTGGTGATGTACACATATCAATAGTAGCAATGCAATCATGCTCAATGTCAGTTGTGTCAATCAGTGGAAGGAGAGTGGCTGGATTTAAGGGGGGTGAGCGTTTTAAAGTTATGTGTGGGCTGGAAAGGATAGTTGCCTCATAACCTGAACGTCTAGCTGCTGTCATGTGTTGAGTAGCTGATGTGTTTAAAATGTGTAATACTGCATGCGGAACGTGCACGACACAGTCATGAGCCAGTACAATGGGAGCGGATTTATCAAGCAGAATAGCAACTGCAGCCACCGCTCTCAGGCAACCCGGCATACCAAGGACTACAGGGGTCAGTCGAGACGAATAGTACGCAACAGGACGGTAGTGAGACCCATGTTTTTGTACTAGAATGCCTGTAGCAAAGCCTTCTCTCTCATGTATGTGTAGATGGAATGGCTAATGATAGTCCGGCAATCCTAATGCTGGAGCCATGGTGAGAGCATGCTTTAAGTTCTGAAAAGCTTTTTGCATGTCATCAGTCCATTGAACTGCAGTGGGAGCTGACTGCAGTGTGGCTGCTCGCAATACAGAGTCCATAGCCGCATACTCATAAATCCAGTGTCTGCAATAGTTCGCCATCCCTAAGAATGAAAGCATGCCCTTCTTAGTTCTGGGGGGAGGCATGTTGACCAGCAGTTTCACCCTTTCTGGTGATAGGAGGCGCTGTCCATCCTTCAGGAGGTGACCCAAATATGTGACCTCAGATCGGCAAAATTGCAGTTTGGGCAGTGATGCTCTATGTCCACACTCAGCTAACCTCTGCAGGAGCAAGATTGAATCAGTTCGACAAGCTTCCTCGGATGGAGAGGCTATCAAAAGATCATCTGCGTACTGCAGAAGTGTTGAACCCCCTGGGAAGTGGAGGTCATCAAGGTCTCTTTTTACCGCTGCTGCGTACACTGTTGGACTCTCAACATAACCCTGTGGCAAACGCCGCCATGTATACTGTTTGCCTTTGAACGTGAATGCAAACAGATACTGGCTATCTGGATGCAATGGTATAGAGAAAAAAGCTGAACATAGATCAATGACTGTGTAGTGTGTTGAATTGGATGGTAACGAGGCTAAAATCGAATTAGTGTCTGGCACAATGGGAGCTGTGGGCACGACAATATTATTAATAGCCTGCAAATCTTGCACAAATCTCCATTCATCTGGACGATTTGGTTTTGGGATGGGCAAAATGGGTGTATTGCATGGACTGGAAGTTTGCACCAGTACATTTTGATCCAATAGAGATTGAATAACTGTTTCAATTCCAGTAATGGCTCTATGAGGCAAGTTGTACTGTCTGATAGCCGGCAATGTGACATTTGGTTTGAGTGTGACTTTATGAGGTGGAGCCGAATTCACAAAACCTACATGATTTTTATGTTTTGCCCATAAATATGAGGGAACCTCTGATAACTCTGATGGAGGCCCATATTCTGCAGGGTGAGGTGGCTGAAACAAAACAAATGTGCTCTCTGGTAACTGAGTGTTCTCACTTAATGATAACAAATACAGTTCCTCGCCCAAGTGTATTATTGTTTGGTTTTGAGAGGCTGTTGCAGCTCCTCTCAGTGCTTGGCATCGAGCCACCATTTTACCAAGATGTTTTGCCTCTTTTCCGGGCGCAACCGCTACAGTGATGTGTGGAAATGAATATTTAACATCAAACAGTGTATGTTGTGTATCAGACAGTCGGATTGGAATAGCGCACCCCTGCGGACCAACAAACAAACATTGCTCACTCTCCAACCCCTCCTGTTTGTTTAGGAAATCATTAGCCAATACCTTATACTGTTCCAAAGGGTTAAAGGCTGCCGTGCAATGACACGTCAGGAGAAGCCTCATGGCAGACATCAATGATGCACATGCTGGTGATGTTGTGGCAATTTTCTGAATGTTGGGCACTGTGAACATAGAAGACATGTTAAAATTTGGCAATGTCCAACAGTACAAACAATCAACAGTGGATTGCAAAAACTGAAATGCTTGGGCTGCTCTGTGATCAGGTAGAGTTAAAAACAACCCTTCAGGGGTGCAGTGAATTGTTGCATGGAGCTTACAAAGCAAATCTCGCCCCATGAGGTTAATTGGGCTCTTTTCAGATATCAGAAAAGAGTGCTGTACATTTGTGCCTTCTACGCTTATCTCAGCTTGAAGTGATAATGGCTCTTCATTAGGAATGCCAGAGACTCCGACTGTTGTGATAAATCTAGAGGTCGGAGTGCACACATGCTCAGAAGATTTTACTGTGGAGATAGTTGCTCCACTGTCCACCAAAATATCAACATTATTACCATTAACTTGAACTGACATCATTGGATCCTCAGAGGGATTTTTGGAAATTTGAATAGTTGCAGCTTGAATGTGAATTGGTTGTTCTGATCCTATCTCTCCATGGCCTCCCTATGCTTGATTGTAATATGTCTGCGATGTGTGCGCAGCCGGCTGAGGTGTGTGTGTGTTAGGAGGAGGAGGATGGGGAGGAGGAGAGTAAGGGTTCGGCTGTTGAGAATATTGGGGCGCCTGTTGGGGTTCGTATGTGAGGCGAAGCTGGTTTGGATTTATGGGATTACTTTGACACTCTTTGGCCCAGTGTCCCTTTCTTCCACATCTGCGACAATTTGATTTCTTTTTGTTGTACTTTCTGTGTGTGGGCTGCTCTCCACTCTGATACGGTGCCTGTTGCACCATCTGTTTAGACTTAGAAGTGGATTTTTCAGTAGTGAAAATACCACTCCTGTACATATCCATCAGCTTGCCTTTTGTTGTTTTCCAACCTATTCTTTGCCAATCTGGGGCTGACAGTTTGTATGCTGTGGAAATTTGCGGTTTCATATTTTGCAGCAAAATGTGAATGGCAAAGAGAGCATTCTCCTCTCGTTTCATTCCAGCATTATTATCCCACACTTGCATAAATCGCTGAAGAAATTCAGGCACACCCTCATTAAGACCTTGAACACAGTCAACCACTTCTGAGAAATCACACTGCGTTTTAGCACATTTTGTTATTGCTGTTTTAGCTTCATTGTTCATCCAAACACTCATAGGTCTGACTTGCGGCCACTGGCCATCCTCCGTTGCATCAGGGAAAACAAATTCATCCTTACACAGAGGCCAATGAGTGCCATATGTAAATTCAAGCAACATTTGGACATCAGGTATCAGACCGTTATACACCTTACATGTTTGAGACAACCACAGCCAGTACTTCTCAGCCAGTGCTATTGGATTTGGAGACTTTCTGGCTAAATCCAAAATTTCAGCAGGTGTCCATGGTTTGCAAACAGTTGTCTCCCCAATCATTATTTTAGGAGCATTAAGGAAACCTGACCCTGTGTCAGCCTGTTGTCTCTGTCTAGTAAGTCTGGGTGATGTATTTGTACTCCCAGGTTTTCTGATTGTGGTACGGCAACGGGAACTTTTAGCACCTTTTGGAGCTTGTGCTCCCTCTCTCTCAATTCTCTCCCCGTCTGTGTCAAATTCTGATTCACCTTCACAGCTCTCATCTGATGCATTTTAGTCTCCAGTCTCAGTTAAGAGAGCTATCTTTGACTTTTTAAGCCAGTCTTTTGATTTCTTTCTCTCTAATCCTGATTGTCCAAGGCTACTCTTTTCTTTCGGCCTCACAGCCTGTCCTGTGTTACCTCTCTTTTCCCTTTCTTCTGCCTCCAGCTTCTCTCTTTCCTGTCTGGCCCTAGCTTCTGCTAGCTCTTTCTCCTGTTCATCATCAAATTCAACATCTTCCAAAACAGTTAGCAGTTCTTGCTGAGAGGGAACTTTAGCTTGACGCTTTGCCCAATTGTGCATCATAGCTGTGGCACATGCACGCAAATTATCACCATGTCTTTGCTTAATGTTGGTCAACTCATTAGCTCTTGTCTGCAAAGCCGCTTCTAGCAAAGGAATATGATGCGTCTCAACACGGGCAGCAATTTTCTCTATGGCAGCTTTCAACTCAGCAGAGCACTTCTCAGGCCTTTTCTCATCCACATGCACTCCATATCTCTGTCGAGCCACAGTTATCCACACTCGCATGCATTCTCTCATGTAAGCATAGTTCCAGGATGGATTACCCCTGTTTGTGTTAACATTCCTCTCAGCCATTTGCAGTTTCTCTTTCGCAAACGACCCCTCATACGGCCACTCTGTGTCTGTCCAGTCATTCATGAGGGAAGAGAACGGAAACACAAAATGCCATCCTTTTAACCTGCCCACAACTCCTGCTGGCACATATGGAGAAAACATGTCTTGAAACTGTCTTGCTGGATCAGCTGGTTGTGCTGAACTTGTGTGTGCCTGTGCCTGTGCCTGTGCCTGTGGATTATCAGGTTGATTTGTCTGTTCCACATTTTCACTGGTGTTTCTTAGTGTTTGACAATCTCTCTGTCTTCTAAATTTTGTTGAATCAATTTGTATGGTTTTAGACTCCAAACTACCACCTGCGCTGGACGTATCATTGCCCATTTTTTATCACTTTACAACATCAGATAAAACATACGATTTCAACAGCATCTAGGACTCCAACTCCTCTTTTACAATAGCAGCAGTGTTGGTTTGAAGCTTAGAATATACGTGTATACACAAATTTACCGGCGCCAAGGCTCAAACGAGCCATGTCTCCCAAAGGACACAGAGCAGATAGTCCGCAATCTTGATTTAAGCGAGGTAGAGCTAATTACTATCCCCGAAAACGTCTTTTCTTACAGCTTAAATCTCATGCGGGTCCCTCTGTGTCGAGCTCAGCCCGAAGCTGGCCCAGAAACCAAAAACAGCCACAATGTGGCCCTACGAGGGGTCGAAAACACCCACCCCTCCTGACCCTCCAACACCACACACTCTGCTATTACAACCAATCGTTGTCAATCACACTGATTCGGATACAGTATCCATGTTTTAGTCAAATGGATATTTCGTCTGTGATCAGTGCCAATTGATGGGCTTTCTTACTTTTGTCAATTTGCAAAATTAAAATCAAAAAGGTTCTTTTATTTTGATCTCGTCAAACAACGATTTGGTAAGGCATAAATTCATCAAATTTGCACTTACCCAGTCGTTGTTATGTTGAGATCCTGTTCCGGTGACGCCAGTTTGATAGAGATTTTAATTATGCAGCCCATATAACAATGGAGGGAGTAGACAGGAGTCCAGGATGTCTTGTATTGAAAAAGGTTTATTTACTTGATCAAGGAGAAATGAGCGAATGATCAGTACACATTACATGGCCTGACGCTTCCTTCAATTCTGAGGCTTCTCTCCTCCGGGAATAGACTATAACCCACACAGATAACGTCCAGGGTTGAGCCATGCCCAAATATGGACAGATCTAACGCATCTACAATATACAGAATTTAGTGTACTGGTCTATAGACAAAACATTGCTTAGACAACACTCAGGACCTTTGTCCTACATCCAACACTATATCAAACCTCTGACTGCAGTTGCCTCTACTCCATTCAGGGAAAACAGTCAAACACATATCTGACCTCGGCTGCTATAGCAACACTATCAGAATGCCTCCTGTTTTCCCCAAAAGGAGCAGACTCACTGTTTACCACTATCTCAAGGGGAGACAGTGTCTGTACTCAAGATTTGGTGAGGCCTTGCTTATGACCGCAAAGCCTAGTTTGACCCAGTGCATATTAATGATGGAAAATTCTCTAACATATACTTTTATTGTACAAACAGTGGGATAATTACCCTCAAAGGCAGAGCAGTAGACACATCACACAATGAAAAATAATACACTCTTCTGATAAATCAGACCTAATTGACACCCAGGGGCCAGGGCTGTGGCCATTCACATGTAGTAAGAAAGAAAAAAATGATGTTTAGGGGGGATAATATTAGCTTGAGACCGAATTAGGCTAGGGGAGAACTGGTTGTGTTTAGAGAAAAGTACAGGTAATCTGTAAATAGGAGCACTAAACCCAAGCGCCAGCGGTTAGGTTTAGACAGTTAAGTTTAGGCAGGAAGCCAGTATCAGCCTGGGAAAGTAAGAGGGTTAAGTTGAGGCACTAATCCCTGACATTTAGGTTCAGGCAAGAATCCTGTGTCCGCCTCAGGAAGTAAAAGGTTGAGTTGAGGGGAAAGCCCTGTGACAAAAAAGGAAGCAATTTGCCTTAGACTGTAAAACAGACTGTGAGGCAGTCTGTGGTATATGTTTTTTTAATTGAGATTTGACCAAACGATCTTGTAAATTTTCATTCTCCTTCCTGTAGGCCGCAATCATCCTCAGGTCTAAAGGGAGGTTGTTGTTCACTAATTGTGTTAATTAAATTGTTTCTGATGTGTTGCACCAGGGCCACTGTAGACTGTGAAAATGTGGTGACAAAAGGAATGGCTATAGAGACTGGGATCGGTTTGTGAGCTGGAAAACCCTGGAGCAGGCTCTCAGGAAGGTCCTGGAGTACCCTCTGCTGGTCAAGGTGGTGAAGGTCACCTTAGTGGCCTCCCTAAAGTCTTCCTGCCCAGTGCAGATCCTTTGGAACCTGAGCAACTGTGACTTGATGAGACCTGCAAAAGGTGTGTTTTGGATGGAAGCTGCTCTTATGGAGCAGGGCATGAGTGTCTGTGTCTTTGAAGAAGACTCTAACATCCAAATGCAGGTGAGTAAGGAAAAGTGGTCCCTTAAATGTGGTGGTGTCTAAAAAGTCGACAGAGGAGGGGTGTGTGGTGGCTTTGAGTTTGATGGATGGGTTATGGTTGTTGAGAGTGTTTAACATATAATGAATAATACAGAGGTGTCTAATACAGAGCACATGTAAAAGGGAAGGCATGATATCCTAAACCCAGACTGAAAAACTTGACTATACTAGTCATAAGAGCTTATGTAAACACATATTAATATTTACAGTAGGAGAAATTTACACTGTATGTGCCAAGATGTACAGATGAAGTTACAATAAATGCATTACATTCATGAGATCACTTGTCATACACAGGAGGGAATAAGGGCGGGCCCCAGAGCCGAGTCCCAAGGGCGAAGCGGGAGGCACAGGCCGGGTTAGGCGAAGAGGATTTGGGACTGCTGCCAGTAACACGCTCCATCCCTCCACACCCTGATTGGGACCCGTGCTCCAGGAACCACACCCGATCAATCAATCAATCAATCTTTATTTGTATAACGCCAAATCACAACAAAGTTATCTCAAGGCACTTCACACATAGAGCAGGTTCTAAACCAAACTCTTCAAGTTTTAACTTTAAAGAGACCCAACATTCCCACATGAGCAACAGTGGCGAGAAAAAACTCCCTTTTAACAGGAAGAAACCTCAGGCAGAACCAGACTCAGAAGTGGGCGGACATCTGCCTCGACCGGTTGGGGTTGAGAGGAGAGAAAGGAAGGATAGAGGAGAGGGGCACAATGAAAATCAACAATGGAGCCAGGTGGTCCGGGACTGGAATCCGTCATCCGGACGTCTACAGGCCCAGATTACCTGTAAAATCAGAAAGCAGAGCCAGAAACCAGGAACCAGAAAGACAACTCCGGGGAAGAAGTTTAGGTTATTGAATGCATTAATAGAACATAAGTGTTAATGGATATAGATGGATAGATAGAGAGAGAGAGAGGGAGGAGGAGAGAGAGGCCCAGTGCATCATGGGGGTGGGGGTCCCCCGGCAATCTAAGCCTATGGCAGCATAAGTTAAGAGCTCAAAGAGCCCTAACTATAAGCTTTATCAAAAAGGAAAGTTTTAAGCCTACTCTTAAATATAGGGAGGGTGTCTGCCCTCCGGACCAAATCTGGAAGATGGTTCCACAGGAGAGGAGCCTGATAGCTGAAGGCTCTACCTCCTGTTCTACTTTTAGAGATATTAGGAACCACAAGTACACCTGCATGTTGCGAGCGCAGTCTTCTAGTAGGTACATAAGGTACTATCAGTTCTTTAAGATATGATGGGGCCTGACCATTGAGAGCTTTGAAGGTGAGAAGGAGGATTTTGAATTCTATTCTGAATTTTACGGGAAGCCAATGCAGTGAAGCCAAGATGGGAGTAATATGATCTCTCTTTCTAGTTTTTGTCAGAACACGGGCAGCTGCATTCTGGACCAGCTGGAGAGTCTTTAGAGACTTGTTAGGACAGCCTGATAATAATGAATTGCAGTAGTCCAGCCTAGAAGTAACAAATGCATGGACTAGTTTTTACCCGAGACTCCATGTGAATAGACATTATGATATACTTTTATTGTACAAACAGTGGGATAATTACCCTCAAAGGCAGAGCAGTAGACACATCACACAATGAAAAATAATACACTCTTCTGATAAATCAGACCTAATTGACACCCAGGGGCCAGGGTTGTGGCCATTCACATGTAGTAAGAAAGAAAAAAATGATGTTTAGGGGGGACAATATTAGCTTGAGACCGAATTAGGCTAGGGGAGAACTGGTTGTGTTTAGAGAAAAGTACAGGTAGTCTGTAAATAGGAGCACTAAACCCAAGCGCCAGCGGTTAGGTTTAGACAAGGGGCCTGTAACAGTTAAGTTTAGGCAGGAAGCCAGTATCAGCCTGGGAAAGTAAGAGGGTTAAGTTGAGGCACTAATCCCTGACATTTAGGTTCAGGCAAGAATCCTGTGTCCGCCTCAGGAAGTAAAAGGTTGAGTTGAGGGGAAAGCCCTGTGACAAAAAAGGAAGCAATTTGCCTTAGACTGTAAAACAGACTGTGAGGCAGTCTGAGGTATATGTTTTTTTTAATTGAGATTTGACCAAACGATCTTGTAAATTTTCATTCTCCTTCCTGTAGGCCGCAATCATCCTCAGGTCTAAAGGAGGTTGTTGTTCACTAATTGTGTTAATTAAATTGTTTCTGATGTGTTGCACCAGGGCCACTGTAGACTGTGAAAATGTGGTGACAAAAGGAATGGCTATAGAGACTGGGATCGGTTTGTGAGCTGGAAAACCCTGAAGCAGGCTCTCAGGAAGGTCCTGGAGTACCCTCTGCTGGTCAAGGTGGTGAAGGTCACCTTAGTGGCCTCCCTAAAGTCTTCCTGCCCAGTGCAGATCCTTTGGAACCTGAGCAACTGTGACTTGATGAGACCTGCAAAAGGTGTGTTTTGGATGGAAGCTGCTCTTATGGAGCAGGGCATGAGTGTCTGTGTCTTTGAAGAAGACTCTAACATCCAAATGCAGGTGAGTAAGGAAAAGAGGTCCCTTAAATGTGGTGGTGTCTAAAAAGTCGACAGAGGAGGGGTGTGTGGTGGCTTTGAGTTTGATGGATGGGTTATGGTTGTTGAGAGTGTTTAACATATAATGAATAATACAGAGGTGTCTAATACAGAGCACATGTAAAAGTGAAGGCATGATATCCTAAACCCAGACTGAAAAACTTGACTATACTAGTCATAAGAGCTTATGTAAATACATATTAGTATTTACAGTAGGAGAAATTTACACTTTATGTGCCAAGATGTACAGATGAAGTTACAATAAATGCATTACATTCATGAGATCACTTGCCATACACAGGAGGGAATAAGGGCGGGCCCCAGAGCCGAGTCCCAAGGGCGAAGCGGGAGGCACAGGCCGGGTTAGGCGAAGAGGATGTGGGACTGCTGCCAGTAACACGCTCCATCCCTCCATACCCTGATTGGGACCCGTGCTCCAGGAACCACACCCGAGACTCCATGTGAATAGACATTATGATATACTTTTATTGTACAAACAGTGGGATAATTACCCTCAAAGGCAGAGCAGTAGACACATCACACAATGAAAAATAATACACTCTTCTGATAAATCAGACCTAATTGACACCCAGGGGCCAGGGCTGTGGCCATTCACATGTAGTAAGAAAGAAAAAAATGATGTTTAGGGGGGACAATATTAGCTTGAGACCGAATTAGGCTAGGGGAGAACTGGTTGTGTTTCGAGAAAAGTACAGGTAATCTGTAAATAGGAGCACTAAACCCAAGCGCCAGCGGTTAGGTATAGACAAGGGGCCTGTAACAGTTAAGTTTAGGCAGGAAGCCAGTATCAGCCTGGGAAAGTAAGAGGGTTAAGTTGAGGCACTAATCCCTGACATTTAGGTTCAGGCAAGAATCCTGTGTCCGCCTCAGGAAGTAAAAGGTTGAGTTGAGGGGAAAGCCCTGTGACAAAAAAGGAAGCAATTTGCCTTAGACTGTAAAACAGACTGTGAGGCAGTCTGTGGTATATGTTTTTTTAATTGAGATTTGACCAAACGATTTTGTAAATTTTCATTCTCCTTCCTGTAGGCCGCAATCATCCTCAGGTCTAAAGGAGGTTGTTGTTCACTAATTGTGTTAATTAAATTGTTTCTGATGTGTTGCACCAGGGCCACTGTAGACTGTGAAAATGTGGTGACAAAAGGAATGGCTATAGAGACTGGGATCGGCTTTGTGAGCTGGAAAACCCTGAAGCAGGCTCTCAGGAAGGTCCTGGAGTACCCTCTGCTGGTCAAGGTGGTGAAGGTCACCTTAGTGGCCTCCCTAAAGTCTTCCTGCCCAGTGCAGATCCTTTGGAACCTGAGCAACTGTGACTTGATGAGACCTGCAAAAGGTGTGTTTTGGATGGAAGCTGCTCTTATGGAGCAGGGCATGAGTGTCTGTGTCTTTGAAGAAGACTCTAACATCCAAATGCAGGTGAGTAAGGAAAAGAGGTCCCTTAAATGTGGTGGTGTCTAAAAAGTCGACAGAGGAGGGGTGTGTGGTGGCTTTGAGTTTGATGGATGGGTTATGGTTGTTGAGAGTGTTTAACATATAATGAATAATACAGAGGTGTCTAATACAGAGCACATGTAAAAGGGAAGGCATGATACCCTAAACCCAGACTGAAAAACTTGACTATACTAGTCATAAGAGCTTATGTAAACACATATTAGTATTTACAGTAGGAGAAATTTACACTGTATGTGCCAAGATGTACAGATGAAGTTACAATAAATGCATTACATTCATGAGATCACTTGTCATACACAGGAGGGAATAAGGGCGGGCCCCAGAGCCGAGTCCCAAGGGCGAAGCGGGAGGCACAGGCTGGGTTAGGCGAAGAGGATTTGGGACTGCTGCCAGTAACACGCTCCATCCCTCCACACCCTGATTGGGACCCGTGCTCCAGGAACCACACCCGATCAATCAATCAATCAATCTTTATTTGTATAGCGCCAAATCACAACAAAGTTATCTCAAGGCACTTTACACATAGAGCAGGTTCTAAACCAAACTCTTCAAGTTTTAACTTTAAAGAGACCCAACATTCCCACATGAGCAACAGTGGCGAGAAAAAACTCCCTTTTAACAGGAAGAAACCTCAGGCAGAACCAGACTCAGAAGTGGGCGGACATCTGCCTCGACCGGTTGGGGTTGAGAGGAGAGAAAGGAAGGATAGAGGAGAGGGGCACAATGAAAATCAACAATGGAGCCAGGTGGTCCGGGACTGGAATCCGTCATCCGGACGTCTACAGGCCCAGATTACCTGTAAAATCAGAAAGCAGAGCCAGAAACCAGGAACCAGAAAGACAACTCCGGGGAAGAAGTTTAGGTTATTGAATGCATTAATAGAACATAAGTGTTAATGGATATAGATGGATAGATAGAGAGAGAGAGAGGGAGGAGGAGAGAGAGGCCCAGTGCATCATGGGGGTGGGGGTCCCCCGGCAATCTAAGCCTATGGCAGCATAAGTTAAGAGCTCAAAGAGCCCTAACTATAAGCTTTATCAAAAAGGAAAGTTTTAAGCCTACTCTTAAATATAGGGAGGGTGTCTGCCCTCCGGACCAAATCTGGAAGATGGTTCCACAGGAGAGGAGCCTGATAGCTGAAGGCTCTACCTCCTGTTCTACTTTTAGAGATATTAGGAACCACAAGTACACCTGCATGTTGCTAGCGCAGTCTTCTAGTAGGTACATAAGGTACTATCAGTTCTTTAAGATATGATGGGGCCTGACCATTGAGAGCTTTGAAGGTGAGAAGGAGGATTTTGAATTCTATTCTGAATTTTACGGGAAGCCAATGCAGTGAAGCCAAGATGGGAGTAATATGATCTCTCTTTCTAGTTTTTGTCAGAACACGGGCAGCTGCATTCTGGACCAGCTGGAGAGTCTTTAGAGACTTGTTAGGACAGCCTGATAATAATGAATTGCAGTAGTCCAGCCTAGAAGTAACAAATGCATGGACTAGTTTTTACCCGAGACTCCATGTGAATAGACATTATGATATACTTTTATTGTACAAACAGTGGGATAATTACCCTCAAAGGCAGAGCAGTAGACACATCACACAATGAAAAATAATACACTCTTCTGATAAATCAGACCTAATTGACACCCAGGGGCCAGGGTTGTGGCCATTCACATGTAGTAAGAAAGAAAAAAATGATGTTTAGGGGGGACAATATTAGCTTGAGACCGAATTAGGCTAGGGGAGAACTGGTTGTGTTTAGAGAAAAGTACAGGTAATCTGTAAATAGGAGCACTAAAACCAAGCGTCAGCGGTTAGGTTTAGACAAGGGGCCTGTAACAGTTAAGTTTAGGCAGGAAGCCAGTATCAGCCTGGGAAAGTAAGAGGGTTAAGTTGAGGCACTAATCCCTGACATTTAGGTTCAGGCAAGAATCCTGTGTCCGCCTCAGGAAGTAAAAGGTTGAGTTGAGGGGAAAGCCCTGTGACAAAAAAGGAAGCAATTTGCCTTAGACTGTAAAACAGACTGTGAGGCAGTCTGTGGTATATGTTTTTTTTAATTGAGATTTGACCAAACGATCTTGTAAATTTTCATTCTCCTTCCTGTAGGCCGCAATCATCCTCAGGTCTAAAGGAGGTTGTTGTTCACTAATTGTGTTAATTAAATTTTTTCTGATGTGTTGCACCAGGGCCACTGTAGACTGTGAAAATGTGGTGACAAAAGGAATGGCTATAGAGACTGGGATCGGTTTGTGAGCTGGAAAACCCTGAAGCAGGCTCTCAGGAAGGTCCTGGAGTACCCTCTGCTGGTCAAGGTGGTGAAGGTCACCTTAGTGGCCTCCCTAAAGTCTTCCTGCCCAGTGCAGATCCTTTGGAACCTGAGCAACTGTGACTTGATGAGACCTGCAAAAGGTGTGTTTTGGATGGAAGCTGCTCTTATGGAGCAGGGCATGAGTGTCTGTGTCTTTGAAGAAGACTCTAACATCCAAATGCAGGTGAGTAAGGAAAAGAGGTCCCTTAAATGTGGTGGTGTCTAAAAAGTCGACAGAGGAGGGGTGTGTGGTGGCTTTGAGTTTGATGGATGGGTTATGGTTGTTGAGAGTGTTTAACATATAATGAATAATACAGAGGTGTCTAATACAGAGCACATGTAAAAGTGAAGGCATGATATCCTAAACCCAGACTGAAAAACTTGACTATACTAGTCATAAGAGCTTATGTACATACATATTAGTATTTACAGTAGGAGAAATTTACACTTTATGTGCCAAGATGTACAGATGAAGTTACAATAAATGCATTACATTCATGAGATCACTTGCCATACACAGGAGGGAATAAGGGCGGGCCCCAGAGCCGAGTCCCAAGGGCGAAGCGGGAGGCACAGGCCGGGTTAGGCGAAGAGGATGTGGGACTGCTGCCAGTAACACGCTCCATCCCTCCATACCCTGATTGGGACCCGTGCTCCAGGAACCACACCCGAGACTCCATGTGAATAGACATTATGATATACGTTTATTGTACAAACAGTGGGATAATTATCCTCAAAGGCAGAGCAGTAGACACATCACACAATGAAAAATAATACACTCTTCTGATAAATCAGACCTAATTGACACCCAGGGGCCAGGGCTGTGGCCATTCACATGTAGTAAGAAAGAAAAAAATGATGTTTAGGGGGGACAATATTAGCTTGAGACCGAATTAGGCTAGGGGAGAACTGGTTGTGTTTCGAGAAAAGTACAGGTAATCTGTAAATAGGAGCACTAAACCCAAGCGCCAGCGGTTAGGTATAGACAAGGGGCCTGTAACAGTTAAGTTTAGGCAGGAAGCCAGTATCAGCCTGGGAAAGTAAGAGGGTTAAGTTGAGGCACTAATCCCTGACATTTAGGTTCAGGCAAGAATCCTGTGTCCGCCTCAGGAAGTAAAAGGTTGAGTTGAGGGGAAAGCCCTGTGACAAAAAAGGAAGCAATTTGCCTTAGACTGTAAAACAGACTGTGAGGCAGTCTGTGGTATATGTTTTTTTAATTGAGATTTGACCAAACGATTTTGTAAATTTTCATTCTCCTTCCTGTAGGCCGCAATCATCCTCAGGTCTAAAGGAGGTTGTTGTTCACTAATTGTGTTAATTAAATTGTTTCTGATGTGTTGCACCAGGGCCACTGTAGACTGTGAAAATGTGGTGACAAAAGGAATGGCTATAGAGACTGGGATCGGTTTGTGAGCTGGAAAACCCTGAAGCAGGCTCTCAGGAAGGTCCTGGAGTACCCTCTGCTGGTCAAGGTGGTGAATGATAGAGATTTTAATTATGCAGCCCATATAACAATGGAGGGAGTAGACAGGAGTCCAGGATGTCTTGTATTGAAAAAGGTTTATTTACTTGGCCAAGGAGTAATGAGCGAATGATCAGTACACATTACATGCTACTGACGCTTCCTTCATATTCTGAAGCTTCTCTCCTCCGGGATAGACTTTAAACCACACAGATAATGCCCAAGGTTGAGTCATGCCCAAATATGGACAGATCCAACACATCTACAATATACAGAATTTAGTGTACTGGTCTATAGACAAAACATTGCTTAGACAACACTCAGGACCTTTGTCCTACATTCAACACTATATCAAACTTCTGACTCCAGCTGCCTCGAACCCCATTCAGGGAAAACAGTCAAACACATATCTGACCTCGGCTGCTATAACAACCCTATCAGAAATGGCTCCTGTTTTCCCCAAAAGGAGCAGACACACAGAGACAGTGTCTAAACCCTATCATTTGGTGAGGCCTTGCTTATGACCGCAAAGCCTAGTTTGACCCAGTGCATATTAATGATGGAAAATTCCCTAACAATCCCCTCTTATTGATCAGGAGATCAATACTGACTACCCATACTCTAGACATTACAGTGGCAAGACTACCCACGGAGTACCTCAGAACAGAAGCAGCATCTACAGTACAAATCCACAAAAGTCACATAAGACAATCAAATAGTATTGAAAACATAAACTCACACAGTAACATCATTCCATTACAATTAATGTCCCTAGGGAAAAATAAAATGAATTGAACACATTTCATGAATATCATTGAAAAACATTTCATGCAAATCATAACAATTCCCCTCTTATGTACCACATGCCTATTCTGTCACATGACACATGAGTTCTGCCTTCCGGCCAACAAGGGCAGTTGTGAAGCTCACCCTCAAAGGAATGAAGAACCCCTGTAATACTGAAGTATTAAAGGCGCTCAGGACAGACGTCATGAGTCATATGCACCTATCTCACAGAAGCTATATTTCCCTAAAGATCCTGAAAAAGCAAACAAGAACCCTGTGCTAACTACTCCTAGTTTAGCAAAGCACTTAAGGCCACGCCTCGATGGTATGGAGGTAACAAGACCTATGGTTTACCTTATCTTATCCTATTAGGAAACCTTACACTTTGAAAGGTGGTACATACATACACATGTGATTACAGCAATACAGCAAAATACTCATTTCATCCCTGAAAAGGAAAAGTTAAATCACATTAACAATTTTAATCATTGTCACACATTTAATTTATGCACTGACGAGTCTTCAACCCATGTACTTAACGTACAGTCGAGGGTCACCACCATGGAGAGGTTACTAGCACTTTCGAAGCATGGTGGCCTTGAATCCATCATCCGTTTCATCCTCTTCATCAGTTGCAGTTGGTTTTCTCTTTTTTTTTTATTGCATTCAAATACACATTTATGAAATCAAAATCACACACAACATTCTCTATAAACTACACAAAGAAATGATTCTGCTTATTCAAACTAGAGAAATGTTTAACTGTACTTCATTAAACAAAAATGATTAAAGTGATTAATAGTTATTTTGAAATTTGGAACACACAATAAAATCTGGAATCGTTAAAACAATGAAACCCTGAAAGGAAAATAAAACAAGGAGTACATGAACACACAGAAGCCTCTGAGTTTCATCCGCAGACAGCAGGTGATACGCATCTGCCTCAGTTTAACACTTAGACACATCACGCCTCCCACTATCTGACTCCCTGATTCATTAAACTAAATACTTTTGCTTACAGACCTGAGGTCTCCTCCTCCTCGTCATCATCCTCCAGGGAGAGGTCATCCAGCCCAAGACGCTGTATCCACTCCTCAAAGCCTCGATAATCATAATATCTCATTGTCACATTATTGTTAACATTTGTGTCAACAGTTGTACACACCTGGGGTGCTTGAGTGACGGATTTAGTGGTCTTCTTCACCATCAGCTTAATCAGCCAACTCATACAGGCACAGAGGAGGATGAGGAGGAGAATGATGACCAGCAGTGTAGTCAAAAGCTTGATCAGGTTGGACCCCCATGGCCCGAAGATACCTGAAAAATCTCCAAAATTAAACCCATGGTTAACATGTAATTCCTTTATACCTAATGCAGTTTCATGTGCATTTTTGTTGCTACTGAGCTTCAAAAAATGAATTACTCCGTCCTTGCATTCAGAGTCTATTACCTGGTTTGTTTCTCCAGGGCTCTCCCGCAGAGGGCACCCCCTCTTTGAGGACTCTGTAACTACAACTGTATCATGAGCAGAGAAGCCTCCCTGCTCTCCATCTCCTGAAACTTTCAGACCTGTAACTTGGCCCAGTCCACCTAGCAGGAGTGAAAATATGAGTAATCGTCTGATTACCTGTAATTGACCTGCACATCCTCTCCGGCAGCTGGGGGGGCAAGTCTGCACCTTGTGGCATGAATCCATTCTGCCTTTCCTTCAACCTTTAATGCTGTCCTGGTTGTCAGCAGCACCTGGTACGGTCCTTTCCACCTAGGAGACAAAGACACTTTTTCCAGAGATTTGATTAGTACATAGTCACCCTCCTTAAAAGGATGAATTGGTTCCTCTGATGGTTTGGGGAGCCTCTTGGATACCTGCAAATGATATTTTCTCAAAATCTCTGTTAGTTTTTTCACATAATCAGTCATGAACTCATCCGTCCAGAGCAAGGTAGTTTTGTGTGGAGTTAAAGGGGGGCTTGCCCCTGTGGACATTGGCCTCCCCATCAACACTTCATGAGGACTAAGTCCTGTGGTTGCGTTTGGTGCACTTCGAATTGAATACAACACCAGAGGTAGGGCGTCAGGCCAATTCAGACCCGTCGCCATTACCGTTTTAGTCAGTCTTTCTTTGATAGTTGCATTCATCCTTTCAACTTGTCCTGAACTTTGTGGGTGATAAGGAACATGTAACTGCCACTTGAATCCTAAGATAGCTGACAGTCCCTTTGTGATGTGTGATACAAAAGCTGGACCTCTGTCACTATCTATTCCCTGTGGCACCCCGAATCTTGGGATTACTTCCCTTAGAAGACATTTCACAACAGTTCTGGCATCTTCTTTCCTGGTTGGGAAGCATTCAACCCACTTTGAAAATCGATCAGTTATGACTAACAAATACTTGTAGCCTTGACAACTGGGCATATGTGCAAAATCTATTTGCATATTTACAAATGGACCTGATGGGGGTTCTACATGGTCATGTCGCACGGTGCTGTTCTGTTTTCTGGTCTGTTGGCATATCAAGCAACTTTCAACAAGAGTTTGTGAGACCTGTGTGATACCCGGTGCAAACCATTGTGAGCGAATAACATCATTGATCACCCCTCTTCCGACATGTGCTGGTCCGTGTGTAACACGTGCCAGAACATGTAGGAGAGCTCGAGGACAAACTGGTCGACCATCAGGGTGGAGCCACAAGCTAGACTCCGCATCAACTGTACAACCTTTTCTCAACCAAAGACTACGCTCCCTATCATCAGCGTGATTTTGCAACATCACGACATCATTAACGGAGGGTAGCGAAAATGGATGGACAGGCTGTGTGGAGGCACACTGACGTACCATGGAGGAAGAGGAAGTTGCTGCTTGTTTGGCTGCGAAATCAGCCATTGCATTTCCTCGTGAAACAGGATCATTTTCCTGACTGTGAGCAGCACATTTCACAATTGCAAGCTGGAACGGGCGCATAATGGCGTCTAGCAGGTCATTTACCAACGCATGATGTTGTAATGGCCTGCCAGACGATGACACAAACCCTCTCATTTTCCATAATTGACCGAAATCATGAGCTACACCAAAAGCATATCGTGAATCAGTGTAGATGGTGGCAGTTTTACCAGAAGCGATAATACAGGCCCTAGTGAGAGCATATAGTTCTGCTGCCTGCGCTGAAGTGCCAGGAGGCAGAGCTCGTGCTTCTAAAACCTCCCAATCATTTACTACTGCATAGCCCGCTAGGTGAACATTGTCAGATGGTCTGCTAGCTGACCCATCAGTGTAAAGAATCATCTCAGAGTTAGGTATTGGTGTCTGCAATAGGTCTGGCCTTGGTGATGTACACATATCAATAGTAGCAATGCAATCATGCTCAATTTCAGTTGTGTCAATCAGTGGAAGGAGAGTGGCTGGATTTAAGGGGGGTGAGCGCTTTAAAGTTATGTGTGGGCTGGAAAGGATGGTTGCCTCATAACCTGAACGTCTAGCTGCTGTCATGTGTTGAGTAGCTGATGTGTTTAAAATGTGTAATACTGCATGCGGAACGTGCACGACACAGTCATGAGCCAGTACAATGGGAGCGGATTTATCAAGCAGAATAGCAACTGCAGCCACCGCTCTCAGGCAACCCGGCATACCAAGGACTACAGGGGTCAGTCGAGATGAATAGTACGCTACAGGACGGTAGTGAGACCCATGTTTTTGTACTAGAATGCCTGTAGCAAAGCCTTCTCTCTCATGTACGTGTAGATGGAACGGCTGATGATAGTCCGGCAATCCTAATGCTGGAGCCATGGTGAGAGCATGCTTTAAGTTCTGAAAAGCTTTTTGCATGTCATCAGTCCATTGAACTGCAGTGGGAGCTGACTGCAGTGTGGCTGCTCGCAATACAGAGTCCATAGCCGCATACTCATAAATCCAGTGTCTGCAATAGCTCGCCATCCCTAAGAATGAAAGCATGCCCTTCTTAGTTCTGGGGGGAGGCATGTTGACCAGCAGTTTCACCCTTTCTGGTGATAGGAGGCGCTGTCCATCCTTCAGGAGGTGACCCAAATATGCGACCTCAGATCGGCAAAATTGCAGCTTGGGCAGTGATGCTCTATGTCCACACTCAGCTAACCTCTGCAGGAGCAAGATTGAATCAGCTCGACAAGCTTCCTCGGATGGAGAGGCTATCAAAAGATCATCTGCGTACTGCAGAAGTGTTGAACCCCCTGGGAAGTGGAGGTCATCAAGGTCTCTTTTTACCGCTGCTGCGTACACTGTTGGACTCTCAACATAACCCTGTGGCAAACGCCGCCATGTATACTGTTTGCCTTTGAACTTGAATGCAAACAGATACTGGCTATCTGGATGCAACGGTATAGAGAAAAAAGCTGAACATAGATCAATGACTGTGTAGTGTGTTGAATTGGATGGTAACGAGGCTAAAATCGAATTAGTGTCTGGCACAATGGGAGCTGTGGGCACGACAATATTATTAATAGCCTGCAAATCTTGCACAAATCTCCATTCATCTGGACGATTTGGTTTTGGGATGGGCAAAATGGGTGTATTGCATGGACTGGAAGTTTGCACCAGTACATTTTGATCCAATAGAGATTGAATAATTGTTTCAATTCCAGTAATGGCCCTGTGAGGCAAGTTGTACTGTCTGATAGCTGGCAATGTGACATTTGGTTTGAGTGTGACTTTATGAGGTGGAGCCGAATTCACAAAACCTACATGATTTTTATGTTTTGCCCATAAATATGAGGGAACCTCTGATAACTCTGATGGAGGCCCATATTCTGCAGGGTGAGGTGGCTGAAACAAAACAAATGTGCTCTCTGGTAACTGAGTGTTCTCACTTAATGATAACAAATACAGTTCCTCGCCCAAGTGTATTATTGTTTGGTTTTGAGAGGCTGTTACAGCTCCTCTCAGTGCTTGGCATCGAGCCACCATATTACCAAGATGTTTTGCCTCTTTTCCGGGGCAAACAGCAACAGTGATGTGTGGAAATGAATCTTTAACATCAAACAGTGTATGTTGTGTGTCAGACAGTCGGATTGGAATAGCGCACCCCTGCGGACCAACAAACAAACATTGCTCACTCTCCAACCCCTCTTGTTTGTTTAGGAAATCATTAGCCAATACCTTATACTGTTCCAAAGGGTTAAAGGCTGCTGTGCAATGACAAGTCAGGAGAGGCCTCATGGCAGACATCAATGATGCACATGCTGGTGATGTTGTGGCAATTTTCTGAATGTTGGGCACTGTGAACATAGAAGACATGTTAAAATTTGGCAATGTCCAACAGTACAAACAATCAACAGTGGATTGCAAAAACTGAAATGCTTGGGCTGCTCTGTGATCAGGTAGAGTTAAAAACAGCCCTTCAGGGGTGCAGTGAATTGTTGCATGGAGCTTACAAAGCAAATCTCGCCCCATGAGGTTAATTGGGCTCTTTTCAGATATCAGAAAAAAGTGCTGTACATTTGTGCCTTCTACGCTCATCTCAGCTTGATGTGATAATGGCTCTTCATTAGGAATGCCAGAGACTCCGACTGTTGTGATAAATCTAGAGGTCGGAGTGCACACATGCTCAGAAGATTTTACTGTGGAGATAGTTGCTCCACTGTCCACCAAAATATCAACATTATTACCATTAACTTGAACTGACATCATTGGATCCTCAGAGGGATTTTTGGAAATTTGAATAGTTGCAGCTTGAATGTGAATTGGTTGTTCTGATCCTATCTCTCCATGGCCTCCCTATGCTTGATTGTAATATGTCTGCGATGTGTGCGCAGCCGGCTGAGGTGTGTGTGTGTTAGGAGGAGGAGGATGGGGAGGAGGAGAGTAAGGGTTCGGCTGTTGAGAATATTGGGGCACCTGTTGGGGTTCGTATGTGAGGCGAAGCTGGTTTGGATTTATGGGATTACTTTGACACTCTTTGGCCCAGTGTCCCTTTCTTCCACATCTGCGACAATTTGATTTCTTTTTGTTGTACTTTCTGTGTGTGGGCTGCTCTCCACTCTGATATGGTGCCTGTTGCACCATCTGTTTAGACCTAGAAGTGGATTTTTCAGTAGTGAAAATACCACTCCTGTACATATCCATCAGCTTGCCTTTTGTTGTTTTCCAACCTATTCTTTGCCAATCTGGGGCTGACAGTTTGTATGCTGTGGAAATTTGCGGTTTCAAATTTTGCACCAAAATGTGAATGGCAAGGAGAGCATTCTCCTCTCGTTTCATTCCAGCATTATTATCCCACACTTGCATAAATCGCTGAAGAAATTCAGGCACATCCTCATTTGGACCTTGAACACAGTCAACCACTTCTGAGAAATCACACTGCGTTTTAGCACATTTTGTTATTGCTGTTTTAGCTTCATTGTTCATCCAAACACTCATAGGTCTGACTTGCGGCCACTGGCCATCCTCCGTTGCATCAGGGAAAACAAATTCATCCTTACACAGAGGCCAATGAGTGCCATATGTAAATTCAAGCAACATTTGGACATGGACAGGTATCAGACCGTTATACACCTTACATGTTTGAGACAACCACAGCCAGTACTTCTCAGCCTGTGCTATTGGATTTGGAGACTTTCTGGCTAAATCCAAAATTTCAGCAGGTGTCCATGGTTTGCAAACAGCTGTCTCCCCAATCATTATTTTAGGAGCATTAAGGAAACCTGACCCTGTGTCAGCCTGTTGTCTCTGTCTAGTAACTCTGGGTGATGTATTTGTCTGTTCCACATTTTCACTGGTGTTTCTTACTGTTTGACAGTCTCTCTGTCTTCTAAATTTTGTTGAATCAATTTGTATGGTTTTAGACTCCAAACTACCACCTGCGCTGGACGTATCATTGCCCATTTTTTTTATCACTTTACAACATCAGATAAAACATACGATTTCAACAGCATCTAGGACTCCAACTCCTCTTTTACAATAGCAGCAGTGTTGGTTTGAAGCTTAGAATATACGTGTATACACAAAATTACCGGCGCCCAGGCTCAAACCGAGCCATGTTTCCCAAAGGACACAGAGCAGATAGTCCGCAATCTTGATTTAAGCGAGGTAGAGCCAATTACTATCCCCGAAAACGTCTTTTCTTACAGCTTAAATCTCATGCGGGTCCCCCTGTGTCGAGCTCAGCCCGAAGCTGGCCCAGAAACCAAAAACAGCCACAATGTGGCCCTACGAGGGGTCGAAAACACCCACCCCTCCTGACCCTCCAACACCACACACTCTGCTATTACAACCAATCGTTGTCAATCACACTGATTCGAATACAGTATCCATGTTTTAGTCAAATGGATATTTCGTCTGTGATCAGTGCCAATTGATGGGCTTTCTTACTTTTGTCAATTTGCAAAATTAAAATCAAAAAGGTTCTTTTATTTTGATCTCGTCAAACAACGACATGGTAAGGCATAAATTCATAAAATTTGCACTTACCCAGTCGTTGTTATGTTGAGATCCTGTTCCGGTGACGCCAGTTTGATAGAGATTTTAATTATGCAGCCCATATAACAATGGAGGGAGTAGACAGGAGTCCAGGATGTCTTGTATTGAAAAAGGTTTATTTACTTGGCCAAGGAGTAATGAGCGAATGATCAGTACACATTACATGCTACTGACGCTTCCTTCATATTCTGAAGCTTCTCTCCTCCGGGATAGACTTTAAACCACACAGATAATGCCCAAGGTTGAGTCATGCCCAAATATGGACAGATCCAACACATCTACAATATACAGAATTTAGTGTACTGGTCTATAGACAAAACATTGCTTAGACAACAGTCAGGACCTTTGTCCTACATTCAACACTATATCAAACTTCTGACTCCAGCTGCCTCGAACCCCATTCAGGGAAAACAGTCAAACACATATCTGACCTCGGCTGCTATAACAACCCTATCAGAAATGGCTCCTGTTTTCCCCAAAAGGAGCAGACACACAGAGACAGTGTCTAAACCCTATCATTTGGTGAGGCCTTGCTTATGACCGCAAAGCCTAGTTTGACCCAGTGCATATTAATGATGGAAAATTCCCTAACAGTGAAGGTCACCTTAGTGGCCTCCCTAAAGTCTTCCTGCCCAGTGCAGATCCTTTGGAACCTGAGCAACTGTGACTTGATGAGACCTGCAAAAGGTGTGTTTTGGATGGAAGCTGCTCTTATGGAGCAGGGCATGAGTGTCTGTGTCTTTGAAGAAGACTCTAACATCCAAATGCAGGTGAGTAAGGAAAAGAGGTCCCTTAAATGTGGTGGTGTCTAAAAAGTCGACAGAGGAGGGGTGTGTGGTGGCTTTGAGTTTGATGGATGGGTTATGGTTGTTGAGAGTGTTTAACATATAATGAATAATACAGAGGTGTCTAATACAGAGCACATGTAAAAGGGAAGGCATGATACCCTAAACCCAGACTGAAAAACTTGACTATACTAGTCATAAGAGCTTATGTAAACACATATTAGTATTTACAGTAGGAGAAATTTACACTGTATGTGCCAAGATGTACAGATGAAGTTACAATAAATGCATTACATTCATGAGATCACTTGTCATACACAGGAGGGAATAAGGGCGGGCCCCAGAGCCGAGTCCCAAGGGCGAAGCGGGAGGCACAGGCCGGGTTAGGCGAAGAGGATTTGGGACTGCTGCCAGTAACACGCTCCATCCCTCCACACCCTGATTGGGACCCGTGCTCCAGGAACCACACCCGATCAATCAATCAATCAATCTTTATCTGTATAGCGCCAAATCACAACAAAGTTATCTCAAGGCACTTTACACATAGAGCAGGTTCTAAACCAAACTCTTCAAGTTTTAACTTTAAAGAGACCCAACATTCCCACATGAGCAACAGTGGCGAGAAAAAACTCCCTTTTAACAGGAAGAAACCTCAGGCAGAACCAGACTCAGAAGTGGGCGGACATCTGCCTCGACCGGTTGGGGTTGAGAGGAGAGAAAGGAAGGATAGAGGAGAGGGGCACAATGAAAATCAACAATGGAGCCAGGTGGTCCGGGACTGGAATCCGTCATCCGGACGTCTACAGGCCCAGATTACCTGTAAAATCAGAAAGCAGAGCCAGAAACCAAGAACCAGAAAGACAACTCCGGGGAAGAAGTTTAGGTTATTGAATGCATTAATAGAACATAAGTGTTAATGGATATAGATGGATAGATAGAGAGAGAGAGAGGGAGGAGGAGAGAGAGGCCCAGTGCATCATGGGGGTGGGGGTCCCCCGGCAATCTAAGCCTATGGCAGCATAAGTTAAGAGCTCAAAGAGCCCTAACTATAAGCTTTATCAAAAAGGAAAGTTTTAAGCCTACTCTTAAATATAGGGAGGGTGGCTGCCCCCCGGACCAAATCTGGAAGATGGTTCCACAGGAGAGGAGCCTGATAGCTGAAGGCTCTACCTCCTGTTCTACTTCTAGAGATATTAGGAACCACAAGTAGACCTGCATGTTGGGAGCGCAGTCTTCTAGTAGGTACATAAGGTACTATCAGTTCTTTAAGATATGATGGGGCCTGACCATTGAGAGCTTTGAAGGTGAGAAGGAGGATTTTGAATTCTATTCTGAATTTTACGGGAAGCCAATGCAGTGAAGCCAAGATGGGAGTAATATGATCTCTCTTTCTAGTTTTTGTCAGAACACGGGCAGCTGCATTCTGGACCAGCTGGAGAGTCTTTAGAGACTTGTTAGGACAGCCTGATAATAATGAATTGCAGTAGTCCAGCCTAGAAGTAACAAATGCATGGACTAGTTTTTACCCGAGACTCCATGTGAATAGACATTATGATATACTTTTATTGTACAAACAGTGGGATAATTACCCTCAAAGGCAGAGCAGTAGACACATCACACAATGAAAAATAATACACTCTTCTGATAAATCAGACCTAATTGACACCCAGGGGCCAGGGCTGTGGCCATTCACATGTAGTAAGAAAGAAAAAAATGATGTTTAGGGGGGACAATATTAGCTTGAGACCGAATTAGGCTAGGGGAGAACTGGTTGTGTTTAGAGAAAAGTACAGGTAATCTGTAAATAGGAGCACTAAACCCAAGCGCCAGCGGTTAGGTATAGACAAGGGGCCTGTAACAGTTAAGTTTAGGCAGGAAGCCAGTATCAGCCTGGGAAAGTAAGAGGGTTAAGTTGAGGCACTAATCCCTGACATTTAGGTTCAGGCAAGAATCCTGTGTCCGCCTCAGGAAGTAAAAGGTTGAGTTGAGGGGAAAGCCCTGTGACAAAAAAGGAAGCAATTTGCCTTAGACTGTAAAACAGACTGTGAGGCAGTCTGTGGTATATGTTTTTTTAATTGAGATTTGACCAAACGATCTTGTAAATTTTCATTCTCCTTCCTGTAGGCCGCAATCATCCTCAGGTCTAAAGGAGGTTGTTGTTCACTAATTGTGTTAATTAAATTGTTTCTGATGTGTTGCACCAGGGCCACTGTAGACTGTGAAAATGTGGTGACAAAAGGAATGGCTATAGAGACTGGGATCGGCTTTGTGAGCTGGAAAACCCTGAAGCAGGCTCTCAGGAAGGTCCTGGAGTACCCTCTGCTGGTCAAGGTGGTGAAGGTCACCTTAGTGGCCTCCCTAAAGTCTTCCTGCCCAGTGCAGATCCTTTGGAACCTGAGATCCACTAATGAAGGTCATGCTTTTTATTAAAATACACAATTTTTGTTGCCGTGCTCCGTGTCTATATAAAGCCAGCACATTTGAAAGTTCATCTGTGACAAAAATGGCTAAAACAAGGAACCTAACACAAATTATCAGCCAGGAAGGATACAGCTGCCGCCAGATAGCCAGGAAGTGCAGATGCAGTCCTTCAGCAGTTGGATATACTCTGCAGAAATATAGACAAACCAACAGCTTGGAAGACAAACCAAGATCTGGGCGTCCAAGGGTTTCTTCAGCAAGAAATGACCGCATCCTGATCCGCATGTGTAGGGAAAACCACCGAATGACATCACAGGAGCTTCAGCAGCAGTTGTCAAACCAAACTGTTGTCCAGTGTTCCACCCGCACTGTATGTGGCCGACTTTTAGACCATGGCTTAAGGTCCTACAAGGCTGTCAAGAAGCCAGAGACGGAGGTTAGCCCGGCATTGTTGGGCCCAAGCACACAAGAACTGGACAGCCAGGAATTGGAGAAAGATTCTGTGATCAGATGAGTCCAGTTTCCAGCTTTATCTTCCTCCTGCTAATGTGAGGGTACACAGAAGGCCAGGCGAAGCATTATCTCCAGCATGTACAGTACCTACTGTCAAGCATGGTGGAGACAATATCATGGTTTGGGGATGTGTGCTAATGGCAGGGCTACTAAATATTAATATGATGATGTGATGGGTTTTTTTAAATTTTTGGTTCAGTTTTGAACACATTATCTGTTATTTGTTGATTTTGATACTGATGATGTGATGGGTTTTTTTTATTTGTGGATTTTGATACCAACAATGTTGAGAACTGACATATTGAAACTGTCAAGAATTTAGTTTTGTTAGTTTTTCAATACAATAAACAAAAAATATATATAATTTGTATTTGTTTGTGTCTGTCTAATGCAGCCACACCTTTTGAAAGACAAAAAAGATTTTTCCACAAACATTTCATGATAATATTTGAGATTGTGTAAACTTTTAAGGTTGTCCAAAAACTTTTTTCCACCACTGTACAGGATGGTATCAGCTGTCCTCCTGTCTCTCGGGCTATTATGAACGGAAGTTCTTATCAAGTTCACACAGATCTTATGACTCTGACCGTTATATAAACTATAATATAGGCCTACACACAAAACTTTAAGAAATACATAATACATTGATCTGTAGCAGAAAATACACTACACAGGCTCTCAGGAAGGTCCTGGAGTACCCTCTGCTGGTCAAGGTGGTGAAGGTCACCTTAGTGGCCTCCCTAAAGTCTTCCTGCCCAGTGCAGATCCTTTGGAACCTGAGCAACTGTGACTTGATGAGACCTGCAAAAGGTGTGTTTTGGATGGAAGCTGCTCTTATGGAGCAGGGCATGAGTGTCTGTGTCTTTGAAGAAGACTCTAACATCCAAATGCAGGTGAGTAAGGAAAAGAGGTCCCTTAAATGTGGTGGTGTCTAAAAAGTCGACAGAGGAGGGGTGTGTGGTGGCTTTGAGTTTGATGGATGGGTTATGGTTGTTGAGAGTGTTTAAAATATAATGAATAATACAGAGGTGTCTAATACAGAGCACATGTAAAAGGGAAGGCATGATATCCTAAACCCAGACTGAAAAACTTGACTATACTAGTCATAAGAGCTTATGTAAACACATATTAGTATTTACAGTAGGAGAAATTTACACTTTATGTGCCAAGATGTACAGATGAAGTTACAATAAATGCATTACATTCATGAGATCACTTGTCATACACAGGAGGGAATAAGGGCGGGCCCCAGAGCCGAGTCCCAAGGGCGAAGCAGGAGGCACAGGCCGGGTTAGGCGAAGAGGATTTGGGACTGCTGCCAGTAACACGCTCCATCCCTCCATACCCTGATTGGGACCCGTGCTCCAGGAACCACACCCGAGACTCCATGTGAATAGACATTATGATATACTTTTATTGTACAAACAGTGGGATAATTACCCTCAAAAGCAGAGCAGTAGACACATCACACAATGAAAAATAATACACTCTTCTGATAAATCAGACCTAATTGACACCCAGGGGCCAGGGCTGAGGCCATTCACATGTAGTAAGAAAGAAAAAAATGATGTTTAGGGGGGACAATATTAGATTGAGACCGAATTAGGCTAGGGGAGAACTGGTTGTGTTTAGAGAAAAGTACAGGTAATCTGTAAATAGGAGCACTAAACCCAAGCGCCAGCGGTTAGGTTTAGACAAGGGGCCTGTAACAGTTAAGTTTAGGCAGGAAGCCAGTATCAGCCTGGGAAAGTAAGAGGGTTAAGTTGAGGCACTAATCCCTGACATTTAGGTTCAGGCAAGAATCCTGTGTCCGCCTCAGGAAGTAAAAGGTTGAGTTGAGGGGAAAGCCCTGTGACAAAAAAGGAAGCGATTTGCCTTAGACTGTAAAACAGACTGTGAGGCAGTCTGTGGTATATGTTTTTTTAATTGAGATTTGACCAAACGATCTTGTAAATTTTCATTCTCCTTCCTGTAGGCCGCAATCATCCTCAGGTCTAAAGGAGGTTGTTGTTCACTAATTGTGTTAATTAAATTGTTTCTGATGTGTTGCACCAGGGCCACTGTAGACTGTGAAAATGTGGTGACAAAAGGAATGGCTATAGAGACTGGGATCGGCTTTGTGAGCTGGAAAACCCTGAAGCAGGTGTGGTGAACTTTATCACTCTCCGAGTGAGAAGAATGGATTAATTTAAGACCAAGTCAACGCTCTTTTTAGTTTTCTTTATTGCCAATAGTGGAGACAGAACTCTATCAAATCTGAGGCTGCTGAGGTGTCCCTGGTCAAAATGGAGCCTTCATTTCTGTCTGTATCTGCGTGCTCTCTGTTTGCACAATCTTTTTATACTGAAGTTACACCCCACAAATGCATACGTCCTAAGCATGAACACAGGACACAATCAATTACTTGTTTATGTTCCCATGATCCAATACCTCCTGATGTTAATTACCATTATATAGAATGGTACCATTATACAGGATGGTATCAGCTGTCCTCCTGTCTCTCGGGCTATTATGAACGGAAGTTCTTATCAAGTTCACACAGATCTTATGACTCTGACCGTTATATAAACTATAATATAGGCCTACACACAAAACTTTAAGAAATACATAATACATTGATCTGTAGCAGAAAATACACTACACAGGCTCTCAGGAAGGTCCTGGAGTACCCTCTGCTGGTCAAGGTGGTGAAGGTCACCTTAGTGGCCTCCCTAAAGTCTTCCTGCCCAGTGCAGATCCTTTGGAACCTGAGCAACTGTGACTTGATGAGACCTGCAAAAGGTGTGTTTTGGATGGAAGCTGCTCTTATGGAGCAGGGCATGAGTGTCTGTGTCTTTGAAGAAGACTCTAACATCCAAATGCAGGTGAGTAAGGAAAAGAGGTCCCTTAAATGTGGTGGTGTCTAAAAAGTCGACAGAGGAGGGGTGTGTGGTGGCTTTGAGTTTGATGGATGGGTTATGGTTGTTGAGAGTGTTTAACATATAATGAATAATACAGAGGTGTCTAATACAGAGCACATGTAAAAGGGAAGGCATGATATCCTAAACCCAGACTGAAAAACTTGACTATACTAGTCATAAGAGCTTATGTAAACACATATTAGTATTTACAGTAGGAGAAATGTACACTTTATGTGCCAAGATGTACAGATGAAGTTACAATAAATGCATTACATTCATGAGATCACTTGTCATACACAGGAGGGAATAAGGGCGGGCCCCAGAGCCGAGTCCCAAGGGCGAAGCGGGAGGCACAGGCCGGGTTAGGCGAAGAGGATTTGGGACTGCTGCCAGTAACACGCTCCATCCCTCCATACCCTGATTGGGACCCGTGCTCCAGGAACCACACCCGAGACTCCATGTGAATAGACATTATGATATACTTTTATTGTACAAACAGTGGGATAATTACCCTCAAAGGCAGAGCAGTAGACACATCACACAATGAAAAATAATACACTCTTCTGATAAATCAGACCTAATTGACACCCAGGGGCCAGGGCTGTGGCCATTCACATGTAGTAAGAAAGAAAAAAATGATGTTTAGGGGGGACAATATTAGCTTGAGACCGAATTAGGCTAGGGGAGAACTGGTTGTGTTTAGAGAAAAGTACAGGTAATCTGTAAATAGGAGCACTAAACCCAAGCGCCAGCGGTTAGGTATAGACAAGGGGCCTGTAACAGTTAAGTTTAGGCAGGAAGCCAGTATCAGCCTGGGAAAGTAAGAGGGTTAAGTTGAGGCACTAATCCCTGACATTTAGGTTCAGGCAAGAATCCTGTGTCCGCCTCAGGAAGTAAAAGGTTGAGTTGAGGGGAAAGCCCTGTGACAAAAAAGGAAGCAATTTGCCTTAGACTGTAAAACAGACTGTGAGGCAGTCTGTGGTATATGTTTTTTTAATTGAGATTTGACCAAACGATCTTGTAAATTTTCATTCTCCTTCCTGTAGGCCGCAATCATCCTCAGGTCTAAAGGAGGTTGTTGTTCACTAATTGTGTTAATTAAATTGTTTCTGATGTGTTGCACCAGGGCCACTGTAGACTGTGAAAATGTGGTGACAAAAGGAATGGCTATAGAGACTGGGATCGGCTTTGTGAGCTGGAAAACCCTGAAGCAGGTGTGGTGAACTTTATCACCCTCCGAGTGAGAAGAATGGATTAATTTAAGACCAAGTCAACGCTCTTTTTAGTTTTCTTTATTGCCAATAGTGGAGACAGAACTCTATCAAATCTGAGGCTGCTGAGGTGTCCCTGGTCAAAATGGAGCCTTCATTTCTGTCTGTATCTGCGTGCTCTCTGTTTGCACAATCTTTTTATACTGAAGTTACACCCCACAAATGCATACGTCCTAAGCATGAACACAGGACACAATCAATTACTTGTTTATGTTCCCATGATCCAATACCTCCTGATGTTAATTACCATTATATAGAATGGTACCATTATACAGGATGGTATCAGCTGTCCTCCTGTCTCTCGGGCTATTATGAACGGAAGTTCTTATCAAGTTCACACAGATCTTATGACTCTGACCGTTATATAAACTATAATATAGGCCTACACACAAAACTTTAAGAAATACATAATACATTGATCTGTAGCAGAAAATACACTACACAGGCTCTCAGGAAGGTCCTGGAGTACCCTCTGCTGGTCAAGGTGGTGAAGGTCACCTTAGTGGCCTCCCTAAAGTCTTCCTGCCCAGTGCAGATCCTTTGGAACCTGAGCAACTGTGACTTGATGAGACCTGCAAAAGGTGTGTTTTGGATGGAAGCTGCTCTTATGGAGCAGGGCATGAGTGTCTGTGTCTTTGAAGAAGACTCTAACATCCAAATGCAGGTGAGTAAGGAAAAGAGGTCCCTTAAATGTGGTGGTGTCTAAAAAGTCGACAGAGGAGGGGTGTGTGGTGGCTTTGAGTTTGATGGATGGGTTATGGTTGTTGAGAGTGTTTAACATATAATGAATAATACAGAGGTGTCTAATACAGAGCACATGTAAAAGGGAAGGCATGATATCCTAAACCCAGACTGAAAAACTTGACTATACTAGTCATAAGAGCTTATGTAAACACATATTAGTATTTACAGTAGGAGAAATGTACACTTTATGTGCCAAGATGTACAGATGAAGTTACAATAAATGCATTACATTCATGAGATCACTTGTCATACACAGGAGGGAATAAGGGCGGGCCCCAGAGCCGAGTCCCAAGGGCGAAGCGGGAGGCACAGGCCGGGTTAGGCGAAGAGGATTTGGGACTGCTGCCAGTAACACGCTCCATCCCTCCATACCCTGATTGGGACCCGTGCTCCAGGAACCACACCCGAGACTCCATGTGAATAGACATTATGATATACTTTTATTGTACAAACAGTGGGATAATTACCCTCAAAGGCAGAGCAGTAGACACATCACACAATGAAAAATAATACACTCTTCTGATAAATCAGACCTAATTGACACCCAGGGGCCAGGGCTGTGGCCATTCACATGTAGTAAGAAAGAAAAAAATGATGTTTAGGGGGGACAATATTAGCTTGAGACCGAATTAGGCTAGGGGAGAACTGGTTGTGTTTAGAGAAAAGTACAGGTAATCTGTAAATAGGAGCACTAAACCCAAGCG
Organism: Scomber japonicus; assembly: GCF_027409825.1. Lineage (NCBI taxonomy): Eukaryota > Metazoa > Chordata > Actinopteri > Scombriformes > Scombridae > Scomber > Scomber japonicus. The sequence continues at coordinate 40,520,588 of NC_070579.1, read as the reverse complement.
CCAGCGGTTAGGTATAGACAAGGGGCCTGTAACAGTTAAGTTTAGGCAGGAAGCCAGTATCAGCCTGGGAAAGTAAGAGGGTTAAGTTGAGGCACTAATCCCTGACATTTAGGTTCAGGCAAGAATCCTGTGTCCGCCTCAGGAAGTAAAAGGTTGAGTTGAGGGGAAAGCCCTGTGACAAAAAAGGAAGCAATTTGCCTTAGACTGTAAAACAGACTGTGAGGCAGTCTGTGGTATATGTTTTTTTAATTGAGATTTGACCAAACGATCTTGTAAATTTTCATTCTCCTTCCTGTAGGCCGCAATCATCCTCAGGTCTAAAGGAGGTTGTTGTTCACTAATTGTGTTAATTAAATTGTTTCTGATGTGTTGCACCAGGGCCACTGTAGACTGTGAAAATGTGGTGACAAAAGGAATGGCTATAGAGACTGGGATCGGCTTTGTGAGCTGGAAATCCCTGAAGCAGGCTCTCAGGAAGGTCCTGGGGTACCCTCTGCTGGTCAAGGTGGTGAAGGTCACCTTAGTGGCCTCCCTAAAGTCTTCCTGCCCAGTGCAGATCCTTTGGAACCTGAGCAACTGTGACTTGATGAGACCTGCAAAAGGTGTGTTTTGGATGGAAGCTGCTCTTATGGAGCAGGGCATGAGTGTCTGTGTCTTTGAAGAAGACTCTAACATCCAAATGCAGGTGAGTAAGGAAAAGAGGTCCCTTAAATGTGGTGGTGTCTAAAAAGTCGACAGAGGAGGGGTGTGTGGTGGCTTTGAGTTTGATGGATGGGTTATGGTTGTTGAGAGTGTTTAACATATAATGAATAATACAGAGGTGTCTAATACAGAGCACATGTAAAAGGGAAGGCATGATACCCTAAACCCAGACTGAAAAACTTGACTATACTAGTCATAAGAGCTTATGTAAACACATATTAGTATTTACAGTAGGAGAAATTTACCCTGTATGTGCCAAGATGTACAGATGAAGTTACAATAAATGCATTACATTCATGAGATCACTTGTCATACACAGGAGGGAATAAGGGCGGGCCCCAGAGCCGAGTCCCAAGGGCGAAGCGGGAGGCACAGGCCGGGTTAGGCGAAGAGGATTTGGGACTGCTGCCAGTAACACGCTCCATCCCTCCACACCCTGATTGGGACCCGTGCTCCAGGAACCACACCCGATCAATCAATCAATCAATCTTTATTTGTATAGCGCCAAATCACAACAAAGTTATCTCAAGGCACTTTACACATAGAGCAGGTTCTAAACCAAACTCTTCAAGTTTTAACTTTAAAGAGACCCAACATTCCCACATGAGCAACAGTGGCGAGAAATAACTCCCTTTTAACAGGAAGAAACCTCAGGCAGAACCAGACTCAGAAGTGGGCGGACATCTGCCTCGACCGGTTGGGGTTGAGAGGAGAGAAAGGAAGGATAGAGGAGAGGGGCACAATGAAAATCAACAATGGAGCCAGGTGGTCCGGGACTGGAATCCGTCATCCGGACGTCTACAGGCCCAGATTACCTGTAAGATCAGAAAGCAGAGCCAGAAACCAGGAACCAGAAAGACAACTCCGGGGAAGAAGTTTAGGTTATTGAATGCATTAATAGAACATAAGTGTTAATGGATATAGATGGATAGATAGAGAGAGAGAGAGGGAGGAGGAGAGAGAGGCCCAGTGCATCATGGGGGTGGGGGTCCCCCGGCAATCTAAGCCTATGGCAGCATAAGTTAAGAGCTCAAAGAGCCCTAACTATAAGCTTTATCAAAAAGGAAAGTTTTAAGCCTACTCTTAAATATAGGGAGGGTGTCTGCCCCCCGGACCAAATCTGGAAGATGGTTCCACAGGAGAGGAGCCTGATAGCTGAAGGCTCTACCTCCTGTTCTACTTTTAGAGATATTAGGAACCACAAGTAGACCTGCATGTTGGGAGCGCAGTCTTCTAGTAGGTACATAAGGTACTATCAGTTCTTTAAGATATGATGGGGCCTGACCATTGAGAGCTTTGAAGGTGAGAAGGAGGATTTTGAATTCTATTCTGAATTTTACGGGAAGCCAATGCAGTGAAGCCAAGATGGGAGTAATATGATCTCTCTTTCTAGTTTTTGTCAGAACACGGGCAGCTGCATTCTGGACCAGCTGGAGAGTCTTTAGAGACTTGTTAGGACAGCCTGATAATAATGAATTGCAGTAGTCCAGCCTAGAAGTAACAAATGCATGGACTAGTTTTTACCCGAGACTCCATGTGAATAGACATTATGATATACTTTTATTGTACAAACAGTGGGATAATTACCCTCAAAGGCAGAGCAGTAGACACATCACACAATGAAAAATAATACACTCTTCTGATAAATCAGACCTAATTGACACCCAGGGGCCAGGGCTGTGGCCATTCACATGTAGTAAGAAAGAAAAAAATGATGTTTAGGGGGGACAATATTAGCTTGAGACCGAATTAGGCTAGGGGAGAACTGGTTGTGTTTAGAGAAAAGTACAGGTAATCTGTAAATAGGAGCACTAAACCCAAGCGCCAGCGGTTAGGTTTAGACAAGGGGCCTGTAACGGTTAAGTTTAGGCAGGAAGCCAGTATCAGCCTGGGAAAGTAAGAGGGTTAAGTTAAGGCACTAATCCCTGACATTTAGGTTCAGGCAAGAATCCTGTGTCCGCCTCAGGAAGTAAAAGGTTGAGTTGAGGGGAAAGCCCTGTGACAAAAAAGGAAGCAATTTGCCTTAGACTGTAAAACAGACTGTGAGGCAGTCTGTGGTATATGTTTTTTTAATTGAGATTTGACCAAACGATCTTGTAAATTTTCATTCTCCTTCCTGTAGGCCGCAATCATCCTCAGGTCTAAAGGAGGTTGTTGTTCACTAATTGTGTTAATTAAATTGTTTCTGATGTGTTGCACCAGGGCCACTGTAGACTGTGAAAATGTGGTGACAAAAGGAATGGCTATAGAGACTGGGATCGGCTTTGTGAGCTGGAAAACCCTGAAGCAGGCTCTCAGGAAGGTCCTGGAGTACCCTCTGCTGGTCAAGGTGGTGAAGGTCACCTTAGTGGCCTCCCTAAAGTCTTCCTGCCCAGTGCAGATCCTTTGGAACCTGAGCAACTGTGACTTGATGAGACCTGCAAAAGGTGTGTTTTGGATGGAAGCTGCTCTTATGGAGCAGGGCATGAGTGTCTGTGTCTTTGAAGAAGACTCTAACATCCAAATGCAGGTGAGTAAGGAAAAGAGGTCCCTTAAATGTGGTGGTGTCTAAAAAGTCGACAGAGGAGGGGTGTGTGGTGGCTTTGAGTTTGATGGATGGGTTATGGTTGTTGAGAGTGTTTAACATATAATGAATAATACAGAGGTGTCTAATACAGAGCACATGTAAAAGGGAAGGCATGATATCCTAAACCCAGACTGAAAAACTTGACTATACTAGTCATAAGAGCTTATGTAAACACATATTAGTATTTACAGTAGGAGAAATTTACACTTTATGTGCCAAGATGTACAGATGAAGTTACAATAAATGCATTACATTCATGAGATCACTTGTCATACACAGGAGGGAATAAGGGCGGGCCCCAGAGCCGAGTCCCAAGGGCGAAGCGGGAGGCACAGGCCGGGTTAGGCGAAGAGGATTTGGGACTGCTGCCAGTAACACGCTCCATCCCTCCATACCCTGATTGGGACCCGTGCTCCAGGAACCACACCCGAGACTCCATGTGAATAGACATTATGATATACTTTTATTGTACAAACAGTGGGATAATTACCCTCAAAGGCAGAGCAGTAGACACATCACACAATGAAAAATAATACACTCTTCTGATAAATCAGACCTAATTGACACCCAGGGGCCAGGGCTGTGGCCATTCACATGTAGTAAGAAAGAAAAAAATGATGTTTAGGGGGGACAATATTAGCTTGAGACCGAATTAGGCTAGGGGAGAACTGGTTGTGTTTAGAGAAAAGTACAGGTAATCTGTAAATAGGAGCACTAAACCCAAGCGCCAGCGGTTAGGTATAGACAAGGGGCCTGTAACAGTTAAGTTTAGGCAGGAAGCCAGTATCAGCCTGGGAAAGTAAGAGGGTTAAGTTGAGGCACTAATCCCTGACATTTAGGTTCAGGCAAGAATCCTGTGTCCGCCTCAGGAAGTAAAAGGTTGAGTTGAGGGGAAAGCCCTGTGACAAAAAAGGAAGCAATTTGCCTTAGACTGTAAAACAGACTGTGAGGCAGTCTGTGGTATATGTTTTTTTAATTGAGATTTGACCAAACGATCTTGTAAATTTTCATTCTCCTTCCTGTAGGCCGCAATCATCCTCAGGTCTAAAGGAGGTTGTTGTTCACTAATTGTGTTAATTAAATTGTTTCTGATGTGTTGCACCAGGGCCACTGTAGACTGTGAAAATGTGGTGACAAAAGGAATGGCTATAGAGACTGGGATCGGCTTTGTGAGCTGGAAAACCCTGAAGCAGGTGTGGTGAACTTTATCACCCTCCGTTTGAGAAGAATGGATTAATTTAAGACCAAGTCAACGCTCTTTTTAGTTTTCTTTATTGCCAATAGTGGAGACAGAACTCTATTAAATCTGAGGCTGCTGAGGTGTCCCTGGTCAAAATGGAGCCTTCATTTCTGTCTGTCTCTGCGTGCTCTCTGTTTGCACAATCTTTTTATACTGAAGTTACACCCCACAAATGCATACGTCCTAAGCATGAACACAGGACACAATCAATTACTTGTTTATGTTCCCATGATCCAATACCTCCTGATGTTAATTACCATTATATAGAATGGTACCATTATACAGTGGTGGAAAAAAGTTTTCGGACATCCCATGCATTTGTGAAATATTGCATTAAGAATCACTCTTAGGTCTTCAAGTGCAATTTATTTTAGTACAGTCACAGCCAAAATACTAATCAAATCTTTAAAAATCCATTAAAAACTTAAAAAATTGATTGGTTCCATAAAAATACATTTTGAATATCGGGTCATTTTGGTACCAGTGATCCACTAATGAAGGTCATGCTTTTTATTAAAATACACAATTTTTGTTGCCGTGCTCCGTGTCTATATAAAGCCAGCACATTTGAAAGTTCATCTGAGACAAAAATGGCTAAAACAAGGAACCTAACACAAATTATCAGCCAGGAAGGATACAGCTGCCGCCAGATAGCCAGGAAGTGCAGATGCAGTCCTTCAGCAGTTGGATATACTCTGCAGAAATATAGACAAACCAACAGCTTGGAAGACAAACCAAGATCTGGGCGTCCAAGGGTTTCTTCAGCAAGAAATGACCGCATCCTGATCCGCATGTGTAGGGAAAACCACCGAATGACATCACAGGAGCTTCAGCAGCAGTTGTCAAACCAAACTGTTGTCCAGTGTTCCACCCGCACTGTATGTGGCCGACTTTTAGACCATGGCTTAAGGTCCTACAAGGCTGTCAAGAAGCCAGAGACGGAGGTTAGCCCGGCATTGTTGGGCCCAAGCACACAAGAACTGGACAGCCAGGAATTGGAGAAAGATTCTGTGATCAGATGAGTCCAGTTTCCAGCTTTATCTTCCTCCTGCTAATGTGAGGGTACACAGAAGGCCAGGCGAAGCATTATCTCCAGCATGTACAGTACCTACTGTCAAGCATGGTGGAGACAATATCATGGTTTGGGGATGTGTGCTAATGGCAGGGCTACTAAATATTAATATGATGATGTGATGGGTTTTTTTTAATTTTTGGTTCAGTTTTGAACACATTATCTGTTATTTGTTGATTTTGATACTGATGATGTGATGGGTTTTTTTTATTTGTGGATTTTGATACCAACAATGTTGAGAACTGACATATTGAAACTGTCAAGAATTTAGTTTTGTTAGTTTTTCAATACAATAAACAAAAAATATATATAATTTGTATTTGTTTGTGTCTGTCTAATGCAGCCACACCTTTTGAAAGACAAAAAAGATTTTTCCACAAACATTTCATGATAATATTTGAGATTGTGTAAACTTTTAAGGTTGTCCAAAAACTTTTTTCCACCACTGTACAGGATGGTATCAGCTGTCCTCCTGTCTCTCGGGCTATTATGAACGGAAGTTCTTATCAAGTTCACACAGATCTTATGACTCTGACCGTTATATAAACTATAATATAGGCCTACACACAAAACTTTAAGAAATACATAATACATTGATCTGTAGCAGAAAATACACTACACAGGCTCTCAGGAAGGTCCTGGAGTACCCTCTGCTGGTCAAGGTGGTGAAGGTCACCTTAGTGGCCTCCCTAAAGTCTTCCTGCCCAGTGCAGATCCTTTGGAACCTGAGCAACTGTGACTTGATGAGACCTGCAAAAGGTGTGTTTTGGATGGAAGCTGCTCTTATGGAGCAGGGCATGAGTGTCTGTGTCTTTGAAGAAGACTCTAACATCCAAATGCAGGTGAGTAAGGAAAAGAGGTCCCTTAAATGTGGTGGTGTCTAAAAAGTCGACAGAGGAGGGGTGTGTGGTGGCTTTGAGTTTGATGGATGGGTTATGGTTGTTGAGAGTGTTTAACATATAATGAATAATACAGAGGTGTCTAATACAGAGCACATGTAAAAGGGAAGGCATGATATCCTAAACCCAGACTGAAAAACTTGACTATACTAGTCATAAGAGCTTATGTAAACACATATTAGTATTTACAGTAGGAGAAATGTACACTTTATGTGCCAAGATGTACAGATGAAGTTACAATAAATGCATTACATTCATGAGATCACTTGTCATACACAGGAGGGAATAAGGGCGGGCCCCAGAGCCGAGTCCCAAGGGCGAAGCGGGAGGCACAGGCCGGGTTAGGCGAAGAGGATTTGGGACTGCTGCCAGTAACACGCTCCATCCCTCCATACCCTGATTGGGACCCGTGCTCCAGGAACCACACCCGAGACTCCATGTGAATAGACATTATGATATACTTTTATTGTACAAACAGTGGGATAATTACCCTCAAAGGCAGAGCAGTAGACACATCACACAATGAAAAATAATACACTCTTCTGATAAATCAGACCTAATTGACACCCAGGGGCCAGGGCTGTGGCCATTCACATGTAGTAAGAAAGAAAAAAATGATGTTTAGGGGGGACAATATTAGCTTGAGACCGAATTAGGCTAGGGGAGAACTGGTTGTGTTTAGAGAAAAGTACAGGTAATCTGTAAATAGGAGCACTAAACCCAAGCGCCAGCGGTTAGGTATAGACAAGGGGCCTGTAACAGTTAAGTTTAGGCAGGAAGCCAGTATCAGCCTGGGAAAGTAAGAGGGTTAAGTTGAGGCACTAATCCCTGACATTTAGGTTCAGGCAAGAATCCTGTGTCCGCCTCAGGAAGTAAAAGGTTGAGTTGAGGGGAAAGCCCTGTGACAAAAAAGGAAGCAATTTGCCTTAGACTGTAAAACAGACTGTGAGGCAGTCTGTGGTATATGTTTTTTTAATTGAGATTTGACCAAACGATCTTGTAAATTTTCATTCTCCTTCCTGTAGGCCGCAATCATCCTCAGGTCTAAAGGAGGTTGTTGTTCACTAATTGTGTTAATTAAATTGTTTCTGATGTGTTGCACCAGGGCCACTGTAGACTGTGAAAATGTGGTGACAAAAGGAATGGCTATAGAGACTGGGATCGGCTTTGTGAGCTGGAAATCCCTGAAGCAGGCTCTCAGGAAGGTCCTGGGGTACCCTCTGCTGGTCAAGGTGGTGAAGGTCACCTTAGTGGCCTCCCTAAAGTCTTCCTGCCCAGTGCAGATCCTTTGGAACCTGAGCAACTGTGACTTGATGAGACCTGCAAAAGGTGTGTTTTGGATGGAAGCTGCTCTTATGGAGCAGGGCATGAGTGTCTGTGTCTTTGAAGAAGACTCTAACATCCAAATGCAGGTGAGTAAGGAAAAGAGGTCCCTTAAATGTGGTGGTGTCTAAAAAGTCGACAGAGGAGGGGTGTGTGGTGGCTTTGAGTTTGATGGATGGGTTATGGTTGTTGAGAGTGTTTAACATATAATGAATAATACAGAGGTGTCTAATACAGAGCACATGTAAAAGGGAAGGCATGATACCCTAAACCCAGACTGAAAAACTTGACTATACTAGTCATAAGAGCTTATGTAAACACATATTAGTATTTACAGTAGGAGAAATTTACCCTGTATGTGCCAAGATGTACAGATGAAGTTACAATAAATGCATTACATTCATGAGATCACTTGTCATACACAGGAGGGAATAAGGGCGGGCCCCAGAGCCGAGTCCCAAGGGCGAAGCGGGAGGCACAGGCCGGGTTAGGCGAAGAGGATTTGGGACTGCTGCCAGTAACACGCTCCATCCCTCCACACCCTGATTGGGACCCGTGCTCCAGGAACCACACCCGATCAATCAATCAATCAATCTTTATTTGTATAGCGCCAAATCACAACAAAGTTATCTCAAGGCACTTTACACATAGAGCAGGTTCTAAACCAAACTCTTCAAGTTTTAACTTTAAAGAGACCCAACATTCCCACATGAGCAACAGTGGCGAGAAATAACTCCCTTTTAACAGGAAGAAACCTCAGGCAGAACCAGACTCAGAAGTGGGCGGACATCTGCCTCGACCGGTTGGGGTTGAGAGGAGAGAAAGGAAGGATAGAGGAGAGGGGCACAATGAAAATCAACAATGGAGCCAGGTGGTCCGGGACTGGAATCCGTCATCCGGACGTCTACAGGCCCAGATTACCTGTAAGATCAGAAAGCAGAGCCAGAAACCAGGAACCAGAAAGACAACTCCGGGGAAGAAGTTTAGGTTATTGAATGCATTAATAGAACATAAGTGTTAATGGATATAGATGGATAGATAGAGAGAGAGAGAGGGAGGAGGAGAGAGAGGCCCAGTGCATCATGGGGGTGGGGGTCCCCCGGCAATCTAAGCCTATGGCAGCATAAGTTAAGAGCTCAAAGAGCCCTAACTATAAGCTTTATCAAAAAGGAAAGTTTTAAGCCTACTCTTAAATATAGGGAGGGTGTCTGCCCCCCGGACCAAATCTGGAAGATGGTTCCACAGGAGAGGAGCCTGATAGCTGAAGGCTCTACCTCCTGTTCTACTTTTAGAGATATTAGGAACCACAAGTAGACCTGCATGTTGGGAGCGCAGTCTTCTAGTAGGTACATAAGGTACTATCAGTTCTTTAAGATATGATGGGGCCTGACCATTGAGAGCTTTGAAGGTGAGAAGGAGGATTTTGAATTCTATTCTGAATTTTACGGGAAGCCAATGCAGTGAAGCCAAGATGGGAGTAATATGATCTCTCTTTCTAGTTTTTGTCAGAACACGGGCAGCTGCATTCTGGACCAGCTGGAGAGTCTTTAGAGACTTGTTAGGACAGCCTGATAATAATGAATTGCAGTAGTCCAGCCTAGAAGTAACAAATGCATGGACTAGTTTTTACCCGAGACTCCATGTGAATAGACATTATGATATACTTTTATTGTACAAACAGTGGGATAATTACCCTCAAAGGCAGAGCAGTAGACACATCACACAATGAAAAATAATACACTCTTCTGATAAATCAGACCTAATTGACACCCAGGGGCCAGGGCTGTGGCCATTCACATGTAGTAAGAAAGAAAAAAATGATGTTTAGGGGGGACAATATTAGCTTGAGACCGAATTAGGCTAGGGGAGAACTGGTTGTGTTTAGAGAAAAGTACAGGTAATCTGTAAATAGGAGCACTAAACCCAAGCGCCAGCGGTTAGGTTTAGACAAGGGGCCTGTAACGGTTAAGTTTAGGCAGGAAGCCAGTATCAGCCTGGGAAAGTAAGAGGGTTAAGTTAAGGCACTAATCCCTGACATTTAGGTTCAGGCAAGAATCCTGTGTCCGCCTCAGGAAGTAAAAGGTTGAGTTGAGGGGAAAGCCCTGTGACAAAAAAGGAAGCAATTTGCCTTAGACTGTAAAACAGACTGTGAGGCAGTCTGTGGTATATGTTTTTTTAATTGAGATTTGACCAAACGATCTTGTAAATTTTCATTCTCCTTCCTGTAGGCCGCAATCATCCTCAGGTCTAAAGGAGGTTGTTGTTCACTAATTGTGTTAATTAAATTGTTTCTGATGTGTTGCACCAGGGCCACTGTAGACTGTGAAAATGTGGTGACAAAAGGAATGACTGTAGAGACTGGGATCGGCTTTGTGAGCTGGAAAACCCTGAAGCAGGCTCTCAGGAAGGTCCTGGAGTACCCTCTGCTGGTCAATGTGGTGAAGGTCACCTTAGTGGCCTCCCTAAAGTCTTCCTGCCCAGTGCAGATCCTTTGGAACCTGAGCAACTGTGACTTGATGAGACCTGCAAAAGGTGTGTTTTGGATGGAAGCTGCTCTTATGGAGCAGGGCATGAGTGTCTGTGTCTTTGAAGAAGACTCTAACATCCAAATGCAGGTGAGTAAGGAAAAGAGGTCCCTTAAATGTGGTGGTGTCTAAAAAGTCGACAGAGGAGGGGTGTGTGGTGGCTTTGAGTTTGATGGATGGGTTATGGTTGTTGAGAGTGTTTAACATATAATGAATAATACAGAGGTGTCTAATACAGAGCACATGTAAAAGGGAAGGCATGATATCCTAAACCCAGACTGAAAAACTTGACTATACTAGTCATAAGAGCTTATGTAAACACATATTAGTATTTACAGTAGGAGAAATTTACACTTTATGTGCCAAGATGTACAGATGAAGTTACAATAAATGCATTACATTCATGAGATCACTTGTCATACACAGGAGGGAATAAGGGCGGGCCCCAGAGCCGAGTCCCAAGGGCGAAGCGGGAGGCACAGGCCGGGTTAGGCGAAGAGGATTTGGGACTGCTGCCAGTAACACGCTCCATCCCTCCATACCCTGATTGGGACCCGTGCTCCAGGAACCACACCCGAGACTCCATGTGAATAGACATTATGATATACTTTTATTGTACAAACAGTGGGATAATTACCCTCAAAGGCAGAGCAGTAGACACATCACACAATGAAAAATAATACACTCTTCTGATAAATCAGACCTAATTGACACCCAGGGGCCAGGGCTGTGGCCATTCACATGTAGTAAGAAAGAAAAAAATGATGTTTAGGGGGGACAATATTAGCTTGAGACCGAATTAGGCTAGGGGAGAACTGGTTGTGTTTAGAGAAAAGTACAGGTAATCTGTAAATAGGAGCACTAAACCCAAGCGCCAGCGGTTAGGTATAGACAAGGGGCCTGTAACAGTTAAGTTTAGGCAGGAAGCCAGTATCAGCCTGGGAAAGTAAGAGGGTTAAGTTGAGGCACTAATCCCTGACATTTAGGTTCAGGCAAGAATCCTGTGTCCGCCTCAGGAAGTAAAAGGTTGAGTTGAGGGGAAAGCCCTGTGACAAAAAAGGAAGCAATTTGCCTTAGACTGTAAAACAGACTGTGAGGCAGTCTGTGGTATATGTTTTTTTAATTGAGATTTGACCAAACGATCTTGTAAATTTTCATTCTCCTTCCTGTAGGCCGCAATCATCCTCAGGTCTAAAGGAGGTTGTTGTTCACTAATTGTGTTAATTAAATTGTTTCTGATGTGTTGCACCAGGGCCACTGTAGACTGTGAAAATGTGGTGACAAAAGGAATGGCTATAGAGACTGGGATCGGCTTTGTGAGCTGGAAAACCCTGAAGCAGGTGTGGTGAACTTTATCACCCTCCGTTTGAGAAGAATGGATTAATTTAAGACCAAGTCAACGCTCTTTTTAGTTTTCTTTATTGCCAATAGTGGAGACAGAACTCTATTAAATCTGAGGCTGCTGAGGTGTCCCTGGTCAAAATGGAGCCTTCATTTCTGTCTGTCTCTGCGTGCTCTCTGTTTGCACAATCTTTTTATACTGAAGTTACACCCCACAAATGCATACGTCCTAAGCATGAACACAGGACACAATCAATTACTTGTTTATGTTCCCATGATCCAATACCTCCTGATGTTAATTACCATTATATAGAATGGTACCATTATACAGTGGTGGAAAAAAGTTTTCGGACATCCCATGCATTTGTGAAATATTGCATTAAGAATCACTCTTAGGTCTTCAAGTGCAATTTATTTTAGTACAGTCACAGCCAAAATACTAATCAAATCTTTAAAAATCCATTAAAAACTTAAAAAATTGATTGGTTCCATAAAAATACATTTTGAATATCGGGTCATTTTGGTACCAGTGATCCACTAATGAAGGTCATGCTTTTTATTAAAATACACAATTTTTGTTGCCGTGCTCCGTGTCTATATAAAGCCAGCACATTTGAAAGTTCATCTGAGACAAAAATGGCTAAAACAAGGAACCTAACACAAATTATCAGCCAGGAAGGATACAGCTGCCGCCAGATAGCCAGGAAGTGCAGATGCAGTCCTTCAGCAGTTGGATATACTCTGCAGAAATATAGACAAACCAACAGCTTGGAAGACAAACCAAGATCTGGGCGTCCAAGGGTTTCTTCAGCAAGAAATGACCGCATCCTGATCCGCATGTGTAGGGAAAACCACCGAATGACATCACAGGAGCTTCAGCAGCAGTTGTCAAACCAAACTGTTGTCCAGTGTTCCACCCGCACTGTATGTGGCCGACTTTTAGACCATGGCTTAAGGTCCTACAAGGCTGTCAAGAAGCCAGAGACGGAGGTTAGCCCGGCATTGTTGGGCCCAAGCACACAAGAACTGGACAGCCAGGAATTGGAGAAAGATTCTGTGATCAGATGAGTCCAGTTTCCAGCTTTATCTTCCTCCTGCTAATGTGAGGGTACACAGAAGGCCAGGCGAAGCATTATCTCCAGCATGTACAGTACCTACTGTCAAGCATGGTGGAGACAATATCATGGTTTGGGGATGTGTGCTAATGGCAGGGCTACTAAATATTAATATGATGATGTGATGGGTTTTTTTAATTTTTGGTTCAGTTTTGAACACATTATCTGTTATTTGTTGATTTTGATACTGATGATGTGATGGGTTTTTTTTATTTGTGGATTTTGATACCAACAATGTTGAGAACTGACATATTGAAACTGTCAAGAATTTAGTTTTGTTAGTTTTTCAATACAATAAACAAAAAATATATATAATTTGTATTTGTTTGTGTCTGTCTAATGCAGCCACACCTTTTGAAAGACAAAAAAGATTTTTCCACAAACATTTCATGATAATATTTGAGATTGTGTAAACTTTTAAGGTTGTCCAAAAACTTTTTTCCACCACTGTACAGGATGGTATCAGCTGTCCTCCTGTCTCTCGGGCTATTATGAACGGAAGTTCTTATCAAGTTCACACAGATCTTATGACTCTGACCGTTATATAAACTATAATATAGGCCTACACACAAAACTTTAAGAAATACATAATACATTGATCTGTAGCAGAAAATACACTACACAGGCTCTCAGGAAGGTCCTGTAGTACCCTCTGCTGGTCAAGGTGGTGAAGGTCACCTTAGTGGCCTCCCTAAAGTCTTCCTGCCCAGTGCAGATCCTTTGGAACCTGAGCAACTGTGACTTGATGAGACCTGCAAAAGGTGTGTTTTGGATGGAAGCTGCTCTTATGGAGCAGGGCATGAGTGTCTGTGTCTTTGAAGAAGACTCTAACATCCAAATGCAGGTGAGTAAGGAAAAGAGGTCCCTTAAATGTGGTGGTGTCTAAAAAGTCGACAGAGGAGGGGTGTGTGGTGGCTTTGAGTTTGATGGATGGGTTATGGTTGTTGAGAGTGTTTAACATATAATGAATAATACAGAGGTGTCTAATACAGAGCACATGTAAAAGGGAAGGCATGATATCCTAAACCCAGACTGAAAAACTTGACTATACTAGTCGTAAGAGCTTATGTAAACACATATTAGTATTTACAGTAGGAGAAATTTACACTTTATGTGCCAAGATGTACAGATGAAGTTACAATAAATGCATTACATTCATGAGATCACTTGTCATACACAGGAGGGAATAAGGGCGGGCCCCAGAGCCGAGTCCCAAGGGCGAAGCAGGAGGCACAGGCCGGGTTAGGCGAAGAGGATTTGGGACTGCTGCCAGTAACACGCTCCATCCCTCCACACCCTGATTGGGACCCGTGCTCCAGGAACCACACCCGAGACTCCATGTGAATAGACATTATGATATACTTTTATTGTACAAACAGTGGGATAATTACCCTCAAAAGCAGAGCAGTAGACACATCACACAATGAAAAATAATACACTCTTCTGATAAATCAGACCTAATTGACACCCAGGGGCCAGGGCTGTGGCCATTCACATGTAGTAAGAAAGAAAGAAATTATGTTTAGGGGGGACAATATTAGCTTGAGACCGAATTAGGCTAGGGGAGAACTGGTTGTGTTTAGAGAAAAGTACAGGTAATCTGTAAATAGGAGCACTAAACCCAAGCGCCAGCGGTTAGGTTTAGACAAGGGGCCTGTAACAGTTATGTTTAGGCAGGAAGCCAGTATCAGCCTGGGAAAGTAAGAGGGTTAAGTTGAGGCACTAATCCCTGACATTTAGGTTCAGGCAAGAATCCTGTGTCCGCCTCAGGAAGTAAAAGGTTGAGTTGAGGGGAAAGCCCTGTGACAAAAAAGGAAGCGATTTGCCTTAGACTGTAAAACAGACTGTGAGGCAGTCTGTGGTATATGTTTTTTTAATTGAGATTTGACCAAACGATCTTGTAAATTTTCATTCTCCTTCCTGTAGGCCGCAATCATCCTCAGGTCTAAAGGAGGTTGTTGTTCACTAATTGTGTTAATTAAATTGTTTCTGATGTGTTGCACCAGGGCCACTGTAGACTGTGAAAATGTGGTGACAAAAGGAATGGCTATAGAGACTGGGATCGGCTTTGTGAGCTGGAAAACCCTGAAGCAGGTGTGGTGAACTTTATCACCCTCCGAGTGAGAAGAATGGATTAATTTAAGACCAAGTCAACGCTCTTTTTAGTTTTCTTTATTGCCAATAGTGGAGACAGAACTCTATCAAATCTGAGGCTGCTGAGGTGTCCCTGGTCAAAATGGAGCCTTCATTTCTGTCTGTCTCTGCGTGCTCTCTGTTTGCACAATCTTTTTATACTGAAGTTACACCCCACAAATGCATACGTCCTAAGCATGAACACAGGACACAATCAATTACTTGTTTATGTTCCCATGATCCAATACCTCCTGATGTTAATTACCATTATATAGAATGGTACCATTATACAGGATGGTATCAGCTGTCCTCCTGTCTCTCGGGCTATTATGACAGGGAGTTCTTATCAAGTTCACAAAGATCTTATGACTCTGACCGTTATATAAACTATAATATAGGCCTACACACAAAACTTTAAGAAATACATAATACATTGATCTGTAGCAGAAAATACACTACACAGGCTCTCAGGAAGGTCCTGGAGTACCCTCTGCTGGTCAAGGTGGTGAAGGTCACCTTAGTGGCCTCCCTAAAGTCTTCCTGCCCAGTGCAGATCCTTTGGAACCTGAGCAACTGTGACTTGATGAGACCTGCAAAAGGTGTGTTTTGGATGGAAGCTGCTCTTATGGAGCAGGGCATGAGTGTCTGTGTCTTTGAAGAAGACTCTAACATCCAAATGCAGGTGAGTAAGGAAAAGAGGTCCCTTAAATGTGGTGGTGTCTAAAAAGTCGACAGAGGAGGGGTGTGTGGTGGCTTTGAGTTTGATGGATGGGTTATGGTTGTTGAGAGTGTTTAACATATAATGAATAATACAGAGGTGTCTAATACAAAGCACATGTAAAAGGGAAGGCATGATATCCTAAACCCAGACTGAAAAACTTGACTATACTAGTCATAAGAGCTTATGTAAACACATATTAGTATTTACAGTAGGAGAAATTTACACTTTATGTGCCAAGATGTACAGATGAAGTTACAATAAATGCATTACATTCATGAGATCACTTGTCATACACAGGAGGGAATAAGGGCGGGCCCCAGAGCCGAGTCCCAAGGGCGAAGCGGGAGGCACAGGCCGGGATAGGCGAAGAGGATTTGGGACTGCTGCCAGTAACACGCTCCATCCCTCCATACCCTGATTGGGACCCGTGCTCCAGGAACCACACCCGAGACTCCATGTGAATAGACATTATGATATACTTTTATTATACAAACAGTGGGATAATTACCCTCAAAGGCAGAGCAGTAGACACATCACACAATGAAAAATAATACACTCTTCTGATAAATCAGACCTAATTGACACCAAGGGGCCAGAGCTGTGGCCATTCACATGTAGTAAGAAAGAAAAAAATGATCTTTAGGGGGGATAATATTAGCTTGAGACCGAATTAGGCTAGGGGAGAACTGGTTGTGTTTAGAGAAAAGTACAGGTAATCTGTAAATAGGAGCACTAAACCCAAGCGCCAGCGGTTAGGTATAGACAAGGGGCCTGTAACAGTTAAGTTTAGGCAGGAAGCCAGTATCAGCCTGGGAAAGTAAGAGGGTTAAGTTGAGGCACTAATCCCTGACATTTAGGTTCAGGCAAGAATCCTGTGTCCGCCTCAGGAAGTAAAAGGTTGAGTTGAGGGGAAAGCCCTGTGACAAAAAAGGAAGCAATTTGCCTTAGACTGTAAAACAGACTGTGAGGCAGTCTGTGGTATATGTTTTTTTAATTGAGATTTGACCAAACGATCTTGTAAATTTTCATTCTCCTTCCTGTAGGCCGCAATCATCCTCAGGTCTAAAGGAGGTTGTTGTTCACTAATTGTGTTAATTAAATTGTTTCTGATGTGTTGCACCAGGGCCACTGTAGACTGTGAAAATGTGGTGACAAAAGGAATGGCTATAGAGACTGGGATCGGCTTTGTGAGCTGGAAAACCCTGAAGCAGCTGTGGTGAACTTTATCACCCTCCGAGTGAGAAGAATGGATTAATTTAAGACCAAGTCAACGCTCTTTTTAGTTTTCTTTATTGCCAATAGTGGAGACAGAACTCTATCAAATCTGAGGCTGCTGAGGTGTCCCTGGTCAAAATGGAGCCTTCATTTCTGTCTGTCTCTGCGTCCTCTCTGTTTGCACAATCTTTTTATACTGAAGTTACACCCCGCAAATGCATACGTCCTAAGCATGAACACAGGACACAATCAATTACTTGTTTATGTTCCCATGATCCAATACCTCCTGATGTTAATTACCATTATATAGAATGGTACCATTATACAGGATGGTATCAGCGGTCCTCCTGTCTCTCGGGCTATTATGAACGGAAGTTCTTATCAAGTTCACACAGATCTTATGACTCTGACCGTTATATAAACTATAATATAGGCCTACACACAAAACTTTAAGAAATACATAATACATTGATCTGTAGCAGAAAATACACTACACAGGCTCTCAGGAAGGTCCTGGAGTACCCTCTGCTGGTCAAGGTGGTGAAGGTCACCTTAGTGGCCTCCCTAAAGTCTTCCTGCCCAGTGCAGATCCTTTGGAACCTGAGCAACTGTGACTTGATGAGACCTGCAAAAGGTGTGTTTTGGATGGAAGCTGCTCTTATGGAGCAGGGCATGAGTGTCTGTGTCTTTGAAGAAGACTCTAACATCCAAATGCAGGTGAGTAAGGAAAAGAGGTCCCTTAAATGTGGTGGTGTCTAAAAAGTCGACAGAGGAGGGGTGTGTGGTGGCTTTGAGTTTGATGGATGGGTTATGGTTGTTGAGAGTGTTTAACATATAATGAATAATACAGAGGTGTCTAATACAGAGCACATGTAAAAGGGAAGGCATGATATCCTAAACCCAGACTGAAAAACTTGACTATACTAGTCATAAGAGCTTATGTAAACACATATTAGTATTTACAGTAGGAGAAATGTACACTTTATGTGCCAAGATGTACAGATGAAGTTACAATAAATGCATTACATTCATGAGATCACTTGTCATACACAGGAGGGAATAAGGGCGGGCCCCAGAGCCGAGTCCCAAGGGCGAAGCGGGAGGCACAGGCCGGGTTAGGCGAAGAGGATTTGGGACTGCTGCCAGTAACACGCTCCATCCCTCCACACCCTGATTGGGACCCGTGCTCCAGGAACCAAACCCGAGACTCCATGTGAATAGACATTATGATATACTTTTATTGTACAAACAGTGGGATAATTACCCTCAAAGGCAGAGCAGTAGACACATCACACAATGAAAAATAGTACACTCTTCTGATAAATCAGACCTAATTGACACCCGGGGGCCAGGGCTGTGGCCATTCACATGTAGTAAGAAAGAAAAAAATGATGTTTAGGGGGGACAATATTAGCTTGAGACCGTATTAGGCGAGGGGAGAACTGGTTGTGTTTAGAGAAAAGTACAGGTAGTCTGTAAATAGGAGCACTAAACCCAAGCGCCAGCGGTTAGGTTTAGACAAGGGGCCTGTAACAGTTAAGTTTAGGCAGGAAGCCAGTATCAGCCTGGGAAAGTAAGAGGGTTAAGTTGAGGCACTAATCCCTGACATTTAGGTTCAGGCAAGAATCCTGTGTCCGCCTCAGGAAGTAAAAGGTTGAGTTGAGGGGAAAGCCCTGTGACAAAAAAGGAAGCAATTTGCCTTAGACTGTAAAACAGACTGTGAGGCAGTCTGTGGTATATGTTTTTTTAATTGAGATTTGACCAAACGATCTTGTAAATTTTCATTCTCCTTCCTGTAGGCCGCAATCATCCTCAGGTCTAAAGGAGGTTGTTGTTCACTAATTGTGTTAATTAAATTGTTTCTGATGTGTTGCACCAGGGCCACTGTAGACTGTGAAAATGTGGTGACAAAAGGAATGGCTATAGAGACTGGGATCGGCTTTGTGAGCTGGAAAACCCTGAAGCAGGTGTGGTGAACTTTATCACCCTCCGTTTGAGAAGAATGGATTAATTTAAGACCAAGTCAACGCTCTTTTTAGTTTTCTTTATTGCCAATAGTGGAGACAGAACTCTATCAAATCTGAGGCTGCTGAGGTGTCCCTGGTCAAAATGGAGCCTTCATTTCTGTCTGTCTCTGCGTGCTCTCTGTTTGCACAATCTTTTTATACTGAAGTTACACCCCACAAATGCATACGTCCTAAGCATGAACACAGGACACAATCAATTACTTGTTTATGTTCCCATGATCCAATACCTCCTGATGTTAATTACCATTATATAGAATGGTACCATTATACAGTGGTGGAAAAAAGTTTTCGGACATCCCATGCATTTGTGAAATATTGCATTAAGAATCACTCTTAGGTCTTCAAGTGCAATTTATTTTAGTACAGTCACAGCCAAAATACTAATCAAATCTTTAAAAATCCATTAAAAACTTAAAAAATTGATTGGTTCCATAAAAATACATTTTGAATATCGGGTCATTTTGGTACCAGTGATCCACTAATGAAGGTCATGCTTTTTATTAAAATACACAATTTTTGTTGCCGTGCTCCGTGTCTATATAAAGCCAGCACATTTGAAAGTTCATCTGAGACAAAAATGGCTAAAACAAGGAACCTAACACAAATTATCAGCCAGGAAGGATACAGCTGCCGCCAGATAGCCAGGAAGTGCAGATGCAGTTCTTCAGCAGTTGGATATACTCTGCAGAAATATAGACAAACCAACAGCTTGGAAGACAAACCAAGATCTGGGCGTCCAAGGGTTTCTTCAGCAAGAAATGACCGCATCCTGATCCGCATGTGTAGGGAAAACCACCGAATGACATCACAGGAGCTTCAGCAGCAGTTGTCAAACCAAACTGTTGTCCAGTGTTCCACCCGCACTGTATGTGGCCGACTTTTAGACCATGGCTTAAGGTCCTACAAGGCTGTCAAGAAGCCAGAGACGGAGGTTAGCCCGGCATTGTTGGGCCCAAGCACACAAGAACTGGACAGCCAGGAATTGGAGAAAGATTCTGTGATCAGATGAGTCCAGTTTCCAGCTTTATCTTCCTCCTGCTAATGTGAGGGTACACAGAAGGCCAGGCGAAGCATTATCTCCAGCATGTACAGTACCTACTGTCAAACATGGTGGAGACAATATCATGGTTTGGGGATGTGTGCTAATGGCAGGGCTACTAAATATTAATATGATGATGTGATGGGTTTTTTTTAATTTTTGGTTCAGTTTTGAACACATTATCTGTTATTTGTTGATTTTGATACTGATGATGTGATGGGTTTTTTTTATTTGTGGATTTTGATACCAACAATGTTGAGAACTGACATATTGAAACTGTCAAGAATTTAGTTTTGTTAGTTTTTCAATACAATAAACAAAAAATATATATAATTTGTATTTGTTTGTGTCTGTCTAATGCAGCCACACCTTTTGAAAGACAAAAAAGATTTTTCCACAAACATTTCATGATAATATTTGAGATTGTGTAAACTTTTAAGGTTGTCCAAAAACTTTTTTCCACCACTGTACAGGATGGTATCAGCTGTCCTCCTGTCTCTCGGGCTATTATGAACGGAAGTTCTTATCAAGTTCACACAGATCTTATGACTCTGACCGTTATATAAACTATAATATAGGCCTACACACAAAACTTTAAGAAATACATAATACATTGATCTGTAGCAGAAAATACACTACACAGGCTCTCAGGAAGGTCCTGGAGTACCCTCTGCTGGTCAAGGTGGTGAAAGTCACCTTAGTGGCCTCCCTAAAGTCTTCCTGCCCAGTGCAGATCCTTTGGAACCTGAGCAACTGTGACTTGATGAGACCTGCAAAAGGTGTGTTTTGGATGGAAGCTGCTCTTATGGAGCAGGGCATGAGTGTCTGTGTCTTTGAAGAAGACTCTAACATCCAAATGCAGGTGAGTAAGGAAAAGAGGTCCCTTAAATGTGGTGGTGTCTAAAAAGTCGACAGAGGAGGGGTGTGTGGTGGCTTTGAGTTTGATGGATGGGTTATGGTTGTTGAGAGTGTTTAACATATAATGAATAATACAGAGGTGTCTAATACAGAGCACATGTAAAAGGGAAGGCATGATATCCTAAACCCAGACTGAAAAACTTGACTATACTAGTCATAAGAGCTTATGTAAACACATATTAGTATTTACAGTAGGAGAAATGTACACTTTATGTGCCAAGATGTACAGATGAAGTTACAATAAATGCATTACATTCATGAGATCACTTGTCATACACAGGAGGGAATAAGGGCGGGCCCCAGAGCCGAGTCCCAAGGGCGAAGCGGGAGGCACAGGCCGGGTTAGGCGAAGAGGATTTGGGACTGCTGCCAGTAACACGCTCCATCCCTCCACACCCTGATTGGGACCCGTGCTCCAGGAACCAAACCCGAGACTCCATGTGAATAGACATTATGATATACTTTTATTGTACAAACAGTGGGATAATTACCCTCAAAGGCAGAGCAGTAGACACATCACACAATGAAAAATAATACACTCTTCTGATAAATCAGACCTAATTGACACCCAGGGGCCAGGGCTGTGGCCATTCACATGTAGTAAGAAAGAAAAAAATGATGTTTAGGGGGGACAATATTAGCTTGAGACCGAATTAGGCTAGGGGAGAACTGGTTGTGTTTAGAGAAAAGTACAGGTAATCTGTAAATAGGCGCACTAAACCCAAGCGCCAGCGGTTAGGTTTAGACAAGGGGCCTGTAACAGTTAAGTTTAGGCAGGAAGCCAGTATCAGCCTGGGAAAGTAAGAGGGTTAAGTTGAGGCACTAATCCCTGACATTTAGGTTCAGGCAAGAATCCTGTGTCCGCCTCAGGAAGTAAAAGGTTGAGTTGAGGGGAAAACCCTGTGACAAAAAAAGAAGCAATTTGCCTTAGACTGTAAAACAGACTGTGAGGCAGTCTGTGGTATATGTTTTTTTAATTGAGATTTGACCAAACGATCTTGTAAATTTTCATTCTCCTTCCTGTAGGCCGCAATCATCCTCAGGTCTAAAGGAGGTTGTTGTTCACTAATTGTGTTAATTAAATTGTTTCTGATGTGTTGCACCAGGGCCATTGTAGACTGTGAAAATGTGGTGACAAAAGGAATGGCTATAGAGACTGGGATCGGCTTTGTGAGCTGGAAAAGCCTGAAGCAGGTGTGGTGAACTTTATCACCCTCCGAGTGAGAAGAATGGATTAATTTAAGACCAAGTCAACGCTCTTTTTAGTTTTCTTTATTGCCAATAGTGGAGACAGAACTCTATCAAATCTGAGGCTGCTGAGGTGTCCCTGGTCAAAATGGAGCCTTCATTTCTGTCTGTCTCTGCGTGCTCTCTGTTTGCACAATCTTTTTATACTGAAGTTACACCCCACAAATGCATACGTCCTAAGCATGAACACAGGACACAATCAATTACTTGTTTATGTTCCCATGATCCAATACCTCCTGATGTTAATTACCATTATATAGAATGGTACCATTATACAGGATGGTATCAGCTGTCCTCCTGTCTCTCGGGCTATTATGACAGGGAGTTCTTATCAAGTTCACAAAGATCTTATGACTCTGACCGTTATATAAACTATAATATAGGCCTACACACAAAACTTTAAGAAATACATAATACATTGATCTGTAGCAGAAAATACACTACACAGGCTCTCAGGAAGGTCCTGGAGTACCCTCTGCTGGTCAAGGTGGTGAAGGTCACCTTAGTGGCCTCCCTAAAGTCTTCCTGCCCAGTGCAGATCCTTTGGAACCTGAGCAACTGTGACTTGATGAGACCTGCAAAAGGTGTGTTTTGGATGGAAGCTGCTCTTATGGAGCAGGGCATGAGTGTCTGTGTCTTTGAAGAAGACTCTAACATCCAAATGCAGGTGAGTAAGGAAAAGAGGTCCCTTAAATGTGGTGGTGTCTAAAAAGTCGACAGAGGAGGGGTGTGTGGTGGCTTTGAGTTTGATGGATGGGTTATGGTTGTTGAGAGTGTTTAACATATAATGAATAATACAGAGGTGTCTAATACAAAGCACATGTAAAAGGGAAGGCATGATATCCTAAACCCAGACTGAAAAACTTGACTATACTAGTCATAAGAGCTTATGTAAACACATATTAGTATTTACAGTAGGAGAAATTTACACTTTATGTGCCAAGATGTACAGATGAAGTTACAATAAATGCATTACATTCATGAGATCACTTGTCATACACAGGAGGGAATAAGGGCGGGCCCCAGAGCCGAGTCCCAAGGGTGAAGCGGGAGGCACAGGCCGGGATAGGCGAAGAGGATTTGGGACTGCTGCCAGTAACACGCTCCATCCCTCCATACCCTGATTGGGACCCGTGCTCCAGGAACCACACCCGAGACTCCATGTGAATAGACATTATGATATACTTTTATTATACAAACAGTGGGATAATTACCCTCAAAGGCAGAGCAGTAGACACATCACACAATGAAAAATAATACACTCTTCTGATAAATCAGACCTAATTGACACCAAGGGGCCAGAGCTGTGGCCATTCACATGTAGTAAGAAAGAAAAAAATGATGTTTAGGGGGGATAATATTAGCTTGAGACCGAATTAGGCTAGGGGAGAACTGGTTGTGTTTAGAGAAAAGTACAGGTAATCTGTAAATAGGAGCACTAAACCCAAGCGCCAGCGGTTAGGTATAGACAAGGGGCCTGTAACAGTTAAGTTTAGGCAGGAAGCCAGTATCAGCCTGGGAAAGTAAGAGGGTTAAGTTGAGGCACTAATCCCTGACATTTAGGTTCAGGCAAGAATCCTGTGTCCGCCTCAGGAAGTAAAAGGTTGAGTTGAGGGGAAAGCCCTGTGACAAAAAAGGAAGCAATTTGCCTTAGACTGTAAAACAGACTGTGAGGCAGTCTGTGGTATATGTTTTTTTAATTGAGATTTGACCAAACGATCTTGTAAATTTTCATTCTCCTTCCTGTAGGCCGCAATCATCCTCAGGTCTAAAGGAGGTTGTTGTTCACTAATTGTGTTAATTAAATTGTTTCTGATGTGTTGCACCAGGGCCACTGTAGACTGTGAAAATGTGGTGACAAAAGGAATGGCTATAGAGACTGGGATCGGCTTTGTGAGCTGGAAAACCCTGAAGCAGCTGTGGTGAACTTTATCACCCTCCGAGTGAGAAGAATGGATTAATTTAAGACCAAGTCAACGCTCTGTTTAGTTTTCTTTATTGCCAATAGTGGAGACAGAACTCTATCAAATCTGAGGCTGCTGAGGTGTCCCTGGTCAAAATGGAGCCTTCATTTCTGTCTGTCTCTGCGTGCTCTCTGTTTGCACAATCTTTTTATACTGAAGTTACACCCCGCAAATGCATACGTCCTAAGCATGAACACAGGACACAATCAATTACTTGTTTATGTTCCCATGATCCAATACCTCCTGATGTTAATTACCATTATATAGAATGGTACCATTATACAGGATGGTATCAGCGGTCCTCCTGTCTCTCGGGCTATTATGAACGGAAGTTCTTATCAAGTTCACACAGATCTTATGACTCTGACCGTTATATAAACTATAATATAGGCCTACACACAAAACTTTAAGAAATACATAATACATTGATCTGTAGCATAAAAAACACTACACAGGCTCTCAGGAAGGTCCTGGAGTACCCTCTGCTGGTCAAGGTGGTGAAGGTCACCTTAGTGGCCTCCCTAAAGTCTTCCTGCCCAGTGCAGATCCTTTGGAACCTGAGCAACTGTGACTTGATGAGACCTGCAAAAGGTGTGTTTTGGATGGAAGCTGCTCTTATGGAGCAGGGCATGAGTGTCTGTGTCTTTGAAGAAGACTCTAACATCCAAATGCAGGTGAGTAAGGAAAAGAGGTCCCTTAAATGTGGTGGTGTCTAAAAAGTCGACAGAGGAGGGGTGTGTGGTGGCTTTGAGTTTGATGGATGGGTTATGGTTGTTGAGAGTGTTTAACATATAATGAATAATACAGAGGTGTCTAATACAGAGCACATGTAAAAGGGAAGGCATGATATCCTAAACCCAGACTGAAAAACTTGACTATACTAGTCATAAGAGCTTATGTAAACACATATTAGTATTTACAGTAGGAGAAATGTACACTTTATGTGCCAAGATGTACAGATGAAGTTACAATAAATGCATTACATTCATGAGATCACTTGTCATACACAGGAGGGAATAAGGGCGGGCCCCAGAGCAAAGTCCCAAGGGCGAAGCGGGAGGCACAGGCCGGGTTAGGCGAAGAGGATTTGGGACTGCTGCCAGTAACACGCTCCATCCCTCCACACCCTGATTGGGACCCGTGCTCCAGGAACCAAACCCGAGACTCCATGTGAATAGACATTATGATATACTTTTATTGTACAAAGAGTGGGATAATTACCCTCAAAGGCAGAGCAGTAGACACATCACACAATGAAAAATAGTACACTCTTCTGATAAATCAGACCTAATTGACACCCGGGGGCCAGGGCTGTGGCCATTCACATGTAGTAAGAAAGAAAAAAATGATGTTTAGGGGGGACAATATTAGCTTGAGACCGTATTAGGCGAGGGGAGAACTGGTTGTGTTTAGAGAAAAGTACAGGTAGTCTGTAAATAGGAGCACTAAACCCAAGCGCCAGCGGTTAGGTTTAGACAAGGGGCCTGTAACAGTTAAGTTTAGGCAGGAAGCCAGTATCAGCCTGGGAAAGTAAGAGGGTTAAGTTCAGGCACTAATCCCTGACATTTAGGTTCAGGCAAGAATCCTGTGTCCGCCTCAGGAAGTAAAAGGTTGAGTTGAGGGGAAAGCCCTGTGACAAAAAAGGAAGCAATTTGCCTTAGACTGTAAAACAGACTGTGAGGCAGTCTGTGGTATATGTTTTTTTAATTGAGATTTGACCAAACGATCTTGTAAATTTTCATTCTCCTTCCTGTAGGCCGCAATCATCCTCAGGTCTAAAGGAGGTTGTTGTTCACTAATTGTGTTAATTAAATTGTTTCTGATGTGTTGCACCAGGGCCACTGTAGACTGTGAAAATGTGGTGACAAAAGGAATGGCTATAGAGACTGGGATCGGCTTTGTGAGCTGGAAAACCCTGAAGCAGGTGTGGTGAACTTTATCACCCTCCGTTTGAGAAGAATGGATTAATTTAAGACCAAGTCAACGCTCTTTTTAGTTTTCTTTATTGCCAATAGTGGAGACAGAACTCTATCAAATCTGAGGCTGCTGAGGTGTCCCTGGTCAAAATGGAGCCTTCATTTCTGTCTGTTTCTGCGTGCTCTCTGTTTGCACAATCTTTTTATACTGAAGTTACACCCCACAAATGCATACGTCCTAAGCATGAACACAGGACACAATCAATTACTTGTGTATGTTCCCATGATCCAATACCTCCTGATGTTAATTACCATTATATAGAATGGTACCATTATACAGTGGTGGAAAAAAGTTTTCGGACATCCCATGCATTTGTGAAATATTGCATTAAGAATCACTCTTAGGTCTTCA
The DNA here is from genome assembly GCF_027409825.1 of Scomber japonicus. Lineage (NCBI taxonomy): Eukaryota > Metazoa > Chordata > Actinopteri > Scombriformes > Scombridae > Scomber > Scomber japonicus. The sequence continues at coordinate 40,494,212 of NC_070579.1, read as the reverse complement.
AGTGCAATTTATTTTAGTACAGTCACAGCCAAAATACTAATCAAATCTTTAAAAATCCATTAAAAACTTAAAAAATTGATTGGTTCCATAAAAATACATTTTGAATATCGGGTCATTTTGGTACCAGTGATCCACTAATGAAGGTCATGCTTTTTATTAAAATACACAATTTTTGTTGCCGTGCTCCGTGTCTATATAAAGCCAGCACATTTGAAAGTTCATCTGAGACAAAAATGGCTAAAACAAGGAACCTAACACAAATTATCAGCCAGGAAGGATACAGCTGCCGCCAGATAGCCAGGAAGTGCAGATGCAGTCCTTCAGCAGTTGGATATACTCTGCAGAAATATAGACAAACCAACAGCTTGGAAGACAAACCAAGATCTGGGCGTCCAAGGGTTTCTTCAGCAAGAAATGACCGCATCCTGATCCGCATGTGTAGGGAAAACCACCGAATGACATCACAGGAGCTTCAGCAGCAGTTGTCAAACCAAACTGTTGTCCAGTGTTCCACCCGCACTGTATGTGGCCGACTTTTAGACCATGGCTTAAGGTCCTACAAGGCTGTCAAGAAGCCAGAGACGGAGGTTAGCCCGGCATTGTTGGGCCCAAGCACACAAGAACTGGACAGCCAGGAATTGGAGAAAGATTCTGTGATCAGATGAGTCCAGTTTCCAGCTTTATCTTCCTCCTGCTAATGTGAGGGTACACAGAAGGCCAGGCGAAGCATTATCTCCAGCATGTACAGTACCTACTGTCAAACATGGTGGAGACAATATCATGGTTTGGGGATGTGTGCTAATGGCAGGGCTACTAAATATTAATATGATGATGTGATGGGTTTTTTTTAATTTTTGGTTCAGTTTTGAACACATTATCTGTTATTTGTTGATTTTGATACTGATGATGTGATGGGTTTTTTTTATTTGTGGATTTTGATACCAACAATGTTGAGAACTGACATATTGAAACTGTCAAGAATTTAGTTTTGTTAGTTTTTCAATACAATAAACAAAAAATATATATAATTTGTATTTGTTTGTGTCTGTCTAATGCAGCCACACCTTTTGAAAGACAAAAAAGATTTTTCCACAAACATTTCATGATAATATTTGAGATTGTGTAAACTTTTAAGGTTGTCCAAAAACTTTTTTCCACCACTGTACAGGATGGTATCAGCTGTCCTCCTGTCTCTCGGGCTATTATGAACGGAAGTTCTTATCAAGTTCACACAGATCTTATGACTCTGACCGTTATATAAACTATAATATAGGCCTACACACAAAACTTTAAGAAATACATAATACATTGATCTGTAGCAGAAAATACACTACACAGGCTCTCAGGAAGGTCCTGGAGTACCCTCTGCTGGTCAAGGTGGTGAAGGTCACCTTAGTGGCCTCCCTAAAGTCTTCCTGCCCAGTGCAGATCCTTTGGAACCTGAGCAACTGTGACTTGATGAGACCTGCAAAAGGTGTGTTTTGGATGGAAGCTGCTCTTATGGAGCAGGGCATGAGTGTCTGTGTCTTTGAAGAAGACTCTAACATCCAAATGCAGTTGAGTAAGGAAAAGAGGTCCCTTAAATGTGGTGGTGTCTAAAAAGTCGACAGAGGAGGGGTGTGTGGTGGCTTTGAGTTTGATGGATGGGTTATGGTTGTTGAGAGTGTTTAACATATAATGAATAATACAGAGGTGTCTAATACAGAGCACATGTAAAAGGGAAGGCATGATATCCTAAACCCAGACTGAAAAACTTGACTATACTAGTCATAAGAGCTTATGTAAACACATATTAGTATTTACAGTAGGAGAAATTTACACTTTATGTGCCAAGATGTACAGATGAAGTTACAATAAATGCATTACATTCATGAGATCACTTGTCATACACAGGAGGGAATAAGGGCGGGCCCCAGAGCCGAGTCCCAAGGGCGAAGCGGGAGGCACAGGCCGGGTTAGGCGAAGAGGATTTGGGACTGCTGCCAGTAACACGCTCCATCCCTCCATACCCTGATTGGGACCCGTGCTCAAGGAACCACACCCGAGACTCCATGTGAATACACATTATGATATACTTTTATTGTACAAACAGTGGGATAATTACCCTCAAAGGCAGAGCAGTAGACACATCACACAATGAAAAATAATACACTCTTCTGATAAATCAGACCTAATTGACACCCAGGGGCCAGGGCTGTGGCCATTCACATGTAGTAAGAAAGAAAAAAATGATGTTTAGGGGGGACAATATTAGCTTGAGACCGAATTAGGCTAGGGGAGAACTGGTTGTGTTTAGAGAAAAGTACAGGTAATCTGTAAATAGGAGCACTAAACCCAAGCGCCAGCGGTTAGGTTTAGACAAGGGGCCTGTAACAGTTAAGTTTAGGCAGGAAGCCAGTATCAGCCTGGGAAAGTAAGAGGGTTAAGTTCAGGCACTAATCCCTGACATTTAGGTTCAGGCAAGAATCCTGTGTCCGCCTCAGGAAGTAAAAGGTTGAGTTGAGGGGAAAGCCCTGTGACAAAAAAGGAAGCAATTTGCCTTAGACTGTAAAACAGACTGTGAGGCAGTCTGTGGTATATGTTTTTTTAATTGAGATTTGACCAAACGATCTTGTAAATTTTCATTCTCCTTCCTGTAGGCCGCAATCATCCTCAGGTCTAAAGGAGGTTGTTGTTCACTAATTGTGTTAATTAAATTGTTTCTGATGTGTTGCACCAGGGCCACTGTAGACTGTGAAAATGTGGTGACAAAAGGAATGGCTATAGAGACTGGGATCGGCTTTGTGAGCTGGAAAACCCTGAAGCAGGCTCTCAGGAAGGTCCTGGAGTACCCTCTGCTGGTCAAGGTGGTGAAGGTCACCTTAGTGGCCTCCCTAAAGTCTTCCTGCCCAGTGCAGATCCTTTGGAACCTGAGCAACTGTGACTTGATGAGACCTGCAAAAGGTGTGTTTTGGATGGAAGCTGCTCTTATGGAGCAGGGCATGAGTGTCTGTGTCTTTGAAGAAGACTCTAACATCCAAATGCAGGTGAGTAAGGAAAAGAGGTCCCTTAAATGTGGTGGTGTCTAAAAAGTCGACAGAGGAGGGGTATGTGGTGGCTTTGAGTTTGATGGATGGGTTATGGTTGTTGAGAGTTTTTAACATATAATGAATAATACAGAGGTGTCTAATACAGAGCACATGTAAAAGGGAAGGCATGATATCCTAAACCCAGACTGAAAAACTTGACTATACTAGTCGTAAGAGCTTATGTAAACACATATTAGTATTTACAGTAGGAGAAATTTACACTGTATGTGCCAAGATGTACAGATGAAGTTACAATAAATGCATTACATTCATGAGATCACTTGTCATACACAGGAGGGAATAAGGGCGGGCCCCAGAGCCGAGTCCCAAGGGCGAAGCGGGTGCACAGGCCGGGTTAGGCGAAGAGGATTTGGGACTGCTGCCAGTAACACGCTCTATCCCTCCACACCCTGATTGGGACCCGTGCTCCAGGAACCACACCCGAGACTCCATGTGAATAGACATTATGATATACTTTTATTGTACAAACAGTGGGATAATTACCCTCAAAGGCAGAGCAGTAGACACATCACACAATGAAAAATAATACACTCTTCTGATAAATCAGACCTAATTGACACCCAGGGGCCAGGGCTGTGGCCATTCACATGTAGTAAGAAAGAAAAAAATGATGTTTAGGGGGGACAATATTAGCTTGAGACCGAATTAGGCTAGGGGAGAACTGGTTGTGTTTAGAGAAAAGTACAGGTAATCTGTAAATAGGAGCACTAAACCCAAGCGCCAGCGGTTAGGTTTAGACAAGGGGCCTGTAACAGTTAAGTTTAGGCAGGAAGCCAGTATCAGCCTGGGAAAGTAAGAGGGTTAAGTTGAGGCACTAATCCCTGACATTTAGGTTCAGGCAAGAATCCTGTGTCCGCCTCAGGAAGTAAAAGGTTGAGTTGAGGGGAAAGCCCTGTGACAAAAAAGGAAGCAATTTGCCTTAGACTGTAAAACAGACTGTGAGGCAGTCTGTGGTATATGTTTTTTTAATTGAGATTTGACCAAACGATCTTGTAAATTTTCATTCTCCTTCCTGTAGGCCGCAATCATCCTCAGGTCTAAAGGAGGTTGTTGTTCACTAATTGTGTTAATTAAATTGTTTCTGATGTGTTGCACCAGGGCCACTGTAGACTGTGAAAATGTGGTGACAAAAGGAATGGCTATAGAGACTGGGATCGGCTTTGTGAGCTGGAAAACCCTGAAGCAGGCTCTCAGGAAGGTCCTGGAGTACCCTCTGCTGGTCAAGGTGGTGAAGGTCACCTTAGTGGCCTCCCTAAAGTCTTCCTGCCCAGTGCAGATCCTTTGGAACCTGAGCAACTGTGACTTGATGAGACCTGCAAAAGGTGTGTTTTGGATGGAAGCTGCTCTTATGGAGCAGGGCATGAGTGTCTGTGTCTTTGAAGAAGACTCTAACATCCAAATGCAGGTGAGTAAGGAAAAGAGGTCCCTTAAATGTGGTGGTGTCTAAAAAGTTGACAGAGGAGGGGTATGTGGTGGCTTTGAGTTTGATGGATGGGTTATGGTTGTTGAGAGTTTTTAACATATAATGAATAATACAGAGGTGTCTAATACAGAGCACATGTAAAAGGGAAGGCATGATATCCTAAACCCAGACTGAAAAACTTGACTATACTAGTCGTAAGAGCTTATGTAAACACATATTAGTATTTACAGTAGGAGAAATTTACACTGTATGTGCCAAGATGTACAGATGAAGTTACAATAAATGCATTACATTCATGAGATCACTTGTCATACACAGGAGGGAATAAGGGCGGCCCCCAGAGCCGAGTCCCAAGGGCGAAGCGGGAGGCACAGGCCGGGTTAGGCGAAGAGGATTTGGGACTGCTGCCAGTAACACGCTCTATCCCTCCACACCCTGATTGGGACCCGTGCTCCAGGAACCACACCCGAGACTCCATGTGAATAGACATTATGATATACTTTTATTGTACAAACAGTGGGATAATTACCCTCAAAGGCAGAGCAGTAGACACATCACACAATGAAAAATAATACACTCTTCTGATAAATCAGACCTAATTGACACCCAGGGGCCAGGGCTGTGGCCATTCACATGTAGTAAGAAAGAAAAAAATGATGTTTAGGGGGGACAATATTAGCTTGAGACCGAATTAGGCTAGGGGAGAACTGGTTGTGTTTAGAGAAAAGTACAGGTAATCTGTAAATAGGAGCACTAAACCCAAGCGCCAGCGGTTAGGTTTAGACAAGGGGCCTGTAACAGTTAAGTTTAGGCAGGAAGCCAGTATCAGCCTGGGAAAGTAAGAGGGTTAAGTTGAGGCACTAATCCCTGACATTTAGGTTCAGGCAAGAATCCTGTGTCCGCCTCAGGAAGTAAAAGGTTGAGTTGAGGGGAAAGCCCTGTGACAAAAAAGGAAGCAATTTGCCTTAGACTGTAAAACAGACTGTGAGGCAGTCTGTGGTATATGTTTTTTTAATTGAGATTTGACCAAACGATCTTGTAAATTTTCATTCTCCTTCCTGTAGGCCGCAATCATCCTCAGGTCTAAAGGAGGTTGTTGTTCACTAATTGTGTTAATTAAATTGTTTCTGATGTGTTGCACCAGGGCCACTGTAGACTGTGAAAATGTGGTGACAAAAGGAATGGCTATAGAGACTGGGATCGGCTTTGTGAGCTGGAAAACCCTGAAGCAGGCTCTCAGGAAGGTCCTGGAGTACCCTCTGCTGGTCAAGGTGGTGAAGGTCACCTTAGTGGCCTCCCTAAAGTCTTCCTGCCCAGTGCAGATCCTTTGGAACCTGAGCAACTGTGACTTGATGAGACCTGCAAAAGGTGTGTTTTGGATGGAAGCTGCTCTTATGGAGCAGGGCATGAGTGTCTGTGTCTTTGAAGAAGACTCTAACATCCAAATGCAGGTGAATAAGGAAAAGAGGTCCCTTAAATGTGGTGGTGTCTAAAAAGTTGACAGAGGAGGGGTATGTGGTGGCTTTGAGTTTGATGGATGGGTTATGGTTGTTGAGAGTTTTTAACATATAATGAATAATACAGAGGCGTCTAATACAGAGCACATGTAAAAGGGAAGGCATGATATCCTAAACCCAGACTGAAAAACTTGACTATACTAGTCGTAAGAGCTTATGTAAACACATATTAGTATTTACAGTAGGAGAAATTTACACTGTATGTGCCAAGATGTACAGATGAAGTTACAATAAATGCATTACATTCATGAGATCACTTGTCATACACAGGAGGGAATAAGGGCGGGCCCCAGAGCCGAGTCCCAAGGGCGAAGCGGGAGGCACAGGCCGGGTTAGGCGAAGAGGATTTGGGACTGCTGCCAGTAACACGCTCTATCCCTCCACACCCTGATTGGGATACGTGCTCCAGGAACCACACCCGAGACTCCATGTGAATAGACATTATGATATACTTTTATTGTACAAACAGTGGGATAATTACCCTCAAAGGCAGAGCAGTAGACACATCACACAATGAAAAATAATACACTCTTCTGATAAATCAGACCTAATTGACACCCAGGGGCCAGGGCTGTGGCCATTCACATGTAGTAAGAAAGAAAAAAATGATGTTTAGGGGGGACAATATTAGCTTGAGACCGAATTAGGCTAGGGGAGAACTGGTTGTGTTTAGAGAAAAGTACAGGTAATCTGTAAATAGGAGCACTAAACCCAAGCGCCAGCGGTTAGGTTTAGACAAGGGGCCTGTAACAGTTAAGTTTAGGCAGGAAGCCAGTATCAGCCTGGGAAAGTAAGAGGGTTAAGTTGAGGCACTAATCCCTGACATTTAGGTTCAGGCAAGAATCCTGTGTCCGCCTCAGGAAGTAAAAGGTTGAGTTGAGGGGAAAGCCCTGTGACAAAAAAGGAAGCAATTTGCCTTAGACTGTAAAACAGACTGTGAGGCAGTCTGTGGTATATGTTTTTTTAATTGAGATTTGACCAAACGATCTTGTAAATTTTCATTCTCCTTCCTGTAGGCCGCAATCATCCTCAGGTCTAAAGGAGGTTGTTGTTCACTAATTGTGTTAATTAAATTGTTTCTGATGTGTTGCACCAGGGCCACTGTAGACTGTGAAAATGTGGTGACAAAAGGAATGGCTATAGAGACTGGGATCGGCTTTGTGAGCTGGAAAACCCTGAAGCAGGCTCTCAGGAAGGTCCTGGAGTACCCTCTGCTGGTCAAGGTGGTGAAGGTCACCTTAGTGGCCTCCCTAAAGTCTTCCTGCCCAGTGCAGATCCTTTGGAACCTGAGCAACTGTGACTTGATGAGACCTGCAAAAGGTGTGTTTTGGATGGAAGCTGCTCTTATGGAGCAGGGCATGAGTGTCTGTGTCTTTGAAGAAGACTCTAACATCCAAATGCAGGTGAGTAAGGAAAAGAGGTCCCTTAAATGTGGTGGTGTCTAAAAAGTTGACAGAGGAGGGGTATGTGGTGGCTTTGAGTTTGATGGATGGGTTATGGTTGTTGAGAGTTTTTAACATATAATGAATAATACAGAGGTGTCTAATACAGAGCACATGTAAAAGGGAAGGCATGATATCCTAAACCCAGACTGAAAAACTTGACTATACTAGTCGTAAGAGCTTATGTAAACACATATTAGTATTTACAGTAGGAGAAATTTACACTGTATGTGCCAAGATGTACAGATGAAGTTACAATAAATGCATTACATTCATGAGATCACTTGTCATACACAGGAGGGAATAAGGGCGGCCCCCAGAGCCGAGTCCCAAGGGCGAAGCGGGAGGCACAGGCCGGGTTAGGCGAAGAGGATTTGGGACTGCTGCCAGTAACACGCTCTATCCCTCCACACCCTGATTGGGACCCGTGCTCCAGGAACCACACCCGAGACTCCATGTGAATAGACATCATGATATACTTTTATTGTACAAACAGTGGGATAATTACCCTCAAAGGCAGAGCAGTAGACACATCACACAATGAAAAATAATACACTCTTCTGATAAATCAGACCTAATTGACACCCAGGGGCCAGGGCTGTGGCCATTCACATGTAGTAAGAAAGAAAAAAATGATGTTTAGGGGGGACAATATTAGCTTGAGACCGAATTAGGCTAGGGGAGAACTGGTTGTGTTTAGAGAAAAGTACAGGTAATCTGTAAATAGGAGCACTAAACCCAAGCGCCAGCGGTTAGGTTTAGACAAGGGGCCTGTAACAGTTAAGTTTAGGCAGGAAGCCAGTATCAGCCTGGGAAAGTAAGAGGGTTAAGTTGAGGCACTAATCCCTGACATTTAGGTTCAGGCAAGAATCCTGTGTCCGCCTCAGGAAGTAAAAGGTTGAGTTGAGGGGAAAGCCCTGTGACAAAAAAGGAAGCAATTTGCCTTAGACTGTAAAACAGACTGTGAGGCAGTCTGTGGTATATGTTTTTTTAATTGAGATTTGACCAAACGATCTTGTAAATTTTCATTCTCCTTCCTGTAGGCCGCAATCATCCTCAGGTCTAAAGGAGGTTGTTGTTCACTAATTGTGTTAATTAAATTGTTTCTGATGTGTTGCACCAGGGCCACTGTAGACTGTGAAAATGTGGTGACAAAAGGAATGGCTATAGAGACTGGGATCGGCTTTGTGAGCTGGAAAACCCTGAAGCAGGCTCTCAGGAAGGTCCTGGAGTACCCTCTGCTGGTCAAGGTGGTGAAGGTCACCTTAGTGGCCTCCCTAAAGTCTTCCTGCCCAGTGCAGATCCTTTGGAACCTGAGCAACTGTGACTTGATGAGACCTGCAAAAGGTGTGTTTTGGATGGAAGCTGCTCTTATGGAGCAGGGCATGAGTGTCTGTGTCTTTGAAGAAGACTCTAACATCCAAATGCAGGTGAGTAAGGAAAAGAGGTCCCTTAAATGTGGTGGTGTCTAAAAAGTTGACAGAGGAGGGGTATGTGGTGGCTTTGAGTTTGATGGATGGGTTATGGTTGTTGAGAGTTTTTAACATATAATGAATAATACAGAGGTGTCTAATACAGAGCACATGTAAAAGGGAAGGCATGATATCCTAAACCCAGACTGAAAAACTTGACTATACTAGTCGTAAGAGCTTATGTAAACACATATTAGTATTTACAGTAGGAGAAATTTACACTGTATGTGCCAAGATGTACAGATGAAGTTACAATAAATGCATTACATTCATGAGATCACTTGTCATACACAGGAGGGAATAAGGGCGGCCCCCAGAGCCGAGTCCCAAGGGCGAAGCGGGAGGCACAGGCCGGGTTAGGCGAAGAGGATTTGGGACTGCTGCCAGTAACACGCTCTATCCCTCCACACCCTGATTGGGACCCGTGCTCCAGGAACCACACCCGAGACTCCATGTGAATAGACATTATGATATACTTTTATTGTACAAACAGTGGGATAATTACCCTCAAAGGCAGAGCAGTAGACACATCACACAATGAAAAATAATACACTCTTCTGATAAATCAGACCTAATTGACACCCAGGGGCCAGGGCTGTGGCCATTCACATGTAGTAAGAAAGAAAAAAATGATGTTTAGGGGGGACAATATTAGCTTGAGACCGAATTAGGCTAGGGGAGAACTGGTTGTGTTTAGAGAAAAGTACAGGTAATCTGTAAATAGGAGCACTAAACCCAAGCGCCAGCGGTTAGGTTTAGACAAGGGGCCTGTAACAGTTAAGTTTAGGCAGGAAGCCAGTATCAGCCTGGGAAAGTAAGAGGGTTAAGTTGAGGCACTAATCCCTGACATTTAGGTTCAGGCAAGAATCCTGTGTCCGCCTCAGGAAGTAAAAGGTTGAGTTGAGGGGAAAGCCCTGTGACAAAAAAGGAAGCAATTTGCCTTAGACTGTAAAACAGACTGTGAGGCAGTCTGTGGTATATGTTTTTTTAATTGAGATTTGACCAAACGATCTTGTAAATTTTCATTCTCCTTCCTGTAGGCCGCAATCATCCTCAGGTCTAAAGGAGGTTGTTGTTCACTAATTGTGTTAATTAAATTGTTTCTGATGTGTTGCACCAGGGCCACTGTAGACTGTGAAAATGTGGTGACAAAAGGAATGGCTATAGAGACTGGGATCGGCTTTGTGAGCTGGAAAACCCTGAAGCAGGCTCTCAGGAAGGTCCTGGAGTACCCTCTGCTGGTCAAGGTGGTGAAGGTCACCTTAGTGGCCTCCCTAAAGTCTTCCTGCCCAGTGCAGATCCTTTGGAACCTGAGCAACTGTGACTTGATGAGACCTGCAAAAGGTGTGTTTTGGATGGAAGCTGCTCTTATGGAGCAGGGCATGAGTGTCTGTGTCTTTGAAGAAGAGTCTAACATCCAAATGCAGGTGAATAAGGAAAAGAGGTCCCTTAAATGTGGTGGTGTCTAAAAAGTTGACAGAGGAGGGGTATGTGGTGGCTTTGAGTTTGATGGATGGGTTATGGTTGTTGAGAGTTTTTAACATATAATGAATAATACAGAGGCGTCTAATACAGAGCACATGTAAAAGGGAAGGCATGATATCCTAAACCCAGACTGAAAAACTTGACTATACTAGTCGTAAGAGCTTATGTAAACACATATTAGTATTTACAGTAGGAGAAATTTACACTGTATGTGCCAAGATGTACAGATGAAGTTACAATAAATGCATTACATTCATGAGATCACTTGTCATACACAGGAGGGAATAAGGGCGGGCCCCAGAGCCGAGTCCCAAGGGCGAAGCGGGAGGCACAGGCCGGGTTAGGCGAAGAGGATTTGGGACTGCTGCCAGTAACACGCTCTATCCCTCCACACCCTGATTGGGATACGTGCTCCAGGAACCACACCCGAGACTCCATGTGAATAGACATTATGATATACTTTTATTGTACAAACAGTGGGATAATTACCCTCAAAGGCAGAGCAGTAGACACATCACACAATGAAAAATAATACACTCTTCTGATAAATCAGACCTAATTGACACCCAGGGGCCAGGGCTGTGGCCATTCACATGTAGTAAGAAAGAAAAAAATGATGTTTAGGGGGGACAATATTAGCTTGAGACCGAATTAGGCTAGGGGAGAACTGGTTGTGTTTAGAGAAAAGTACAGGTAATCTGTAAATAGGAGCACTAAACCCAAGCGCCAGCGGTTAGGTTTAGACAAGGGGCCTGTAACAGTTAAGTTTAGGCAGGAAGCCAGTATCAGCCTGGGAAAGTAAGAGGGTTAAGTTGAGGCACTAATCCCTGACATTTAGGTTCAGGCAAGAATCCTGTGTCCGCCTCAGGAAGTAAAAGGTTGAGTTGAGGGGAAAGCCCTGTGACAAAAAAGGAAGCAATTTGCCTTAGACTGTAAAACAGACTGTGAGGCAGTCTGTGGTATATGTTTTTTTAATTGAGATTTGACCAAACGATCTTGTAAATTTTCATTCTCCTTCCTGTAGGCCGCAATCATCCTCAGGTCTAAAGGAGGTTGTTGTTCACTAATTGTGTTAATTAAATTGTTTCTGATGTGTTGCACCAGGGCCACTGTAGACTGTGAAAATGTGGTGACAAAAGGAATGGCTATAGAGACTGGGATCGGCTTTGTGAGCTGGAAAACCCTGAAGCAGGCTCTCAGGAAGGTCCTGGAGTACCCTCTGCTGGTCAAGGTGGTGAAGGTCACCTTAGTGGCCTCCCTAAAGTCTTCCTGCCCAGTGCAGATCCTTTGGAACCTGAGCAACTGTGACTTGATGAGACCTGCAAAAGGTGTGTTTTGGATGGAAGCTGCTCTTATGGAGCAGGGCATGAGTGTCTGTGTCTTTGAAGAAGACTCTAACATCCAAATGCAGGTGAGTAAGGAAAAGAGGTCCCTTAAATGTGGTGGTGTCTAAAAAGTTGACAGAGGAGGGGTATGTGGTGGCTTTGAGTTTGATGGATGGGTTATGGTTGTTGAGAGTTTTTAACATATAATGAATAATACAGAGGTGTCTAATACAGAGCACATGTAAAAGGGAAGGCATGATATCCTAAACCCAGACTGAAAAACTTGACTATACTAGTCGTAAGAGCTTATGTAAACACATATTAGTATTTACAGTAGGAGAAATTTACACTGTATGTGCCAAGATGTACAGATGAAGTTACAATAAATGCATTACATTCATGAGATCACTTGTCATACACAGGAGGGAATAAGGGCGGGCCCCAGAGCCGAGTCCCAAGGGCGAAGCGGGAGGCACAGGCCGGGTTAGGCGAAGAGGATTTGGGACTGCTGCCAGTAACACGCTCTATCCCTCCACACCCTGATTGGGACCCGTGCTCCAGGAACCACACCCGAGACTCCATGTGAATAGACATTATGATATACTTTTATTGTACAAACAGTGGGATAATTACCCTCAAAGGCAGAGCAGTAGACACATCACACAATGAAAAATAATACACTCTTCTGATAAATCAGACCTAATTGACACCCAGGGGCCAGGGCTGTGGCCATTCACATGTAGTAAGAAAGAAAAAAATGATGTTTAGGGGGGACAATATTAGCTTGAGACCGAATTAGGCTAGGGGAGAACTGGTTGTGTTTAGAGAAAAGTACAGGTAATCTGTAAATAGGAGCACTAAACCCAAGCGCCAGCGGTTAGGTTTAGACAAGGGGCCTGTAACAGTTATGTTTAGGCAGGAAGCCAGTATCAGCCTGGGAAAGTAAGAGGGTTAAGTTCAGGCACTAATCCCTGACATTTAGGTTCAGGCAAGAATCCTGTGTCCGCCTCAGGAAGTAAAAGGTTGAGTTGAGGGGAAAGCCCTGTGACAAAAAAGGAAGCAATTTGCCTTAGACTGTAAAACAGACTGTGAGGCAGTCTGTGGTATATGTTTTTTTAATTGAGATTTGACCAAACGATCTTGTAAATTTTCATTCTCCTTCCTGTAGGCCGCAATCATCCTCAGGTCTAAAGGAGGTTGTTGTTCACTAATTGTGTTAATTAAATTGTTTCTGATGTGTTGCACCAGGGCCACTGTAGACTGTGAAAATGTGGTGACAAAAGGAATGGCTATAGAGACTGGGATCGGCTTTGTGAGCTGGAAAACCCTGAAGCAGGCTCTCAGGAAGGTCCTGGAGTACCCTCTGCTGGTCAAGGTGGTGAAGGTCACCTTAGTGGCCTCCCTAAAGTCTTCCTGCCCAGTGCAGATCCTTTGGAACCTGAGCAACTGTGACTTGATGAGACCTGCAAAAGGTGTGTTTTGGATGGAAGCTGCTCTTATGGAGCAGGGCATGAGTGTCTGTGTCTTTGAAGAAGACTCTAACATCCAAATGCAGGTGAGTAAGGAAAAGAGGTCCCTTAAATGTGGTGGTGTCTAAAAAGTCGACAGAGGAGGGGTATGTGGTGGCTTTGAGTTTGATGGATGGGTTATGGTTGTTGAGAGTTTTTAACATATAATGAATAATACAGAGGTGTCTAATACAGAGCACATGTAAAAGGGAAGGCATGATATCCTAAACCCAGACTGAAAAACTTGACTATACTAGTCGTAAGAGCTTATGTAAACACATATTAGTATTTACAGTAGGAGAAATTTACACTGTATGTGCCAAGATGTACAGATGAAGTTACAATAAATGCATTACATTCATGAGATCACTTGTCATACACAGGAGGGAATAAGGGCGGGCCCCAGAGCCGAGTCCCAAGGGCGAAGCGGGTGCACAGGCCGGGTTAGGCGAAGAGGATTTGGGACTGCTGCCAGTAACACGCTCTATCCCTCCACACCCTGATTGGGACCCGTGCTCCAGGAACCACACCCGAGACTCCATGTGAATAGACATTATGATATACTTTTATTGTACAAACAGTGGGATAATTACCCTCAAAGGCAGAGCAGTAGACACATCACACAATGAAAAATAATACACTCTTCTGATAAATCAGACCTAATTGACACCCAGGGGCCAGGGCTGTGGCCATTCACATGTAGTAAGAAAGAAAAAAATGATGTTTAGGGGGGACAATATTAGCTTGAGACCGAATTAGGCTAGGGGAGAACTGGTTGTGTTTAGAGAAAAGTACAGGTAATCTGTAAATAGGAGCACTAAACCCAAGCGCCAGCGGTTAGGTTTAGACAAGGGGCCTGTAACAGTTAAGTTTAGGCAGGAAGCCAGTATCAGCCTGGGAAAGTAAGAGGGTTAAGTTGAGGCACTAATCCCTGACATTTAGGTTCAGGCAAGAATCCTGTGTCCGCCTCAGGAAGTAAAAGGTTGAGTTGAGGGGAAAGCCCTGTGACAAAAAAGGAAGCAATTTGCCTTAGACTGTAAAACAGACTGTGAGGCAGTCTGTGGTATATGTTTTTTTAATTGAGATTTGACCAAACGATCTTGTAAATTTTCATTCTCCTTCCTGTAGGCCGCAATCATCCTCAGGTCTAAAGGAGGTTGTTGTTCACTAATTGTGTTAATTAAATTGTTTCTGATGTGTTGCACCAGGGCCACTGTAGACTGTGAAAATGTGGTGACAAAAGGAATGGCTATAGAGACTGGGATCGGCTTTGTGAGCTGGAAAACCCTGAAGCAGGCTCTCAGGAAGGTCCTGGAGTACCCTCTGCTGGTCAAGGTGGTGAAGGTCACCTTAGTGGCCTCCCTAAAGTCTTCCTGCCCAGTGCAGATCCTTTGGAACCTGAGCAACTGTGACTTGATGAGACCTGCAAAAGGTGTGTTTTGGATGGAAGCTGCTCTTATGGAGCAGGGCATGAGTGTCTGTGTCTTTGAAGAAGACTCTAACATCCAAATGCAGGTGAGTAAGGAAAAGAGGTCCCTTAAATGTGGTGGTGTCTAAAAAGTTGACAGAGGAGGGGTATGTGGTGGCTTTGAGTTTGATGGATGGGTTATGGTTGTTGAGAGTTTTTAACATATAATGAATAATACAGAGGTGTCTAATACAGAGCACATGTAAAAGGGAAGGCATGATATCCTAAACCCAGACTGAAAAACTTGACTATACTAGTCGTAAGAGCTTATGTAAACACATATTAGTATTTACAGTAGGAGAAATTTACACTGTATGTGCCAAGATGTACAGATGAAGTTACAATAAATGCATTACATTCATGAGATCACTTGTCATACACAGGAGGGAATAAGGGCGGGCCCCAGAGCCGAGTCCCAAGGGCGAAGCGGGAGGCACAGGCCGGGTTAGGCGAAGAGGATTTGGGACTGCTGCCAGTAACACGCTCTATCCCTCCACACCCTGATTGGGACCCGTGCTCCAGGAACCACACCCGAGACTCCATGTGAATAGACATTATGATATACTTTTATTGTACAAACAGTGGGATAATTACCCTCAAAGGCAGAGCAGTAGACACATCACACAATGAAAAATAATACACTCTTCTGATAAATCAGACCTAATTGACACCCAGGGGCCAGGGCTGTGGCCATTCACATGTAGTAAGAAAGAAAAAAATGATGTTTAGGGGGGACAATATTAGCTTGAGACCGAATTAGGCTAGGGGAGAACTGGTTGTGTTTAGAGAAAAGTACAGGTAATCTGTAAATAGGAGCACTAAACCCAAGCGCCAGCGGTTAGGTTTAGACAAGGGGCCTGTAACAGTTAAGTTTAGGCAGGAAGCCAGTATCAGCCTGGGAAAGTAAGAGGGTTAAGTTTGAGGCACTAATCCCTGACATTTAGGTTCAGGCAAGAATCCTGTGTCCGCCTCAGGAAGTAAAAGGTTGAGTTGAGGGGAAAGCCCTGTGACAAAAAAGGAAGCAATTTGCCTTAGACTGTAAAACAGACTGTGAGGCAGTCTGTGGTATATGTTTTTTTAATTGAGATTTGACCAAACGATCTTGTAAATTTTCATTCTCCTTCCTGTAGGCCGCAATCATCCTCAGGTCTAAAGGAGGTTGTTGTTCACTAATTGTGTTAATTAAATTGTTTCTGATGTGTTGCACCAGGGCCACTGTAGACTGTGAAAATGTGGTGACAAAAGGAATGGCTATAGAGACTGGGATCGGCTTTGTGAGCTGGAAAACCCTGAAGCAGGCTCTCAGGAAGGTCCTGGAGTACCCTCTGCTGGTCAAGGTGGTGAAGGTCACCTTAGTGGCCTCCCTAAAGTCTTCCTGCCCAGTGCAGATCCTTTGGAACCTGAGCAACTGTGACTTGATGAGACCTGCAAAAGGTGTGTTTTGGATGGAAGCTGCTCTTATGGAGCAGGGCATGAGTGTCTGTGTCTTTGAAGAAGACTCTAACATCCAAATGCAGGTGAGTAAGGAAAAGAGGTCCCTTAAATGTGGTGGTGTCTAAAAAGTTGACAGAGGAGGGGTATGTGGTGGCTTTGAGTTTGATGGATGGGTTATGGTTGTTGAGAGTTTTTAACATATAATGAATAATACAGAGGTGTCTAATACAGAGCACATGTAAAAGGGAAGGCATGATATCCTAAACCCAGACTGAAAAACTTGACTATACTAGTCGTAAGAGCTTATGTAAACACATATTAGTATTTACAGTAGGAGAAATTTACACTGTATGTGCCAAGATGTACAGATGAAGTTACAATAAATGCATTACATTCATGAGATCACTTGTCATACACAGGAGGGAATAAGGGCGGCCCCCAGAGCCGAGTCCCAAGGGCGAAGCGGGAGGCACAGGCCGGGTTAGGCGAAGAGGATTTGGGACTGCTGCCAGTAACACGCTCTATCCCTCCACACCCTGATTGGGATACGTGCTCCAGGAACCACACCCGAGACTCCATGTGAATAGACATTATGATATACTTTTATTGTACAAACAGTGGGATAATTACCCTCAAAGGCAGAGCAGTAGACACATCACACAATGAAAAATAATACACTCTTCTGATAAATCAGACCTAATTGACACCCAGGGGCCAGGGCTGTGGCCATTCACATGTAGTAAGAAAGAAAAAAATGATGTTTAGGGGGGACAATATTAGCTTGAGACCGAATTAGGCTAGGGGAGAACTGGTTGTGTTTAGAGAAAAGTACAGGTAATCTGTAAATAGGAGCACTAAACCCAAGCGCCAGCGGTTAGGTTTAGACAAGGGGCCTGTAACAGTTAAGTTTAGGCAGGAAGCCAGTATCAGCCTGGGAAAGTAAGAGGGTTAAGTTCAGGCACTAATCCCTGACATTTAGGTTCAGGCAAGAATCCTGTGTCCGCCTCAGGAAGTAAAAGGTTGAGTTGAGGGGAAAGCCCTGTGACAAAAAAGGAAGCAATTTGCCTTAGACTGTAAAACAGACTGTCAGGCAGTCTGTGGTATATGTTTTTTTAATTGAGATTTGACCAAACGATCTTGTAAATTTTCATTCTCCTTCCTGTAGGCCGCAATCATCCTCAGGTCTAAAGGAGGTTGTTGTTCACTAATTGTGTTAATTAAATTGTTTCTGATGTGTTGCACCAGGGCCACTGTAGACTGTGAAAATGTGGTGACAAAAGGAATGGCTATAGAGACTGGGATCGGCTTTGTGAGCTGGAAAACCCTGAAGCAGGCTCTCAGGAAGGTCCTGGAGTACCCTCTGCTGGTCAAGGTGGTGAAGGTCACCTTAGTGGCCTCCCTAAAGTCTTCCTGCCCAGTGCAGATCCTTTGGAACCTGAGCAACTGTGACTTGATGAGACCTGCAAAAGGTGTGTTTTGGATGGAAGCTGCTCTTATGGAGCAGGGCATGAGTGTCTGTGTCTTTGAAGAAGACTCTAACATCCAAATGCAGGTGAGTAAGGAAAAGAGGTCCCTTAAATGTGGTGGTGTCTAAAAAGTCGACAGAGGAGGGGTATGTGGTGGCTTTGAGTTTGATGGATGGGTTATGGTTGTTGAGAGTTTTTAACATATAATGAATAATACAGAGGTGTCTAATACAGAACACATGTAAAAGGGAAGGCATGATATCCTAAACCCAGACTGAAAAACTTGACTATACTAGTCGTAAGAGCTTATGTAAACACATATTAGTATTTACAGTAGGAGAAATTTACACTGTATGTGCCAAGATGTACAGATGAAGTTACAATAAATGCATTACATTCATGAGATCACTTGTCATACACAGGAGGGAATAAGGGCGGGCCCCAGAGCCGAGTCCCAAGGGCGAAGCGGGAGGCACAGGCCGGGTTAGGCGAAGAGGATTTGGGACTGCTGCCAGTAACACGCTCTATCCCTCCACACCCTGATTGGGACCCGTGCTCCAGGAACCACACCCGAGACTCCATGTGAATAGACATTATGATATACTTTTATTGTACAAACAGTGGGATAATTACCCTCAAAGGCAGAGCAGTAGACACATCACACAATGAAAAATAATACACTCTTCTGATAAATCAGACCTAATTGACACCCAGGGGCCAGGGCTGTGGCCATTCACATGTAGTAAGAAAGAAAAAAATGATGTTTAGGGGGGACAATATTAGCTTGAGACCGAATTAGGCTAGGGGAGAACTGGTTGTGTTTAGAGAAAAGTACAGGTAATCTGTAAATAGGAGCACTAAACCCAAGCGCCAGCGGTTAGGTATAGACAAGGGGCCTGTAACAGTTAAGTTTAGGCAGGAAGCCAGTATCAGCCTGGGAAAGTAAGAGGGTTAAGTTGAGGCACTAATCCCTGACATTTAGGTTCAGGCAAGAATCCTGTGTCCGCCTCAGGAAGTAAAAGGTTGAGTTGAGGGGAAAGCCCTGTGACAAAAAAGGAAGCAATTTGCCTTAGACTGTAAAACAGACTGTGAGGCAGTCTGTGGTATATGTTTTTTTAATTGAGATTTGACCAAACGATCTTGTAAATTTTCATTCTCCTTCCTGTAGGCCGCAATCATCCTCAGGTCTAAAGGAGGTTGTTGTTCACTAATTGTGTTAATTAAATTGTTTCTGATGTGTTGCACCAGGGCCACTGTAGACTGTGAAAATGTGGTGACAAAAGGAATGGCTATAGAGACTGGGATCGGCTTTGTGAGCTGGAAAACCCTGAAGCAGGCTCTCAGGAAGGTCCTGGAGTACCCTCTGCTGGTCAAGGTGGTGAAGGTCACCTTAGTGGCCTCCCTAAAGTCTTCCTGCCCAGTGCAGATCCTTTGGAACCTGAGATCCACTAATGAAGGTCATGCTTTTTATTAAAATACACAATTTTTGTTGCCGTGCTCCGTGTCTATATAAAGCCAGCACATTTGAAAGTTCATCTGTGACAAAAATGGCTAAAACAAGGAACCTAACACAAATTATCAGCCAGGAAGGATACAGCTGCCGCCAGATAGCCAGGAAGTGCAGATGCAGTCCTTCAGCAGTTGGATATACTCTGCAGAAATATAGACAAACCAACAGCTTGGAAGACAAACCAAGATCTGGGCGTCCAAGGGTTTCTTCAGCAAGAAATGACCGCATCCTGATCCGCATGTGTAGGGAAAACCACCGAATGACATCACAGGAGCTTCAGCAGCAGTTGTCAAACCAAACTGTTGTCCAGTGTTCCACCCGCACTGTATGTGGCCGACTTTTAGACCATGGCTTAAGGTCCTACAAGGCTGTCAAGAAGCCAGAGACGGAGGTTAGCCCGGCATTGTTGGGCCCAAGCACACAAGAACTGGACAGCCAGGAATTGGAGAAAGATTCTGTGATCAGATGAGTCCATTTTCCAGCTTTATCTTCCTCCTGCTAATGTGAGGGTACACAGAAGGCCAGGCGAAGCATTATCTCCAGCATGTACAGTACCTACTGTCAAGCATGGTGGAGACAATATCATGGTTTGGGGATGTGTGCTAATGGCAGGGCTACTAAATATTAATATGATGATGTGATGGGTTTTTTTTAATTTTTGGTTCAATTTTGAACACATTATCTGTTATTTGTTGATTTTGATACTGATGATGTGATGGGTTTTTTTTATTTGTAGATTTTGATACCAACAATGTTGAGAACTGACATATTGAAACTGTCAAGAATTTAGTTTTGTTAGTTTTTCAATACAATAAACAAAAAATATATATAATTTGTATTTGTTTGTGTCTGTCTAATGCAGCCACACCTTTTGAAAGACAAAAAAGATTTTTCCACAAACATTTCATGATAATATTTGAGATTGTGTAAACTTTTAAGGTTGTCCAAAAACTTTTTTCCACCACTGTACAGGATGGTATCAGCTGTCCTCCTGTCTCTTGGGCTATTATGAACGGAAGTTCTTATCAAGTTCACACAGATCTTATGACTCTGACCGTTATATAAACTATAATATAGGCCTACACACAAAACTTTAAGAAATACATAATACATTGATCTGTAGCAGAAAATACACTACACAGGCTCTCAGGAAGGTCCTGGAGTACCCTCTGCTGGTCAAGGTGGTGAAGGTCACCTTAGTGGCCTCCCTAAAGTCTTCCTGCCCAGTGCAGATCCTTTGGAACCTGAGCAACTGTGACTTGATGAGACCTGCAAAAGGTGTGTTTTGGATGGAAGCTGCTCTTATGGAGCAGGGCATGAGTGTCTGTGTCTTTGAAGAAGACTCTAACATCCAAATGCAGGTGAGTAAGGAAAAGAGGTCCCTTAAATGTGGTGGTGTCTAAAAAGTCGACAGAGGAGGGGTGTGTGGTGGCTTTGAGTTTGATGGATGGGTTATGGTTGTTGAGAGTGTTTAACATATAATGAATAATACAGAGGTGTCTAATACAGAGCACATGTAAAAGGGAAGGCATGATATCCTAAACCCAGACTGAAAAACTTGACTATACTAGTCATAAGAGCTTATGTAAACACATATTAGTATTTACAGTAGGAGAAATTTACACTTTATGTGCCAAGATGTACAGATGAAGTTACAATAAATGCATTACATTCATGAGATCACTTGTCATACACAGGAGGGAATAAGGGCGGGCCCCAGAGCCGAGTCCCAAGGGCGAAGCGGGAGGCACAGGCCGGGTTAGGCGAAGAGGATTTGGGACTGCTGCCAGTAACACGCTCCATCCCTCCACACCCTGATTGGGACCCGTGCTCCAGGAACCACACCCGATCAATCAATCAATCAATCTTTATTTGTATAGCGCCAAACCACAACAAAGTTATCTCAAGGCACTTTACACATAGAGCAGGTTCTAAACCAAACTCTTCAAGTTTTAACTTTAAAGAGACCCAACATTCCCACATGAGCAACAGTGGCGAGAAATAACTCCCTTTTAACAGGAAGAAACCTCAGGCAGAACCAGACTCAGAAGTGGGCGGACATCTGCCTCGACCGGTTGGGGTTGAGAGGAGAGAAAGGAAGGATAGAGGAGAGGGGCACAATGAAAATCAACAATGGAGCCAGGTGGTCCGGGACTGGAATCCGTCATCCGGACGTCTACAGGCCCAGATTACCTGTAAGATCAGAAAGCAGAGCCAGAAACCAGGAACCAGAAAGACAACTCCGGGGAAGAAGTTTAGGTTATTGAATGCATTAATAGAACATAAGTGTTAATGGATATAGATGGATAGATAGAGAGAGAGAGAGGGAGGAGGAGAGAGAGGCCCAGTGCATCATGGGGGTGGGGGTCCCCCGGCAATCTAAGCCTATGGCAGCATAAGTTAAGAGCTCAAAGAGCCCTAACTATAAGCTTTATCAAAAAGGAAAGTTTCAAGCCTACTCTTAAATATAGGGAGGGTGTCTGCCCCCCGGACCAAATCTGGAAGATGGTTCCACAGGAGAGGAGCCTGATAGCTGAAGGCTCTACCTCCTGTTCTACTTTTAGAGATATTAGGAACCACAAGTAGACCTGCATGTTGGGAGCGCAGTCTTCTAGTAGGTACATAAGGTACTATCAGTTCATTAAGATATGATGGGGCCTGACCATTGAGAGCTTTGAAGGTGAGAAGGAAGATTTTGAATTCTATTCTGAATTTTACGGGAAGCCAATGCAGTGAAGCCAAGATGGGAGTAATATGATCTCTCTTTCTAGTTTTTGTCAGAACACGGGCAGCTGCATTCTGGACCAGCTGGAGAGTCTTTAGAGACTTGTTAGGACAGCCTGATAATAATGAATTGCAGTAGTCCAGCCTAGAAGTAACAAATGCATGGACTAGTTTTTACCCGAGACTCCATGTGAATAGACATTATGATATACTTTTATTGTACAAACAGTGGGATAATTACCCTCAAAGGCAGAGCAGTAGACACATCACACAATGAAAAATAATACACTCTTCTGGTAAATCAGACCTAATTGACACCCAGGGGGCAGGGCTGTGGCCATTCACATGTAGTAAGAAAGAAAAAAATGATGTTTAGGGGGGACAATATTAGCTTGATACCGAATTAGGCTAGGGGAGAACTGGTTGTGTTTAGAGAAAAGTACAGGTAATCTGTAAATAGGAGCACTAAACCCAAGCGCCAGCGGTTAGGTTTAGACAAGGGGCCTGTAACGGTTAAGTTTAGGCAGGAAGCCAGTATCAGCCTGGGAAAGTAAGAGGGTTAAGTTAAGGCACTAATCCTTGACATTTAGGTTCAGGCAAGAATCCTGTGTCCGCCTCAGGAAGTAAAAGGTTGAGTTGAGGGGAAAGCCCTGTGACAAAAAAGGAAGCAATTTGCCTTAGACTGTAAAACAGACTGTGAGGCAGTCTGTGGTATATGTTTTTTTAATTGAGATTTGACCAAACGATCTTGTAAATTTTCCTTCTCCTTCCTGTAGGCCGCAATCATCCTCAGGTCTAAAGGAGGTTGTTGTTCACTAATTGTGTTAATTAAATTGTTTCTGATGTGTTGCACCAGGGCCACTGTAGACTGTGAAAATGTGGTGACAAAAGGAATGACTATAGAGACTGGGATCGGCTTTGTGAGCTGGAAAACCCTGAAGCAGGCTCTCAGGAAGGTCCTGGAGTACCCTCTGCTGCTCAAGGTGGTGAAGGTCACCTTAGTGGCCTCCCTAAAGTCTTCCTGCCCAGTGCAGATCCTTTGGAACCTGAGCAACTGTGACTTGATGAGACCTGCAAAAGGTGTGTTTTGGATGGAAGCTGCTCTTATGGAGCAGGGCATGAGTGTCTGTGTCTTTGAAGAAGACTCTAACATCCAAATGCAGGTGAGTAAGGAAAAGAGGTCCCTTAAATGTGGTGGTGTCTAAAAAGTCGACAGAGGAGGGGTGTGTGGTGGCTTTGAGTTTGATGGATGGGTTATGGTTGTTGAGAGTGTTTAACATATAATGAATAATACAGAGGTGTCTAATATAGAGCACATGTAAAAGGGAAGGCATGATATCCTAAACCCAGACTGAAAAACTTGACTATACTAGTCACAAGAGCTTATGTAAACACATATTAGTATTTACAGTAGGAGAAATTTACACTGTATGTGCCAAGATGTACAGATGAAGTTACAATGAATGCATTACATTCATGAGATCACTTGTCATACACAGGAGGGAATAAGGGCAGGCCCCAGAGCCGAGCTCCAAGGCCGAAGCGGGAGGCACAGGCCGGGTTAGGCGAAGAGGATTTGGGACTGCTGCCAGTAACACGCTCCATCCCTCCACACCCTGATTGGGACCCGTGCTCCAGGAACCACACCCGAGACTCCATGTGAATAGACATTATGATATACTTTTATTGTACAAACAGTGGGATAATTACCCTCAAAGGCAGAGCCGTAGACACATCACACAATGAAAAATAATACACTCTTCTGATAAATCAGACCTAATTGACACCCGGGGGCCAGGGCTGTGGCCATTCACATGTAGTAAGAAAGAAAAAAATGATGTTTAGGGGGGACAATATTAGCTTGAGACCGAATTAGGCTAGGGGAGAACTGGTTGTGTTTAGAGAAAAGTAAAGGTAGTCTGTAAATAGGAGCACTAAACCCAAGCGCCAGCGGTTAGGTTTAGACAAGGGGCCTGTAACAGTTAAGTTTAGGCAGGAAGCCAGTATCAGCCTGGGAAAGTAAGAGGGTTAAGTTGAGGCACTAATCCCTGACATTTAGGTCCAGGCAAGAATCCTGTGTCCGCCTCAGGAAGTAAAAGGTTGAGTTGAGGGGAAAGCCCTGTGACAAAAAAGGAAGCAATTTGCCTTAGACTGTAAAACAGACTGTGAGGCAGTCTGTGGTATATGTTTTTTTAATTGAGATTTGACCAAACGATCTTGTAAATTTTCCTTCTCCTTCCTGTAGGCCGCAATCATCCTCAGGTCTAAAGGAGGTTGTTGTTCACTAATTGTGTTAATTAAATTGTTTCTGATGTGTTGCACCAGGGCCACTGTAGACTGTGAAAATGTGGTGACAAAAGGAATGGCTATAGAGACTGGGATCGGCTTTGTGAGCTGGAAAACCCTGAAGCAGGTGTGGTGAACTTTATCACCCTCCGTTTGAGAAGAATGGATTAATTTAAGACCAAGTCAACGCTCTTTTTAGTTTTCTTTATTGCCAATAGTGGAGACAGAACTCTATCAAATCTGAGGCTGCTGAGATGTCCCTGGTCAAAATGGAGCCTTCATTTCTGTCTGTCTCTGCGTGCTCTCTGTTTGCACAATCTTTTTATACTGAAGTTACACCCCACAAATGCATACGTCCTAAGCATGAACACAGGACACAATCAATTACTTGTTTATGTTCCCATGATCCAATACCTCCTGATGTTAATTACCATTATATAGAATGGTACCATTATACAGGATGGTATCAGCTGTCCTCCTGTCTCTCGGGCTATTATGAACGGAAGTTCTTATCAAGTTCACACAGATCTTATGACTCTGACCGTTATATAAACTATAATATAGGCCTACACACAAAACTTTAAGAAATACATAATACATTGATCTGTAGCAGAAAATACACTACACAGGCTCTCAGGAAGGTCCTGGAGTACCCTCTGCTGGTCAAGGTGGTGAAGGTCACCTTAGTGGCCTCCCTAAAGTCTTCCTGCCCAGTGCAGATCCTTTGGAACCTGAGCAACTGTGACTTGAAGAGACCTGCAAAAGGTGTGTTTTGGATGGAAGCTGCTCTTATGGAGCAGGGCATGAGTGTCTGTGTCTTTGAAGAAGACTCTAACATCCAAATGCAGGTGAGTAAGGAAAAGAGGTCCCTTAAATGTGGTGGTGTCTAAAAAGTCGACAGAGGAGGGGTGTGTGGTGGCTTTGAGTTTGATGGATGGGTTATGGTTGTTGAGAGTGTTTAACATATAATGAATAATACAGAGGTGTCTAATACAAAGCACATGTAAAAGGGAAGGCATGATATCCTAAACCCAGACTGAAAAACTTGACTATACTAGTCATAAGAGCTTATGTAAACACATATTAGTATTTACAGTAGGAGAAATTTACACTTTATGTGCCAAGATGTACAGATGAAGTTACAATAAATGCATTACATTCATGAGATCACTTGTCATACACAGGAGGGAATAAGGGCGGGCCCCAGAGCCGAGTCCCAAGGGCGAAGCGGGAGGCACAGGCCGGGTTAGGCGAAGAGGATTTGGGACTGCTGCCAGTAACACGCTCCATCCCTCCATACCCTGATTGGGACCCGTGCTCCAGGAACCACACCCGAGACTCCATGTGAATAGACATTATGATATACTGATAGAGATTTTAATTATGCAGCCCTTATAACAATGGAGGGAGTAGACAGGAGTCCAGGATGTCTTGTATTGAAAAAGGTTTATTTACTTGATCAAGGAGAAACGAGCGAATGATCAGTACACATTACATGGCCTGACGCTTCCTTCAATTCTGAGGCTTCTCTCCTCCGGGAATAGACTATAACCCACACAGATAACGTCCAGGGTTGAGCCATGCCCAAATATGGACAGATCTAACGCATCTACAATATACAGAATTTAGTGTACTGGTCTATAGACAAAACATTGCTTAGACAACACTCAGGACCTTTGTCCTACATCCAACACTATATCAAACCTCTGACTGCAGTTGCCTCTACTCCATTCAGGGAAAACAGTCAAACACATATCTGACCTCGGCTGCTATAGCAACACTATCAGAATGCCTCCTGTTTTCCCCAAAAGGAGCAGACTCACTGTTTACCACTATCTCAAGGGGAGACAGTGTCTGTACTCAAGATTTGGTGAGGCCTTGCTTATGACCGCAAAGCCTAGTTTGACCCAGTGCATATTAATGATGGAAAATTCCCTAACAATCCCCTCTTATTGATCAGGAGATCAATACTGACTATCCATACTCTAGACATTACAGTGGCAAGACTACCCACGGAGTACCCCAGAACAGAAGCAGCATCTACCTTACAAATCCACAAAAGTCACATAAGACAATCAAATAGTATTGAAAACATAAACTCTCACAGTAACATCATTCCGTTACAATTAATGTCCCTAGGGAAAAATAAAACATGAATTTAAAACATTTCATGAAAATCATTGAAAAACATTTCATGCAAATCATAACAATTCCCCTCTTATGTACCACATATGCCTATTCTGTCACATGACACATGAGTTCTGCCTTCCGGCCAACAAGGGCAGTTGTGAAGCTCACCCTCAAAGGAATGAAGAACCCCTATAATACTGAAGTATTAAAGGAGCTCAGGACAGACGTCATGAGTCATATGCACCTATCTCACAGAAGCTATATTTCCCTAAAGATCCTGAAAAAGCAAACAAGAACCCTGTGCTAACTACTCCTAGTTTAGCAAAGCACTTAAGGCCACGCCTCGATGGTATGGAGGTAACAAGACCTATGGTTTACCTTATCTTATCCTATTAGGAAACCTTACAATTTAAAAGGTGGTACATACATACACATCTGATTACAGCAATACAGCAAAATACTCATTTCATCCCTGAAAAGGAAAAGTTAAATCACATTAACAATTTTAATCATTGTCACACATTTAATTTATGCACTGACGAGTCTTCAACCCATGTACTTAACGTACAGTCGAGGGTCACCACCATGGAGAGGTTACTAGCACTTTCGAAGCATGGTGGCCTTGAATCCATCATCCGTTTCATCCTCTTCATCAGTTGCAGTTGTTTTTTTTTCTTTTTTATTGCATTCAAATACACATTTATGAAATCAAAATCACATACAACATTCTCTATAAACTACACAAAGAAATGATTCTGCTTATTCAAACTAGAGAAATGTTTAACTGTACTTCATTAAACAAAAATGATTAAAGTGATTAATAGTTATTTTGAAATTTGGAACACACCATAAAATCTGGAATCGTTAAAACAATAAAACCCTGCAATTGACCTGCACATCCTCTCCGGCAGCTGGGGGGGCAAGTCTGCACCTTGTGGCATGAATCCATTCTGCCTTTCCTTCGACCTTTAAAGCTGTCCTGGTTGTCAGCAGCACCTGGTACGGTCCTTTCCACCTAGGAGACAAAGACACTTTTTCCAGAGATTTGATTAGTACATAGTCACCCTCCTTAAAAGGATGAATTGGTTCCTCTGATGGTTTGGGGAGCCTCTCGGATACCTGCAAATGATATTTTCTCAAAATCTCTGTTAGTTTTTTCACATAATCAGTCATGAACTCATCCGTCCAGAGCAAGGTAGTTTTGTGTGGAGTTAAAGGGGGGCTTGTCCCTGTGGACATTGGCCTCCCCATCAACACTTCATGAGGACTAAGTCCTGTGGTTGCGTTTGGTGCACTTCGAATTGAATACAACACCAGAGGTAGGGCGTCAGGCCATTTCAGACCCGTCGCCATTACCGTTTTAGTCAGTCTTTCTTTGATAGTTGCATTCATTCTTTCAACTTGTCCTGAACTTTGTGGGTGATAAGGAACATGTAACTGCCACTTGAATCCTAAAATAGCTGACAGTCCCTTTGTGATGTGTGATACAAAAGCTGGACCTCTGTCACTATCTATTCCCTGTGGCACCCCGAATCTTGGGATTACTTCCCTTAGAAGACACTTCACAACAGTTCTGGCATCTTCTTTCCTGGTTGGGAAGCATTCAACCCACTTTGAAAATCGATCAGTTATGACTAACAAATACTTGTAGCCTTGACAACTGGGCATATGTGCAAAATCTATTTGCATATTTACAAATGGACCTGATGGGGGTTCTAAATGGTCATGTCGCACAGTGCTGTTCTGTTTTCTGGTCTGTTGGCATATCAAGCAACTTTCAACAAGAGTTTGTGAGACCTGTGTGATACCCGGTGCAAACCATTGTGAGCGAATAACATCATTGATCACCCCTCTTCCGACATGTGCTGGTCCATGTGTAACACGTGCCAGAACATGTAGGAGAGCTCGAGGACAAACTGGTCGACCATCAGGGTGGAGCCACAAGCTAGACTCCGCATCAACTGTACAACCTTTTCTCAACCAAAGACTACGCTCTTTATCATCAGCGTGATTTTGCAACATCACGACATCATTAACGGAGGGTAGTGAAAATGGATGGACAGGCTGTGTGGAGGCACACTGACGTACCATGGAGGAAGAGGAAGTTGCTGCTTGTTTGGCTGCGAAATCAGCCATTGCATTTCCTCGTGAAACAGGATCATTTTCCTGACTGTGAGCAGCACATTTCACAATTGCAAGCTGGAACGGGCGCATAATGGCGTCTAGCAGGTCATTTACCAACGCATGATGTTGTAATGGCCTGCCAGACGATGACACAAACCCTCTCATTTTCCATAATTGACCGAAATCATGAGCTACACCAAAAGCATATCGTGAATCAGTGTAGATGGTGGCAGTTTTACCAGAAGCGATAATACAGGCCCTAGTGAGAGCATATAGTTCTGCTGCCTGCGCTGAAGTGCCAGGAGGCAGAGCTCGTGCTTCTAAAACCTCCCAATCATTTACTACTGCATAGCCCGCTAGGTGAACATTGTCAGATGGTCTGCTAGCTGACCCATCAGTGTAAAGAATCATCTCAGAGTTAGGTATTGGTGTCTGCAATAGGTCTGGCCTTGGTGATGTACACATATCAATAGTAGCAATGCAATCATGCTCAATGTCAGTTGTGTCAATCAGTGGAAGGAGAGTGGCTGGATTTAAGGGGGGTGAGCGTTTTAAAGTTATGTGTGGGCTGGAAAGGATAGTTGCCTCATAACCTGAACGTCTAGCTGCTGTCATGTGTTGAGTAGCTGATGTGTTTAAAATGTGTAATACTGCATGCGGAACGTGCACGACACAGTCATGAGCCAGTACAATGGGAGCGGATTTATCAAGCAGAATAGCAACTGCAGCCACCGCTCTCAGGCAACCCGGCATACCAAGGACTACAGGGGTCAGTCGAGACGAATAGTACGCAACAGGACGGTAGTGAGACCCATGTTTTTGTACTAGAATGCCTGTAGCAAAGCCTTCTCTCTCATGTATGTGTAGATGGAATGGCTAATGATAGTCCGGCAATCCTAATGCTGGAGCCATGGTGAGAGCATGCTTTAAGTTCTGAAAAGCTTTTTGCATGTCATCAGTCCATTGAACTGCAGTGGGAGCTGACTGCAGTGTGGCTGCTCGCAATACAGAGTCCATAGCCGCATACTCATAAATCCAGTGTCTGCAATAGTTCGCCATCCCTAAGAATGAAAGCATGCCCTTCTTAGTTCTGGGGGGAGGCATGTTGACCAGCAGTTTCACCCTTTCTGGTGATAGGAGGCGCTGTCCATCCTTCAGGAGGTGACCCAAATATGTGACCTCAGATCGGCAAAATTGCAGTTTGGGCAGTGATGCTCTATGTCCACACTCAGCTAACCTCTGCAGGAGCAAGATTGAATCAGTTCGACAAGCTTCCTCGGATGGAGAGGCTATCAAAAGATCATCTGCGTACTGCAGAAGTGTTGAACCCCCTGGGAAGTGGAGGTCATCAAGGTCTCTTTTTACCGCTGCTGCGTACACTGTTGGACTCTCAACATAACCCTGTGGCAAACGCCGCCATGTATACTGTTTGCCTTTGAACGTGAATGCAAACAGATACTGGCTATCTGGATGCAATGGTATAGAGAAAAAAGCTGAACATAGATCAATGACTGTGTAGTGTGTTGAATTGGATGGTAACGAGGCTAAAATCGAATTAGTGTCTGGCACAATGGGAGCTGTGGGCACGACAATATTATTAATAGCCTGCAAATCTTGCACAAATCTCCATTCATCTGGACGATTTGGTTTTGGGATGGGCAAAATGGGTGTATTGCATGGACTGGAAGTTTGCACCAGTACATTTTGATCCAATAGAGATTGAATAACTGTTTCAATTCCAGTAATGGCTCTATGAGGCAAGTTGTACTGTCTGATAGCCGGCAATGTGACATTTGGTTTGAGTGTGACTTTATGAGGTGGAGCCGAATTCACAAAACCTACATGATTTTTATGTTTTGCCCATAAATATGAGGGAACCTCTGATAACTCTGATGGAGGCCCATATTCTGCAGGGTGAGGTGGCTGAAACAAAACAAATGTGCTCTCTGGTAACTGAGTGTTCTCACTTAATGATAACAAATACAGTTCCTCGCCCAAGTGTATTATTGTTTGGTTTTGAGAGGCTG
Organism: Scomber japonicus; assembly: GCF_027409825.1. Classification (NCBI taxonomy): domain Eukaryota; kingdom Metazoa; phylum Chordata; class Actinopteri; order Scombriformes; family Scombridae; genus Scomber; species Scomber japonicus. Next base: position 40,463,782 of record NC_070579.1, on the reverse strand, counting down.
TTGCAGCTCCTCTCAGTACTTGGCATCGAGCCACCATTTTACCAAGATGTTTTGCCTCTTTTCCGGGCGCAACCGCTACAGTGATGTGTGGAAATGAATATTTAACATCAAACAGTGTATGTTGTGTATCAGACAGTCGGATTGGAATAGCGCACCCCTGCGGACCAACAAACAAACATTGCTCACTCTCCAACCCCTCCTGTTTGTTTAGGAAATCATTAGCCAATACCTTATACTGTTCCAAAGGGTTAAAGGCTGCCGTGCAATGACACGTCAGGAGAGGCCTCATGGCAGACATCAATGATGCACATGCTGGTGATGTTGTGGCAATTTTCTGAATGTTGGGCACTGTGAACATAGAAGACATGTTAAAATTTGGCAATGTCCAACAGTACAAACAATCAACAGTGGATTGCAAAAACTGAAATGCTTGGGCAGCTCTGTGATCAGGTAGAGTTAAAAACAACCCTTCAGGGGTGCAGTGAATTGTTGCATGGAGCTTACAAAGCAAATCTCGCCCCATGAGGTTAATTGGGCTCTTTTCAGATATCAGAAAAGAGTGCTGTACATTTGTGCCTTCTACGCTTATCTCAGCTTGAAGTGATAATGGCTCTTCATTAGGAATGCCAGAGACTCCGACTGTTGTGATAAATCTAGAGGTCGGAGTGCACACATGCTCAGAAGATTTTACTGTGGAGATAGTTGCTCCACTGTCCACCAAAATATCAACATTATTACCATTAACTTGAACTGACATCATTGGATCCTCAGAGGGATTTTTGGAAATTTGAATAGTTGCAGCTTGAATGTGAATTGGTTGTTCTGATCCTATCTCTCCATGGCCTCCCTATGCTTGATTGTAATATGTCTGCGATGTGTGCGCAGCCGGCTGAGGTGTGTGTGTGTTAGGAGGAGGAGGATGGGGAGGAGGAGAGTAAGGGTTCGGCTGTTGAGAATATTGGGGCGCCTGTTGGGGTTCGTATGTGAGGCGAAGCTGGTTTGGATTTATGGGATTACTTTGACACTCTTTGGCCCAGTGTCCCTTTCTTCCACATCTGCGACAATTTGATTTCTTTTTGTTGTACTTTCTGTGTGTGGGCTGCTCTCCACTCTGATACGGTGCCTGTTGCACCATCTGTTTAGACTTAGAAGTGGATTTTTCAGTAGTGAAAATACCACTCCTGTACATATCCATCAGCTTGCCTTTTGTTGTTTTCCAACCTATTCTTTGCCAATCTGGGGCTGACAGTTTGTATGCTGTGGAAATTTGCGGTTTCATATTTTGCAGCAAAATGTGAATGGCAAAGAGAGCATTCTCCTCTCGTTTCATTCCAGCATTATTATCCCACACTTGCATAAATCGCTGAAGAAATTCAGGCACACCCTCATTAAGACCTTGAACACAGTCAACCACTTCTGAGAAATCACACTGCGTTTTAGCACATTTTGTTATTGCTGTTTTAGCTTCATTGTTCATCCAAACACTCATAGGTCTGACTTGCGGCCACTGGCCATCCTCCGTTGCATCAGGGAAAACAAATTCATCCTTACACAGAGGCCAATGAGTGCCATATGTAAATTCAAGCAACATTTGGACATCAGGTATCAGACCGTTATACACCTTACATGTTTGAGACAACCACAGCCAGTACTTCTCAGCCAGTGCTATTGGATTTGGAGACTTTCTGGCTAAATCCAAAATTTCAGCAGGTGTCCATGGTTTGCAAACAGTTGTCTCCCCAATCATTATTTTAGGAGCATTAAGGAAACCTGACCCTGTGTCAGCCTGTTGTCTCTGTCTAGTAAGTCTGGGTGATGTATTTGTACTCCCAGGTTTTCTGATTGTGGTACGGCAACGGGAACTTTTAGCACCTTTTGGAGCTTGTGCTCCCTCTCTCTCAATTCTCTCCCCGTCTGTGTCAAATTCTGATTCACCTTCACAGCTCTCATCTGATGCATTTTAGTCTCCAGTCTCAGTTAAGAGAGCTATCTTTGACTTTTTAAGCCAGTCTTTTGATTTCTTTCTCTCTAATCCTGATTGTCCAAGGCTACTCTTTTCTTTCGGCCTCACAGCCTGTCCTGTGTTACCTCTCTTTTCCCTTTCTTCTGCCTCCAGCTTCTCTCTTTCCTGTCTGGCCCTAGCTTCTGCTAGCTCTTTCTCCTGTTCATCATCAAATTCAACATCTTCCAAAACAGTTAGCAGTTCTTGCTGAGAGGGAACTTTAGCTTGACGCTTTGCCCAATTGTGCATCATAGCTGTGGCACATGCACGCAAATTATCACCATGTCTTTGCTTAATGTTGGTCAACTCATTAGCTCTTGTCTGCAAAGCCGCTTCTAGCAAAGGAATATGATGCGTCTCAACACGGGCAGCAATTTTCTCTATGGCAGCTTTCAACTCAGCAGAGCACTTCTCAGGCCTTTTCTCATCCACATGCACTCCATATCTCTGTCGAGCCACAGTTATCCACACTCGCATGCATTCTCTCATGTAAGCATAGTTCCAGGATGGATTACCCCTGTTTGTGTTAACATTCCTCTCAGCCATTTGCAGTTTCTCTTTCGCAAACGACCCCTCATACGGCCACTCTGTGTCTGTCCAGTCATTCATGAGGGAAGAGAACGGAAACACAAAATGCCATCCTTTTAACCTGCCCACAACTCCTGCTGGCACATATGGAGAAAACATGTCTTGAAACTGTCTTGCTGGATCAGCTGGTTGTGCTGAACTTGTGTGTGCCTGTGCCTGTGCCTGTGGATTATCAGGTTGATTTGTCTGTTCCACATTTTCACTGGTGTTTCTTAGTGTTTGACAATCTCTCTGTCTTCTAAATTTTGTTGAATCAATTTGTATGGTTTTAGACTCCAAACTACCACCTGCGCTGGACGTATCATTGCCCATTTTTTATCACTTTACAACATCAGATAAAACATACGATTTCAACAGCATCTAGGACTCCAACTCCTCTTTTACAATAGCAGCAGTGTTGGTTTGAAGCTTAGAATATACGTGTATACACAAATTTACCGGCGCCAAGGCTCAAACCGAGCCATGTCTCCCAAAGGACACAGAGCAGATAGTCCGCAATCTTGATTTAAGCGAGGTAGAGCTAATTACTATCCCCGAAAACGTCTTTTCTTACAGCTTAAATCTCATGCGGGTCCCTCTGTGTCGAGCTCAGCCCGAAGCTGGCCCAGAAACCAAAAACAGCCACAATGTGGCCCTACGAGGGGTCGAAAACACCCACCCCTCCTGACCCTCCAACACCACACACTCTGCTATTACAACCAATCGTTGTCAATCACACTGATTCGGATACAGTATCCATGTTTTAGTCAAATGGATATTTCGTCTGTGATCAGTGCCAATTGATGGGCTTTCTTACTTTTGTCAATTTGCAAAATTAAAATCAAAAAGGTTCTTTTATTTTGATCTCGTCAAACAACGATTTGGTAAGGCATAAATTCATCAAATTTGCACTTACCCAGTCGTTGTTATGTTGAGATCCTGTTCCGGTGACGCCAGTTTGATAGAGATTTTAATTATGCAGCCCATATAACAATGGAGGGAGTAGACAGGAGTCCAGGATGTCTTGTATTGAAAAAGGTTTATTTACTTGATCAAGGAGAAATGAGCGAATGATCAGTACACATTACATGGCCTGACGCTTCCTTCAATTCTGAGGCTTCTCTCCTCCGGGAATAGACTATAACCCACACAGATAACGTCCAGGGTTGAGCCATGCCCAAATATGGACAGATCTAACGCATCTACAATATACAGAATTTAGTGTACTGGTCTATAGACAAAACATTGCTTAGACAACACTCAGGACCTTTGTCCTACATCCAACACTATATCAAACCTCTGACTGCAGTTGCCTCTACTCCATTCAGGGAAAACAGTCAAACACATATCTGACCTCGGCTGCTATAGCAACACTATCAGAATGCCTCCTGTTTTCCCCAAAAGGAGCAGACTCACTGTTTACCACTATCTCAAGGGGAGACAGTGTCTGTACTCAAGATTTGGTGAGGCCTTGCTTATGACCGCAAAGCCTAGTTTGACCCAGTGCATATTAATGATGGAAAATTCTCTAACATATACTTTTATTGTACAAACAGTGGGATAATTACCCTCAAAGGCAGAGCAGTAGACACATCACACAATGAAAAATAATACACTCTTCTGATAAATCAGACCTAATTGACACCCAGGGGCCAGGGCTGTGGCCATTCACATGTAGTAAGAAAGAAAAAAATGATGTTTAGGGGGGATAATATTAGCTTGAGACCGAATTAGGCTAGGGGAGAACTGGTTGTGTTTAGAGAAAAGTACAGGTAATCTGTAAATAGGAGCACTAAACCCAAGCGCCAGCGGTTAGGTTTAGACAGTTAAGTTTAGGCAGGAAGCCAGTATCAGCCTGGGAAAGTAAGAGGGTTAAGTTGAGGCACTAATCCCTGACATTTAGGTTCAGGCAAGAATCCTGTGTCCGCCTCAGGAAGTAAAAGGTTGAGTTGAGGGGAAAGCCCTGTGACAAAAAAGGAAGCAATTTGCCTTAGACTGTAAAACAGACTGTGAGGCAGTCTGTGGTATATGTTTTTTTAATTGAGATTTGACCAAACGATCTTGTAAATTTTCATTCTCCTTCCTGTAGGCCGCAATCATCCTCAGGTCTAAAGGGAGGTTGTTGTTCACTAATTGTGTTAATTAAATTGTTTCTGATGTGTTGCACCAGGGCCACTGTAGACTGTGAAAATGTGGTGACAAAAGGAATGGCTATAGAGACTGGGATCGGTTTGTGAGCTGGAAAACCCTGAAGCAGGCTCTCAGGAAGGTCCTGGAGTACCCTCTGCTGGTCAAGGTGGTGAAGGTCACCTTAGTGGCCTCCCTAAAGTCTTCCTGCCCAGTGCAGATCCTTTGGAACCTGAGCAACTGTGACTTGATGAGACCTGCAAAAGGTGTGTTTTGGATGGAAGCTGCTCTTATGGAGCAGGGCATGAGTGTCTGTGTCTTTGAAGAAGACTCTAACATCCAAATGCAGGTGAGTAAGGAAAAGTGGTTCCTTAAATGTGGTGGTGTCTAAAAAGTCGACAGAGGAGGGGTGTGTGGTGGCTTTGAGTTTGATGGATGGGTTATGGTTGTTGAGAGTGTTTAACATATAATGAATAATACAGAGGTGTCTAATACAGAGCACATGTAAAAGGGAAGGCATGATATCCTAAACCCAGACTGAAAAACTTGACTATACTAGTCATAAGAGCTTATGTAAACACATATTAATATTTACAGTAGGAGAAATTTACACTGTATGTGCCAAGATGTACAGATGAAGTTACAATAAATGCATTACATTCATGAGATCACTTGTCATACACAGGAGGGAATAAGGGCGGGCCCCAGAGCCGAGTCCCAAGGGCGAAGCGGGAGGCACAGGCCGGGTTAGGCGAAGAGGATTTGGGACTGCTGCCAGTAACACGCTCCATCCCTCCACACCCTGATTGGGACCCGTGCTCCAGGAACCACACCCGATCAATCAATCAATCAATCTTTATTTGTATAACGCCAAATCACAACAAAGTTATCTCAAGGCACTTCACACATAGAGCAGGTTCTAAACCAAACTCTTCAAGTTTTAACTTTAAAGAGACCCAACATTCCCACATGAGCAACAGTGGCGAGAAAAAACTCCCTTTTAACAGGAAGAAACCTCAGGCAGAACCAGACTCAGAAGTGGGCGGACATCTGCCTCGACCGGTTGGGGTTGAGAGGAGAGAAAGGAAGGATAGAGGAGAGGGGCACAATGAAAATCAACAATGGAGCCAGGTGGTCCGGGACTGGAATCCGTCATCCGGACATCTACAGGCCCAGATTACCTGTAAAATCAGAAAGCAGAGCCAGAAACCAGGAACCAGAAAGACAACTCCGGGGAAGAAGTTTAGGTTATTGAATGCATTAATAGAACATAAGTGTTAATGGATATAGATGGATAGATAGAGAGAGAGAGAGGGAGGAGGAGAGAGAGGCCCAGTGCATCATGGGGGTGGGGGTCCCCCGGCAATCTAAGCCTATGGCAGCATAAGTTAAGAGCTCAAAGAGCCCTAACTATAAGCTTTATCAAAAAGGAAAGTTTTAAGCCTACTCTTAAATATAGGGAGGGTGTCTGCCCTCCGGACCAAATCTGGAAGATGGTTCCACAGGAGAGGAGCCTGATAGCTGAAGGCTCTACCTCCTGTTCTACTTTTAGAGATATTAGGAACCACAAGTACACCTGCATGTTGCGAGCGCAGTCTTCTAGTAGGTACATAAGGTACTATCAGTTCTTTAAGATATGATGGGGCCTGACCATTGAGAGCTTTGAAGGTGAGAAGGAGGATTTTGAATTCTATTCTGAATTTTACGGGAAGCCAATGCAGTGAAGCCAAGATGGGAGTAATATGATCTCTCTTTCTAGTTTTTGTCAGAACACGGGCAGCTGCATTCTGGACCAGCTGGAGAGTCTTTAGAGACTTGTTAGGACAGCCTGATAATAATGAATTGCAGTAGTCCAGCCTAGAAGTAACAAATGCATGGACTAGTTTTTACCCGAGACTCCATGTGAATAGACATTATGATATACTTTTATTGTACAAACAGTGGGATAATTACCCTCAAAGGCAGAGCAGTAGACACATCACACAATGAAAAATAATACACTCTTCTGATAAATCAGACCTAATTGACACCCAGGGGCCAGGGCTGTGGCCATTCACATGTAGTAAGAAAGAAAAAAATGATGTTTAGGGGGGACAATATTAGCTTGAGACCGAATTAGGCTAGGGGAGAACTGGTTGTGTTTCGAGAAAAGTACAGGTAATCTGTAAATAGGAGCACTAAACCCAAGCGCCAGCGGTTAGGTATAGACAAGGGGCCTGTAACAGTTAAGTTTAGGCAGGAAGCCAGTATCAGCCTGGGAAAGTAAGAGGGTTAAGTTGAGGCACTAATCCCTGACATTTAGGTTCAGGCAAGAATCCTGTGTCCGCCTCAGGAAGTAAAAGGTTGAGTTGAGGGGAAAGCCCTGTGACAAAAAAGGAAGCAATTTGCCTTAGACTGTAAAACAGACTGTGAGGCAGTCTGTGGTATATGTTTTTTTAATTGAGATTTGACCAAACGATTTTGTAAATTTTCATTCTCCTTCCTGTAGGCCGCAATCATCCTCAGGTCTAAAGGAGGTTGTTGTTCACTAATTGTGTTAATTAAATTGTTTCTGATGTGTTGCACCAGGGCCACTGTAGACTGTGAAAATGTGGTGACAAAAGGAATGGCTATAGAGACTGGGATCGGCTTTGTGAGCTGGAAAACCCTGAAGCAGGCTCTCAGGAAGGTCCTGGAGTACCCTCTGCTGGTCAAGGTGGTGAAGGTCACCTTAGTGGCCTCCCTAAAGTCTTCCTGCCCAGTGCAGATCCTTTGGAACCTGAGCAACTGTGACTTGATGAGACCTGCAAAAGGTGTGTTTTGGATGGAAGCTGCTCTTATGGAGCAGGGCATGAGTGTCTGTGTCTTTGAAGAAGACTCTAACATCCAAATGCAGGTGAGTAAGGAAAAGAGGTCCCTTAAATGTGGTGGTGTCTAAAAAGTCGACAGAGGAGGGGTGTGTGGTGGCTTTGAGTTTGATGGATGGGTTATGGTTGTTGAGAGTGTTTAACATATAATGAATAATACAGAGGTGTCTAATACAGAGCACATGTAAAAGGGAAGGCATGATACCCTAAACCCAGACTGAAAAACTTGACTATACTAGTCATAAGAGCTTATGTAAACACATATTAGTATTTACAGTAGGAGAAATTTACACTGTATGTGCCAAGATGTACAGATGAAGTTACAATAAATGCATTACATTCATGAGATCACTTGTCATACACAGGAGGGAATAAGGGCGGGCCCCAGAGCCGAGTCCCAAGGGCGAAGCGGGAGGCACAGGCTGGGTTAGGCGAAGAGGATTTGGGACTGCTGCCAGTAACACGCTCCATCCCTCCACACCCTGATTGGGACCCGTGCTCCAGGAACCACACCCGATCAATCAATCAATCAATCTTTATTTGTATAGCGCCAAATCACAACAAAGTTATCTCAAGGCACTTTACACATAGAGCAGGTTCTAAACCAAACTCTTCAAGTTTTAACTTTAAAGAGACCCAACATTCCCACATGAGCAACAGTGGCGAGAAAAAACTCCCTTTTAACAGGAAGAAACCTCAGGCAGAACCAGACTCAGAAGTGGGCGGACATCTGCCTCGACCGGTTGGGGTTGAGAGGAGAGAAAGGAAGGATAGAGGAGAGGGGCACAATGAAAATCAACAATGGAGCCAGGTGGTCCGGGACTGGAATCCGTCATCCGGACGTCTACAGGCCCAGATTACCTGTAAAATCAGAAAGCAGAGCCAGAAACCAGGAACCAGAAAGACAACTCCGGGGAAGAAGTTTAGGTTATTGAATGCATTAATAGAACATAAGTGTTAATGGATATAGATGGATAGATAGAGAGAGAGAGAGGGAGGAGGAGAGAGAGGCCCAGTGCATCATGGGGGTGGGGGTCCCCCGGCAATCTAAGCCTATGGCAGCATAAGTTAAGAGCTCAAAGAGCCCTAACTATAAGCTTTATCAAAAAGGAAAGTTTTAAGCCTACTCTTAAATATAGGGAGGGTGTCTGCCCTCCGGACCAAATCTGGAAGATGGTTCCACAGGAGAGGAGCCTGATAGCTGAAGGCTCTACCTCCTGTTCTACTTTTAGAGATATTAGGAACCACAAGTACACCTGCATGTTGCTAGCGCAGTCTTCTAGTAGGTACATAAGGTACTATCAGTTCTTTAAGATATGATGGGGCCTGACCATTGAGAGCTTTGAAGGTGAGAAGGAGGATTTTGAATTCTATTCTGAATTTTACGGGAAGCCAATGCAGTGAAGCCAAGATGGGAGTAATATGATCTCTCTTTCTAGTTTTTGTCAGAACACGGGCAGCTGCATTCTGGACCAGCTGGAGAGTCTTTAGAGACTTGTTAGGACAGCCTGATAATAATGAATTGCAGTAGTCCAGCCTAGAAGTAACAAATGCATGGACTAGTTTTTACCCGAGACTCCATGTGAATAGACATTATGATATACTTTTATTGTACAAACAGTGGGATAATTACCCTCAAAGGCAGAGCAGTAGACACATCACACAATGAAAAATAATACACTCTTCTGATAAATCAGACCTAATTGACACCCAGGGGCCAGGGCTGTGGCCATTCACATGTAGTAAGAAAGAAAAAAATGATGTTTAGGGGGGACAATATTAGCTTGAGACCGAATTAGGCTAGGGGAGAACTGGTTGTGTTTAGAGAAAAGTACAGGTAATCTGTAAATAGGAGCACTAAACCCAAGCGCCAGCGGTTAGGTATAGACAAGGGGCCTGTAACAGTTAAGTTTAGGCAGGAAGCCAGTATCAGCCTGGGAAAGTAAGAGGGTTAAGTTGAGGCACTAATCCCTGACATTTAGGTTCAGGCAAGAATCCTGTGTCCGCCTCAGGAAGTAAAAGGTTGAGTTGAGGGGAAAGCCCTGTGACAAAAAAGGAAGCAATTTGCCTTAGACTGTAAAACAGACTGTGAGGCAGTCTGTGGTATATGTTTTTTTAATTGAGATTTGACCAAACGATCTTGTAAATTTTCATTCTCCTTCCTGTAGGCCGCAATCATCCTCAGGTCTAAAGGAGGTTGTTGTTCACTAATTGTGTTAATTAAATTGTTTCTGATGTGTTGCACCAGGGCCACTGTAGACTGTGAAAATGTGGTGACAAAAGGAATGGCTATAGAGACTGGGATCGGCTTTGTGAGCTGGAAAACCCTGAAGCAGGTGTGGTGAACTTTATCACCCTCCGAGTGAGAAGAATGGATTAATTTAAGACCAAGTCAACGCTCTTTTTAGTTTTCTTTATTGCCAATAGTGGAGACAGAACTCTATCAAATCTGAGGCTGCTGAGGTGTCCCTGGTCAAAATGGAGCCTTCATTTCTGTCTGTCTCTGCGTGCTCTCTGTTTGCACAATCTTTTTATACTGAAGTTACACCCCACAAATGCATACGTCCTAAGCATGAACACAGGACACAATCAATTACTTGTTTATGTTCCCATGATCCAATACCTCCTGATGTTAATTACCATTATATAGAATGGTACCATTATACAGGATGGTATCAGCGGTCCTCCTGTCTCTCGGGCTATTATGAACGGAAGTTCTTATCAAGTTCACACAGATCTTATGACTCTGACCGTTATATAAACTATAATATAGGCCTACACACAAAACTTTAAGAAATACATAATACATTGATCTGTAGCAGACAATACACTACACAGGCTCTCAGGAAGGTCCTGGAGTACCCTCTGCTGGTCAAGGTGGTGAAGGTCACCTTAGTGGCCTCCCTAAAGTCTTCCTGCCCAGTGCAGATCCTTTGGAACCTGAGCAACTGTGACTTGATGAGACCTGCAAAAGGTGTGTTTTGGATGGAAGCTGCTCTTATGGAGCAGGGCATGAGTGTCTGTGTCTTTGAAGAAGACTCTAACATCCAAATGCAGGTGAGTAAGGAAAAGAGGTCCCTTAAATGTGGTGGTGTCTAAAAAGTCGACAGAGGAGGGGTGTGTGGTGGCTTTGAGTTTGATGGATGGGTTATGGTTGTTGAGAGTTTTTAACATATAATGAATAATACAGAGGTGTCTAATACAGAGCACATGTAAAAGGGAAGGCATGATATCCTAAACCCAGACTGAAAAACTTGACTATACTAGTCATAAGAGCTTATGTAAACACATATTAGTATTTACAGTAGGAGAAATTTACACTTTATGTGCCAAGATGTACAGATGAAGTTACAATGAATGCATTACATTCATGAGATCACTTGTCATACACAGGAGGGAATAAGGGCGGGCCCCAGAGCCGAGTCCCAAGGGCGAAGCGGGAGGCACAGGCCGGGTTAGGCGAAGAGGATTTGGGACTGCTGCCAGTAACACGCTCCATCCCTCCATACCCTGATTGGGACCCGTGCTCCAGGAACCACACCCGAGACTCCATGTGAATAGACATTATGATATACTTTTATTGTACAAACAGTGGGATAATTACCCTCAAAGGCAGAGCAGTAGACACATCACACAATGAAAAATAATACACTCTTCTGATAAATCAGACCTAATTGACACCCAGGGGCCAGGGCTGTGGCCATTCACATGTAGTAAGAAAGAAAAAAATGATGTTTAGGGGGGACAATATTAGCTTGAGACCGAATTAGGCTAGGGGAGAACTGGTTGTGTTTAGAGAAAAGTACAGGTAATCTGTAAATAGGAGCACTAAACCCAAGCGCCAGCGGTTAGGTATAGACAAGGGGCCTGTAACAGTTAAGTTTAGGCAGGAAGCCAGTATCAGCCTGGGAAAGTAAGAGGGTTAAGTTGAGGCACTAATCCCTGACATTTAGGTTCAGGCAAGAATCCTGTGTCCGCCTCAGGAAGTAAAAGGTTGAGTTGAGGGGAAAGCCCTGTGACAAAAAAGGAAGCAATTTGCCTTAGACTGTAAAACAGACTGTGAGGCAGTCTGTGGTATATGTTTTTTTAATTGAGATTTGACCAAACGATCTTGTAAATTTTCATTCTCCTTCCTGTAGGCCGCAATCATCCTCAGGTCTAAAGGAGGTTGTTGTTCACTAATTGTGTTAATTAAATTGTTTCTGATGTGTTGCACCAGGGCCACTGTAGACTGTGAAAATGTGGTGACAAAAGGAATGGCTATAGAGACTGGGATCGGCTTTGTGAGCTGGAAAACCCTGAAGCAGGCTCTCAGGAAGGTCCTGGAGTACCCTCTGCTGGTCAAGGTGGTGAAGGTCACCTTAGTGGCCTCCCTAAAGTCTTCCTGCCCAGTGCAGATCCTTTGGAACCTGAGATCCACTAATGAAGGACATGCTTTTTATTAAAATACACAATTTTTGTTGCCGTGCTCCGTGTCTATATAAAGCCAGCACATTTGAAAGTTCATCTGTGACAAAAATGGCTAAAACAAGGAACCTAACACAAATTATCAGCCAGGAAGGATACAGCTGCCGCCAGATAGCCAGGAAGTGCAGATGCAGTCCTTCAGCAGTTGGATATACTCTGCAGAAATATAGACAAACCAACAGCTTGGAAGACAAACCAAGATCTGGGCGTCCAAGGGTTTCTTCAGCAAGAAATGACCGCATCCTGATCCGCATGTGTAGGGAAAACCACCGAATGACATCACAGGAGCTTCAGCAGCAGTTGTCAAACCAAACTGTTGTCCAGTGTTCCACCCGCACTGTATGTGGCCGACTTTTAGACCATGGCTTAAGGTCCTACAAGGCTGTCAAGAAGCCAGAGACGGAGGTTAGCCCGGCATTGTTGGGCCCAAGCACACAAGAACTGGACAGCCAGGAATTGGAGAAAGATTCTGTGATCAGATGAGTCCAGTTTCCAGCTTTATCTTCCTCCTGCTAATGTGAGGGTACACAGAAGGCCAGGCGAAGCATTATCTCCAGCATGTACAGTACCTACTGTCAAGCATGGTGGAGACAATATCATGGTTTGGGGATGTGTGCTAATGGCAGGGCTACTAAATATTAATATGATGATGTGATGGGTTTTTTTTAATTTTTGGTTCAGTTTTGAACACATTATCTGTTATTTGTTGATTTTGATACTGATGATGTGATGGGTTTTTTTTATTTGTAGATTTTGATACCAACAATGTTGAGAACTGACATATTGAAACTGTCAAGAATTTAGTTTTGTTAGTTTTTCAATACAATAAACAAAAAATATATATAATTTGTATTTGTTTGTGTCTGTCTAATGCAGCCACACCTTTTGAAAGACAAAAAAGATTTTTCCACAAACATTTCATGATAATATTTGAGATTGTGTAAACTTTTAAGGTTGTCCAAAAACTTTTTTCCACCACTGTACAGGATGGTATCAGCTGTCCTCCTGTCTCTCGGGCTATTATGAACGGAAGTTCTTATCAAGTTCACACAGATCTTATGACTCTGACCGTTATATAAACTATAATATAGGCCTACACACAAAACTTTAAGAAATACATAATACATTGATCTGTAGCAGAAAATACACTACACAGGCTCTCAGGAAGGTCCTGGAGTACCCTCTGCTGGTCAAGGTGGTGAAGGTCACCTTAGTGGCCTCCCTAAAGTCTTCCTGCCCAGTGCAGATCCTTTGGAACCTGAGCAACTGTGACTTGATGAGACCTGCAAAAGGTGTGTTTTGGATGGAAGCTGCTCTTATGGAGCAGGGCATGAGTGTCTGTGTCTTTGAAGAAGACTCTAACATCCAAATGCAGGTGAGTAAGGAAAAGAGGTCCCTTAAATGTGGTGGTGTCTAAAAAGTCGACAGAGGAGGGGTGTGTGGTGGCTTTGAGTTTGATGGATGGGTTATGGTTGTTGAGAGTGTTTAACATATAATGAATAATACAGAGGTGTCTAATCCAGAGCACATGTAAAAGGGAAGGCATGATATCCTAAACCCAGACTGAAAAACTTGACTATACTAGTCATAAGAGCTTATGTAAACACATATTAGTATTTACAGTAGGAGAAATTTACACTTTATGTGCCAAGATGTACAGATGAAGTTACAATAAATGCATTACATTCATGAGATCACTTGTCATACACAGGAGGGAATAAGGGCGGGCCCCAGAGCCGAGTCCCAAGGGCGAAGCGGGAGGCACAGGCCGGGTTAGGCGAAGAGGATTTGGGACTGCTGCCAGTAACACGCTCCATCCCTCCATACCCTGATTGGGACCCGTGCTCCAGGAACCACACCCGAGACTCCATGTGAATAGACATTATGATATACTTTTATTGTACAAACAGTGGGATAATTACCCTCAAAAGCAGAGCAGTAGACACATCACACAATGAAAATTAATACACTCTTCTGATAAATCAGACCTAATTGACACCCAGGGGCCAGGGCTGAGGCCATTCACATGTAGTAAGAAAGAAAAAAATGATGTTTAGGGGGGACAATATTAGATTGAGACCGAATTAGGCTAGGGGAGAACTGGTTGTGTTTAGAGAAAAGTACAGGTAATCTGTAAATAGGAGCACTAAACCCAAGCGCCAGCGGTTAGGTTTAGACAAGGGGCCTGTAACAGTTAAGTTTAGGCAGGAAGCCAGTATCAGCCTGGGAAAGTAAGAGGGTTAAGTTGAGGCACTAATCCCTGACATTTAGGTTCAGGCAAGAATCCTGTGTCCGCCACAGGAAGTAAAAGGTTGAGTTGAGGGGAAAGCCCTGTGACAAAAAAGGAAGCGATTTGCCTTAGACTGTAAAACAGACTGTGAGGCAGTCTGTGGTATATGTTTTTTTAATTGAGATTTGACCAAACGATCTTGTAAATTTTCATTCTCCTTCCTGTAGGCCGCAATCATCCTCAGGTCTAAAGGAGGTTGTTGTTCACTAATTGTGTTAATTAAATTGTTTCTGATGTGTTGCACCAGGGCCACTGTAGACTGTGAAAATGTGGTGACAAAAGGAATGGCTATAGAGACTGGGATCGGCTTTGTGAGCTGGAAAACCCTGAAGCAGGTGTGGTGAACTTTATCACCCTCCGAGTGAGAAGAATGGATTAATTTAAGACCAAGTCAACGCTCTTTTTAGTTTTCTTTATTGCCAATAGTGGAGACAGAACTCTATCAAATCTGAGGCTGCTGAGGTGTCCCTGGTCAAAATGGAGCCTTCATTTCTGTCTGTCTCTGCGTGCTCTCTGTTTGCACAATCTTTTTATACTGAAGTTACACCCCACAAATGCATACGTCCTAAGCATGAACACAGGACACAATCAATTACTTGTTTATGTTCCCATGATCCAATACCTCCTGATGTTAATTACCATTATATAGAATGGTACCATTATACAGGATGGTATCAGCTGTCCTCCTGTCTCTCGGGCTATTATGAACGGAAGTTCTTATCAAGTTCACACAGATCTTATGACTCTGACCGTTATATAAACTATAATATAGGCCTACACACAAAACTTTAAGAAATACATAATACATTGATCTGTAGCAGAAAATACACTACACAGGCTCTCAGGAAGGTCCTGGAGTACCCTCTGCTGGTCAAGGTGGTGAAGGTCACCTTAGTGGCCTCCCTAAAGTCTTCCTGCCCAGTGCAGATCCTTTGGAACCTGAGCAACTGTGACTTGATGAGACCTGCAAAAGGTGTGTTTTGGATGGAAGCTGCTCTTATGGAGCAGGGCATGAGTGTCTGTGTCTTTGAAGAAGACTCTAACATCCAAATGCAGGTGAGTAAGGAAAAGAGGTCCCTTAAATGTGGTGGTGTCTAAAAAGTCGACAGAGGAGGGGTGTGTGGTGGCTTTGAGTTTGATGGATGGGTTATGGTTGTTGAGAGTGTTTAACATATAATGAATAATACAGAGGTGTCTAATACAGAGCACATGTAAAAGGGAAGGCATGATATCCTAAACCCAGACTGAAAAACTTGACTATACTAGTCATAAGAGCTTATGTAAACACATATTAGTATTTACAGTAGGAGAAATTTACACTTTATGTGCCAAGATGTACAGATGAAGTTACAATGAATGCATTACATTCATGAGATCACTTGTCATACACAGGAGGGAATAAGGGCGGGCCCCAGAGCCGAGTCCCAAGGGCGAAGCGGGAGGCACAGGCCGGGTTAGGCGAAGAGGATTTGGGACTGCTGCCAGTAACACGCTCCATCCCTCCATACCCTGATTGGGACCCGTGCTCCAGGAACCACACCCGAGACTCCATGTGAATAGACATTATGATATACTTTTATTGTACAAACAGTGGGATAATTACCCTCAAAGGCAGAGCAGTAGACACATCACACAATGAAAAATAATACACTCTTCTGATAAATCAGACCTAATTGACACCCAGGGGCCAGGGCTGTGGCCATTCACATGTAGTAAGAAAGAAAAAAATGATGTTTAGGGGGGACAATATTAGCTTGAGACCGAATTAGGCTAGGGGAGAACTGGTTGTGTTTAGAGAAAAGTACAGGTAATCTGTAAATAGGAGCACTAAACCCAAGCGCCAGCGGTTAGGTATAGACAAGGGGCCTGTAACAGTTAAGTTTAGGCAGGAAGCCAGTATCAGCCTGGGAAAGTAAGAGGGTTAAGTTGAGGCACTAATCCCTGACATTTAGGTTCAGGCAAGAATCCTGTGTCCGCCTCAGGAAGTAAAAGGTTGAGTTGAGGGGAAAGCCCTGTGACAAAAAAGGAAGCAATTTGCCTTAGACTGTAAAACAGACTGTGAGGCAGTCTGTGGTATATGTTTTTTTAATTGAGATTTGACCAAACGATCTTGTAAATTTTCATTCTCCTTCCTGTAGGCCGCAATCATCCTCAGGTCTAAAGGAGGTTGTTGTTCACTAATTGTGTTAATTAAATTGTTTCTGATGTGTTGCACCAGGGCCACTGTAGACTGTGAAAATGTGGTGACAAAAGGAATGGCTATAGAGACTGGGATCGGCTTTGTGAGCTGGAAAACCCTGAAGCAGGCTCTCAGGAAGGTCCTGGAGTACCCTCTGCTGGTCAAGGTGGTGAAGGTGACCTTAGTGGCCTCCCTAAAGTCTTCCTGCCCAGTGCAGATCCTTTGGAACCTGAGATCCACTAATGAAGGTCATGCTTTTTATTAAAATACACAATTTTTGTTGCCGTGCTCCGTGTCTATATAAAGCCAGCACATTTGAAAGTTCATCTGTGACAAAAATGGCTAAAACAAGGAACCTAACACAAATTATCAGCCAGGAAGGATACAGCTGCCGCCAGATAGCCAGGAAGTGCAGATGCAGTCCTTCAGCAGTTGGATATACTCTGCAGAAATATAGACAAACCAACAGCTTGGAAGACAAACCAAGATCTGGGCGTCCAAGGGTTTCTTCAGCAAGAAATGACCGCATCCTGATCCGCATGTGTAGGGAAAACCACCGAATGACATCACAGGAGCTTCAGCAGCAGTTGTCAAACCAAACTGTTGTCCAGTGTTCCACCCGCACTGTATGTGGCCGACTTTTAGACCATGGCTTAAGGTCCTACAAGGCTGTCAAGAAGCCAGAGACGGAGGTTAGCCCGGCATTGTTGGGCCCAAGCACACAAGAACTGGACAGCCAGGAATTGGAGAAAGATTCTGTGATCAGATGAGTCCAGTTTCCAGCTTTATCTTCCTCCTGCTAATGTGAGGGTACACAGAAGGCCAGGCGAAGCATTATCTCCAGCATGTACAGTACCTACTGTCAAGCATGGTGGAGACAATATCATGGTTTGGGGATGTGTGCTAATGGCAGGGCTACTAAATATTAATATGATGATGTGATGGGTTTTTTTTAATTTTTGGTTCAGTTTTGAACACATTATCTGTTATTTGTTGATTTTGATACTGATGATGTGATGGGTTTTTTTTATTTGTGGATTTTGATACCAACAATGTTGAGAACTGACATATTGAAACTGTCAAGAATTTAGTTTTGTTAGTTTTTCAATACAATAAACAAAAAATATATATAATTTGTATTTGTTTGTGTCTGTCTAATGCAGCCACACCTTTTGAAAGACAAAAAAGATTTTTCCACAAACATTTCATGATAATATTTGAGATTGTGTAAACTTTTAAGGTTGTCCAAAAACTTTTTTCCACTACTGTACAGGATGGTATCAGCTGTCCTCCTGTCTCTCGGGCTATTATGAACGGAAGTTCTTATCAAGTTCACACAGATCTTATGACTCTGACCGTTATATAAACTATAATATAGGCCTACACACAAAACTTTAAGAAATACATAATACATTGATCTGTAGCAGAAAATACACTACACAGGCTCTCAGGAAGGTCCTGGAGTACCCTCTGCTGGTCAAGGTGGTGAAGGTCACCTTAGTGGCCTCCCTAAAGTCTTCCTGCCCAGTGCAGATCCTTTGGAACCTGAGCAACTGTGACTTGATGAGACCTGCAAAAGGTGTGTTTTGGATGGAAGCTGCTCTTATGGAGCAGGGCATGAGTGTCTGTGTCTTTGAAGAAGACTCTAACATCCAAATGCAGGTGAGTAAGGAAAAGAGGTCCCTTAAATGTGGTGGTGTCTAAAAAGTCGACAGAGGAGGGGTGTGTGGTGGCTTTGAGTTTGATGGATGGGTTATGGTTGTTGAGAGTGTTTAACATATAATGAATAATACAGAGGTGTCTAATACAGAGCACATGTAAAAGGGAAGGCATGATATCCTAAACCCAGACTGAAAAACTTGACTATACTAGTCATAAGAGCTTATGTAAACACATATTAGTATTTACAGTAGGAGAAATTTACACTTTATGTGCCAAGATGTACAGATGAAGTTACAATAAATGCATTACATTCATGAGATCACTTGTCATACACAGGAGGGAATAAGGGCGGGCCCCAGAGCCGAGTCCCAAGGGCGAAGCAGGAGGCACAGGCCGGGTTAGGCGAAGAGGATTTGGGACTGCTGCCAGTAACACGCTCCATCCCTCCATACCCTGATTGGGACCCGTGCTCCAGGAACCACACCCGAGACTCCATGTGAATAGACATTATGATATACTTTTATTGTACAAACAGTGGGATAATTACCCTCAAAAGCAGAGCAGTAGACACATCACACAATGAAAAATAATACACTCTTCTGATAAATCAGACCTAATTGACACCCAGGGGCCAGGGCTGAGGCCATTCACATGTAGTAAGAAAGAAAAAAATGATGTTTAGGGGGGACAATATTAGATTGAGACCGAATTAGGCTAGGGGAGAACTGGTTGTGTTTAGAGAAAAGTACAGGTAATCTGTAAATAGGAGCACTAAACCCAAGCGCCAGCGGTTAGGTTTAGACAAGGGGCCTGTAACAGTTAAGTTTAGGCAGGAAGCCAGTATCAGCCTGGGAAAGTAAGAGGGTTAAGTTGAGGCACTAATCCCTGACATTTAGGTTCAGGCAAGAATCCTGTGTCCGCCTCAGGAAGTAAAAGGTTGAGTTGAGGGGAAAGCCCTGTGACAAAAAAGGAAGCGATTTGCCTTAGACTGTAAAACAGACTGTGAGGCAGTCTGTGGTATATGTTTTTTTAATAGAGATTTGACCAAACGATCTTGTAAATTTTCATTCTCCTTCCTGTAGGCCGCAATCATCCTCAGGTCTAAAGGAGGTTGTTGTTCACTAATTGTGTTAATTAAATTGTTTCTGATGTGTTGCACCAGGGCCACTGTAGACTGTGAAAATGTGGTGACAAAAGGAATGGCTATAGAGACTGGGATCGGCTTTGTGAGCTGGAAAACCCTGAAGCAGGCTCTCAGGAAGGTCCTGGGGTACCCTCTGCTGGTCAAGGTGGTGAAGGTCACCTTAGTGGCCTCCCTAAAGTCTTCCTGCCCAGTGCAGATCCTTTGGAACCTGAGCAACTGTGACTTGATGAGACCTGCAAAAGGTGTGTTTTGGATGGAAGCTGCTCTTATGGAGCAGGGCATGAGTGTCTGTGTCTTTGAAGAAGACTCTAACATCCAAATGCAGGTGAGTAAGGAAAAGAGGTCCCTTAAATGTGGTGGTGTCTAAAAAGTCGACAGAGGAGGGGTGTGTGGTGGCTTTGAGTTTGATGGATGGGTTATGGTTGTTGAGAGTGTTTAACATATAATGAATAATACAGAGGTGTCTAATACAGAGCACATGTAAAAGGGAAGGCATGATACCCTAAACCCAGACTGAAAAACTTGACTATACTAGTCATAAGAGCTTATGTAAACACATATTAGTATTTACAGTAGGAGAAATTTACCCTGTATGTGCCAAGATGTACAGATGAAGTTACAATAAATGCATTACATTCATGAGATCACTTGTCATACACAGGAGGGAATAAGGGCGGGCCCCAGAGCCGAGTCCCAAGGGCGAAGCGGGAGGCACAGGCCGGGTTAGGCGAAGAGGATTTGGGACTGCTGCCAGTAACACGCTCCATCCCTCCACACCCTGATTGGGACCCGTGCTCCAGGAACCACACCCGATCAATCAATCAATCAATCTTTATTTGTATAGCGCCAAATCACAACAAAGTTATCTCAAGGCACTTTACACATAGAGCAGGTTCTAAACCAAACTCTTCAAGTTTTAACTTTAAAGAGACCCAACATTCCCACATGAGCAACAGTGGCGAGAAATAGCTCCCTTTTAACAGGAAGAAACCTCAGGCAGAACCAGACTCAGAAGTGGGCGGACATCTGCCTCGACCGGTTGGGGTTGAGAGGAGAGAAAGGAAGGATAGAGGAGAGGGGCACAATGAAAATCAACAATGGAGCCAGGTGGTCCGGGACTGGAATCCGTCATCCGGACGTCTACAGGCCCAGATTACCTGTAAGATCAGAAAGCAGAGCCAGAAACCAGGAACCAGAAAGACAACTCCGGGGAAGAAGTTTAGGTTATTGAATGCATTAATAGAACATAAGTGTTAATGGATATAGATGGATAGATAGAGAGAGAGAGAGGGAGGAGGAGAGAGAGGCCCAGTGCATCATGGGGGTGGGGGTCCCCCGGCAATCTAAGCCTATGGCAGCATAAGTTAAGAGCTCAAAGAGCCCTAACTATAAGCTTTATCAAAAAGGAAAGTTTTAAGCCTACTCTTAAATATAGGGAGGGTGTCTGCCCCCCGGACCAAATCTGGAAGATGGTTCCACAGGAGAGGAGCCTGATAGCTGAAGGCTCTACCTCCTGTTCTACTTTTAGAGATATTAGGAACCACAAGTAGACCTGCATGTTGGGAGCGCAGTCTTCTAGTAGGTACATAAGGTACTATCAGTTCTTTAAGATATGATGGGGCCTGACCATTGAGAGCTTTGAAGGTGAGAAGGAGGATTTTGAATTCTATTCTGAATTTTACGGGAAGCCAATGCAGTGAAGCCAAGATGGGAGTAATATGATCTCTCTTTCTAGTTTTTGTCAGAACACGGGCAGCTGCATTCTGGACCAGCTGGAGAGTCTTTAGAGACTTGTTAGGACAGCCTGATAATAATGAATTGCAGTAGTCCAGCCTAGAAGTAACAAATGCATGGACTAGTTTTTACCCGAGACTCCATGTGAATAGACATTATGATATACTTTTATTGTACAAACAGTGGGATAATTACCCTCAAAGGCAGAGCAGTAGACACATCACACAATGAAAAATAATACACTCTTCTGATAAATCAGACCTAATTGACACCCAGGGGCCAGGGCTGTGGCCATTCACATGTAGTAAGAAAGAAAAAAATGATGTTTAGGGGGGACAATATTAGCTTGAGACCGAATTAGGCTAGGGGAGAACTGGTTGTGTTTAGAGAAAAGTACAGGTAATCTGTAAATAGGAGCACTAAACCCAAGCGCCAGCGGTTAGGTTTAGACAAGGGGCCTGTAACGGTTAAGTTTAGGCAGGAAGCCAGTATCAGCCTGGGAAAGTAAGAGGGTTAAGTTAAGGCACTAATCCCTGACATTTAGGTTCAGGCAAGAATCCTGTGTCCGCCTCAGGAAGTAAAAGGTTGAGTTGAGGGGAAAGCCCTGTGACAAAAAAGGAAGCAATTTGCCTTAGACTGTAAAACAGACTGTGAGGCAGTCTGTGGTATATGTTTTTTTAATTGAGATTTGACCAAACGATCTTGTAAATTTTCATTCTCCTTCCTGTAGGCCGCAATCATCCTCAGGTCTAAAGGAGGTTGTTGTTCACTAATTGTGTTAATTAAATTGTTTCTGATGTGTTGCACCAGGGCCACTGTAGACTGTGAAAATGTGGTGACAAAAGGAATGACTATAGAGACTGGGATCGGCTTTGTGAGCTGGAAAACCCTGAAGCAGGCTCTCAGGAAGGTCCTGGAGTACCCTCTGCTGGTCAATGTGGTGAAGGTCACCTTAGTGGCCTCCCTAAAGTCTTCCTGCCCAGTGCAGATCCTTTGGAACCTGAGCAACTGTGACTTGATGAGACCTGCAAAAGGTGTGTTTTGGATGGAAGCTGCTCTTATGGAGCAGGGCATGAGTGTCTGTGTCTTTGAAGAAGACTCTAACATCCAAATGCAGGTGAGTAAGGAAAAGAGGTCCCTTAAATGTGGTGGTGTCTAAAAAGTCGACAGAGGAGGGGTGTGTGGTGGCTTTGAGTTTGATGGATGGGTTATGGTTGTTGAGAGTGTTTAACATATAATGAATAATACAGAGGTGTCTAATACAGAGCACATGTAAAAGGGAAGGCATGATATCCTAAACCCAGACTGAAAAATTTGACTATACTAGTCATAAGAGCTTATGTAAACACATATTAGTATTTACAGTAGGAGAAATTTACACTTTATGTGCCAAGATGTACAGATGAAGTTACAATAAATGCATTACATTCATGAGATCACTTGTCATACACAGGAGGGAATAAGGGCGGGCCCCAGAGCCGAGTCCCAAGGGCGAAGCGGGAGGCACAGGCCGGGTTAGGCGAAGAGGATTTGGGACTGCTGCCAGTAACACGCTCCATCCCTCCATACCCTGATTGGGACCCGTGCTCCAGGAACCACACCCGAGACTCCATGTGAATAGACATTATGATATACTTTTATTGTACAAACAGTGGGATAATTACCCTCAAAGGCAGAGCAGTAGACACATCACACAATGAAAAATAATACACTCTTCTGATAAATCAGACCTAATTGACACCCAGGGGCCAGGGCTGTGGCCATTCACATGTAGTAAGAAAGAAAAAAATGATGTTTAGGGGGGACAATATTAGCTTGAGACCGAATTAGGCTAGGGGAGAACTGGTTGTGTTTAGAGAAAAGTACAGGTAATCTGTAAATAGGAGCACTAAACCCAAGCGCCAGCGGTTAGGTATAGACAAGGGGCCTGTAACAGTTAAGTTTAGGCAGGAAGCCAGTATCAGCCTGGGAAAGTAAGAGGGTTAAGTTGAGGCACTAATCCCTGACATTTAGGTTCAGGCAAGAATCCTGTGTCCGCCTCAGGAAGTAAAAGGTTGAGTTGAGGGGAAAGCCCTGTGACAAAAAAGGAAGCAATTTGCCTTAGACTGTAAAACAGACTGTGAGGCAGTCTGTGGTATATGTTTTTTTAATTGAGATTTGACCAAACGATCTTGTAAATTTTCATTCTCCTTCCTGTAGGCCGCAATCATCCTCAGGTCTAAAGGAGGTTGTTGTTCACTAATTGTGTTAATTAAATTGTTTCTGATGTGTTGCACCAGGGCCACTGTAGACTGTGAAAATGTGGTGACAAAAGGAATGGCTATAGAGACTGGGATCGGCTTTGTGAGCTGGAAAACCCTGAAGCAGGTGTGGTGAACTTTATCACCCTCCGTTTGAGAAGAATGGATTAATTTAAGACCAAGTCAACGCTCTTTTTAGTTTTCTTTATTGCCAATAGTGGAGACAGAACTCTATTAAATCTGAGGCTGCTGAGGTGTCCCTGGTCAAAATGGAGCCTTCATTTCTGTCTGTCTCTGCGTGCTCTCTGTTTGCACAATCTTTTTATACTGAAGTTACACCCCACAAATGCATACGTCCTAAGCATGAACACAGGACACAATCAATTACTTGTTTATGTTCCCATGATCCAATACCTCCTGATGTTAATTACCATTATATAGAATGGTACCATTATACAGTGGTGGAAAAAAGTTTTCGGACATCCCATGCATTTGTGAAATATTGCATTAAGAATCACTCTTAGGTCTTCAAGTGCAATTTATTTTAGTACAGTCACAGCCAAAATACTAATCAAATCTTTAAAAATCCATTAAAAACTTAAAAAATTGATTGGTTCCATAAAAATACATTT
Source organism: Scomber japonicus (assembly GCF_027409825.1). Classification (NCBI taxonomy): domain Eukaryota; kingdom Metazoa; phylum Chordata; class Actinopteri; order Scombriformes; family Scombridae; genus Scomber; species Scomber japonicus. The sequence continues at coordinate 40,439,892 of NC_070579.1, read as the reverse complement.
TGAATATCGGGTCATTTTGGTACCAGTGATCCACTAATGAAGGTCATGCTTTTTATTAAAATACACAATTTTTGTTGCCGTGCTCCGTGTCTATATAAAGCCAGCACATTTGAAAGTTCATCTGAGACAAAAATGGCTAAAACAAGGAACCTAACACAAATTATCAGCCAGGAAGGATACAGCTGCCGCCAGATAGCCAGGAAGTGCAGATGCAGTCCTTCAGCAGTTGGATATACTCTGCAGAAATATAGACAAACCAACAGCTTGGAAGACAAACCAAGATCTGGGCGTCCAAGGGTTTCTTCAGCAAGAAATGACCGCATCCTGATCCGCATGTGTAGGGAAAACCACCGAATGACATCACAGGAGCTTCAGCAGCAGTTGTCAAACCAAACTGTTGTCCAGTGTTCCACCCGCACTGTATGTGGCCGACTTTTAGACCATGGCTTAAGGTCCTACAAGGCTGTCAAGAAGCCAGAGACGGAGGTTAGCCCGGCATTGTTGGGCCCAAGCACACAAGAACTGGACAGCCAGGAATTGGAGAAAGATTCTGTGATCAGATGAGTCCAGTTTCCAGCTTTATCTTCCTCCTGCTAATGTGAGGGTACACAGAAGGCCAGGCGAAGCATTATCTCCAGCATGTACAGTACCTACTGTCAAGCATGGTGGAGACAATATCATGGTTTGGGGATGTGTGCTAATGGCAGGGCTACTAAATATTAATATGATGATGTGATGGGTTTTTTTTAATTTTTGGTTCAGTTTTGAACACATTATCTGTTATTTGTTGATTTTGATACTGATGATGTGATGGGTTTTTTTTATTTGTGGATTTTGATACCAACAATGTTGAGAACTGACATATTGAAACTGTCAAGAATTTAGTTTTGTTAGTTTTTCAATACAATAAACAAAAAATATATATAATTTGTATTTGTTTGTGTCTGTCTAATGCAGCCACACCTTTTGAAAGACAAAAAAGATTTTTCCACAAACATTTCATGATAATATTTGAGATTGTGTAAACTTTTAAGGTTGTCCAAAAACTTTTTTCCACCACTGTACAGGATGGTATCAGCTGTCCTCCTGTCTCTCGGGCTATTATGAACGGAAGTTCTTATCAAGTTCACACAGATCTTATGACTCTGACCGTTATATAAACTATAATATAGGCCTACACACAAAACTTTAAGAAATACATAATACATTGATCTGTAGCAGAAAATACACTACACAGGCTCTCAGGAAGGTCCTGGAGTACCCTCTGCTGGTCAAGGTGGTGAAGGTCACCTTAGTGGCCTCCCTAAAGTCTTCCTGCCCAGTGCAGATCCTTTGGAACCTGAGCAACTGTGACTTGATGAGACCTGCAAAAGGTGTGTTTTGGATGGAAGCTGCTCTTATGGAGCAGGGCATGAGTGTCTGTGTCTTTGAAGAAGACTCTAACATCCAAATGCAGGTGAGTAAGGAAAAGAGGTCCCTTAAATGTGGTGGTGTCTAAAAAGTCGACAGAGGAGGGGTGTGTGGTGGCTTTGAGTTTGATGGATGGGTTATGGTTGTTGAGAGTGTTTAACATATAATGAATAATACAGAGGTGTCTAATACAGAGCACATGTAAAAGGGAAGGCATGATATCCTAAACCCAGACTGAAAAACTTGACTATACTAGTCATAAGAGCTTATGTAAACACATATTAGTATTTACAGTAGGAGAAATTTACACTTTATGTGCCAAGATGTACAGATGAAGTTACAATAAATGCATTACATTCATGAGATCACTTGTCATACACAGGAGGGAATAAGGGCGGGCCCCAGAGCCGAGTCCCAAGGGCGAAGCGGGAGGCACAGGCCGGGTTAGGCGAAGAGGATTTGGGACTGCTGCCAGTAACACGCTCCATCCCTCCACACCCTGATTGGGACCCGTGCTCCAGGAACCACACCCGAGACTCCATGTGAATAGACATTATGATATACTTTTATTGTACAAACAGTGGGATAATTACCCTCAAAAGCAGAGCAGTAGACACATCACACAATGAAAAATAATACACTCTTCTGATAAATCAGACCTAATTGACACCCAGGGGCCAGGGCTGTGGCCATTCACATGTAGTAAGAAAGAAAGAAATTATGTTTAGGGGGGACAATATTAGCTTGAGACCGAATTAGGCTAGGGGAGAACTGGTTGTGTTTAGAGAAAAGTACAGGTAATCTGTAAATAGGAGCACTAAACCCAAGCGCCAGCGGTTAGGTATAGACAAGGGGCCTGTAACAGTTAAGTTTAGGCAGGAAGCCAGTATCAGCCTGGGAAAGTAAGAGGGTTAAGTTGAGGCACTAATCCCTGACATTTAGGTTCAGGCAAGAATCCTGTGTCCGCCTCAGGAAGTAAAAGGTTGAGTTGAGGGGAAAGCCCTGTGACAAAAAAGGAAGCAATTTGCCTTAGACTGTAAAACAGACTGTGAGGCAGTCTGTGGTATATGTTTTTTTAATTGAGATTTGACCAAACGATCTTGTAAATTTTCATTCTCCTTCCTGTAGGCCGCAATCATCCTCAGGTCTAAAGGAGGTTGTTGTTCACTAATTGTGTTAATTAAATTGTTTCTGATGTGTTGCACCAGGGCCACTGTAGACTGTGAAAATGTGGTGACAAAAGGAATGGCTATAGAGACTGGGATCGGCTTTGTGAGCTGGAAAACCCTGAAGCAGCTGTGGTGAAATTTATCACCTTCCGAGTGAGAAGAATGGATTAATTTAAGACCAAGTCAACGCTCTTTTTAGTTTTCTTTATTGCCAATAGTGGAGACAGAACTCTATCAAATCTGAGGCTGCTGAGGTGTCCCTGGTCAAAATGGAGCCTTCATTTCTGTCTGTCTCTGCGTGCTCTCTGTTTGCACAATCTTTTTATACTGAAGTTACACCCCGCAAATGCATACGTCCTAAGCATGAACACAGGACACAATCAATTACTTGTTTATGTTCCCATGATCCAATACCTCCTGATGTTAATTACCATTATATAGAATGGTACCATTATACAGGATGGTATCAGCGGTCCTCCTGTCTCTCGGGCTATTATGAACGGAAGTTCTTATCAAGTTCACACAGATCTTATGACTCTGACCGTTATATAAACTATAATATAGGCCTACACACAAAACTTTAAGAAATACATAATACATTGATCTGTAGCAGAAAATACACTACACAGGCTCTCAGGAAGGTCCTGGAGTACCCTCTGCTGGTCAAGGTGGTGAAGGTCACCTTAGTGGCCTCCCTAAAGTCTTCCTGCCCAGTGCAGATCCTTTGGAACCTGAGCAACTGTGACTTGATGAGACCTGCAAAAGGTGTGTTTTGGATGGAAGCTGCTCTTATGGAGCAGGGCATGAGTGTCTGTGTCTTTGAAGAAGACTCTAACATCCAAATGCAGGTGAGTAAGGAAAAGAGGTCCCTTAAATGTGGTGGTGTCTAAAAAGTCGACAGAGGAGGGGTGTGTGGTGGCTTTGAGTTTGATGGATGGGTTATGGTTGTTGAGAGTGTTTAACATATAATGAATAATACAGAGGTGTCTAATACAGAGCACATGTAAAAGGGAAGGCATGATATCCTAAACCCAGACTGAAAAACTTGACTATACTAGTCATAAGAGCTTATGTAAACACATATTAGTATTTACAGTAGGAGAAATGTACACTTTATGTGCCAAGATGTACAGATGAAGTTACAATAAATGCATTACATTCATGAGATCACTTGTCATACACAGGAGGGAATAAGGGCGGGCCCCAGAGCCGAGTCCCAAGGGCGAAGCGGGAGGCACAGGCCGGGTTAGGCGAAGAGGATTTGGGACTGCTGCCAGTAACACGCTCCATCCCTCCACACCCTGATTGGGACCCGTGCTCCAGGAACCAAACCCGAGACTCCATGTGAATAGACATTATGATATACTTTTATTGTACAAAGAGTGGGATAATTACCCTCAAAGGCAGAGCAGTAGACACATCACACAATGAAAAATAGTACACTCTTCTGATAAATCAGACCTAATTGACACCCGGGGGCCAGGGCTGTGGCCATTCACATGTAGTAAGAAAGAAAAAAATGATGTTTAGGGGGGACAATATTAGCTTGAGACCGTATTAGGCGAGGGGAGAACTGGTTGTGTTTAGAGAAAAGTACAGGTAGTCTGTAAATAGGAGCACTAAACCCAAGCGCCAGCGGTTAGGTTTAGACAAGGGGCCTGTAACAGTTAAGTTTAGGCAGGAAGCCAGTATCAGCCTGGGAAAGTAAGAGGGTTAAGTTGAGGCACTAATCCCTGACATTTAGGTTCAGGCAAGAATCCTGTGTCCGCCTCAGGAAGTAAAAGGTTGAGTTGAGGGGAAAGCCCTGTGACAAAAAAGGAAGCAATTTGCCTTAGACTGTAAAACAGACTGTGAGGCAGTCTGTGGTATATGTTTTTTTAATTGAGATTTGACCAAACGATCTTGTAAATTTTCATTCTCCTTCCTGTAGGCCGCAATCATCCTCAGGTCTAAAGGAGGTTGTTGTTCACTAATTGTGTTAATTAAATTGTTTCTGATGTGTTGCACCAGGGCCACTGTAGACTGTGAAAATGTGGTGACAAAAGGAATGGCTATAGAGACTGGGATCGGCTTTGTGAGCTGGAAAACCCTGAAGCAGGTGTGGTGAACTTTATCACCCTCCGTTTGAGAAGAATGGATTAATTTAAGACCAAGTCAACGCTCTTTTTAGTTTTCTTTATTGCCAATAGTGGAGACAGAACTCTATCAAATCTGAGGCTGCTGAGGTGTCCCTGGTCAAAATGGAGCCTTCATTTCTGTCTGTCTCTGCGTGCTCTCTGTTTGCACAATCTTTTTATACTGAAGTTACACCCCACAAATGCATACGTCCTAAGCATGAACACAGGACACAATCAATTACTTGTTTATGTTCCCATGATCCAATACCTCCTGATGTTAATTACCATTATATAGAATGGTACCATTATACAGTGGTGGAAAAAAGTTTTCGGACATCCCATGCATTTGTGAAATATTGCATTAAGAATCACTCTTAGGTCTTCAAGTGCAATTTATTTTAGTACAGTCACAGCCAAAATACTAATCAAATCTTTAAAAATCCATTAAAAACTTAAAAAATTGATTGGTTCCATAAAAATACATTTTGAATATCGGGTCATTTTGGTACCAGTGATCCACTAATGAAGGTCATGCTTTTTATTAAAATACACAATTTTTGTTGCCGTGCTCCGTGTCTATATAAAGCCAGCACATTTGAAAGTTCATCTGAGACAAAAATGGCTAAAACAAGGAACCTAACACAAATTATCAGCCAGGAAGGATACAGCTGCCGCCAGATAGCCAGGAAGTGCAGATGCAGTCCTTCAGCAGTTGGATATACTCTGCAGAAATATAGACAAACCAACAGCTTGGAAGACAAACCAAGATCTGGGCGTCCAAGGGTTTCTTCAGCAAGAAATGACCGCATCCTGATCCGCATGTGTAGGGAAAACCACCGAATGACATCACAGGAGCTTCAGCAGCAGTTGTCAAACCAAACTGTTGTCCAGTGTTCCACCCGCACTGTATGTGGCCGACTTTTAGACCATGGCTTAAGGTCCTACAAGGCTGTCAAGAAGCCAGAGACGGAGGTTAGCCCGGCATTGTTGGGCCCAAGCACACAAGAACTGGACAGCCAGGAATTGGAGAAAGATTCTGTGATCAGATGAGTCCAGTTTCCAGCTTTATCTTCCTCCTGCTAATGTGAGGGTACACAGAAGGCCAGGCGAAGCATTATCTCCAGCATGTACAGTACCTACTGTCAAACATGGTGGAGACAATATCATGGTTTGGGGATGTGTGCTAATGGCAGGGCTACTAAATATTAATATGATGATGTGATGGGTTTTTTTTAATTTTTGGTTCAGTTTTGAACACATTATCTGTTATTTGTTGATTTTGATACTGATGATGTGATGGGTTTTTTTTATTTGTGGATTTTGATACCAACAATGTTGAGAACTGACATATTGAAACTGTCAAGAATTTAGTTTTGTTAGTTTTTCAATACAATAAACAAAAAATATATATAATTTGTATTTGTTTGTGTCTGTCTAATGCAGCCACACCTTTTGAAAGACAAAAAAGATTTTTCCACAAACATTTCATGATAATATTTGAGATTGTGTAAACTTTTAAGGTTGTCCAAAAACTTTTTTCCACCACTGTACAGGATGGTATCAGCTGTCCTCCTGTCTCTCGGGCTATTATGAACGGAAGTTCTTATCAAGTTCACACAGATCTTATGACTCTGACCGTTATATAAACTATAATATAGGCCTACACACAAAACTTTAAGAAATACATAATACATTGATCTGTAGCAGAAAATACACTACACAGGCTCTCAGGAAGGTCCTGGAGTACCCTCTGCTGGTCAAGGTGGTGAAGGTCACCTTAGTGGCCTCCCTAAAGTCTTCCTGCCCAGTGCAGATCCTTTGGAACCTGAGCAACTGTGACTTGATGAGACCTGCAAAAGGTGTGTTTTGGATGGAAGCTGCTCTTATGGAGCAGGGCATGAGTGTCTGTGTCTTTGAAGAAGACTCTAACATCCAAATGCAGGTGAGTAAGGAAAAGAGGTCCCTTAAATGTGGTGGTGTCTAAAAAGTCGACAGAGGAGGGGTGTGTGGTGGCTTTGAGTTTGATGGATGGGTTATGGTTATTGAGAGTGTTTAACATATAATGAATAATACAGAGGTGTCTAATACAGAGCACATGTAAAAGGGAAGGCATGATATCCTAAACCCAGACTGAAAAACTTGACTATACTAGTCATAAGAGCTTATGTAAACACATATTAGTATTTACAGTAGGAGAAATGTACACTTTATGTGCCAAGATGTACAGATGAAGTTACAATAAATGCATTACATTCATGAGATCACTTGTCATACACAGGAGGGAATAAGGGCGGGCCCCAGAGCCGAGTCCCAAGGGCGAAGCGGGAGGCACAGGCCGGGTTAGGCGAAGAGGATTTGGGACTGCTGCCAGTAACACGCTCCATCCCTCCACACCCTGATTGGGACCCGTGCTCCAGGAACCAAACCCGAGACTCCATGTGAATAGACATTATGATATACTTTTATTGTACAAACAGTGGGATAATTACCCTCAAAGGCAGAGCAGTAGACACATCACACAATGAAAAATAGTACACTCTTCTGATAAATCAGACCTAATTGACACACGGGGGCCAGGGCTGTGGCCATTCACATGTAGTAAGAAAGAAAAAAATGATGTTTAGGGGGGACAATATTAGCTTGAGACCGTATTAGGCGAGGGGAGAACTGGTTGTGTTTAGAGAAAAGTACAGGTAGTCTGTAAATAGGAGCACTAAACCCAAGCGCCAGCGGTTAGGTTTAGACAAGGGGCCTGTAACAGTTAAGTTTAGGCAGGAAGCCAGTATCAGCCTGGGAAAGTAAGAGGGTTAAGTTCAGGCACTAATCCCTGACATTTAGGTTCAGGCAAGAATCCTGTGTCCGCCTCAGGAAGTAAAAGGTTGAGTTGAGGGGAAAGCCCTGTGACAAAAAAGGAAGCAATTTGCCTTAGACTGTAAAACAGACTGTGAGGCAGTCTGTGGTATATGTTTTTTTAATTGAGATTTGACCAAACGATCTTGTAAATTTTCATTCTCCTTCCTGTAGGCCGCAATCATCCTCAGGTCTAAAGGAGGTTGTTGTTCACTAATTGTGTTAATTAAATTGTTTCTGATGTGTTGCACCAGGGCCACTGTAGACTGTGAAAATGTGGTGACAAAAGGAATGGCTATAGAGACTGGGATCGGCTTTGTGAGCTGGAAAACCCTGAAGCAGGTGTGGTGAACTTTATCACCCTCCGTTTGAGAAGAATGGATTAATTTAAGACCAAGTCAACGCTCTTTTTAGTTTTCTTTATTGCCAATAGTGGAGACAGAACTCTATCAAATCTGAGGCTGCTGAGGTGTCCCTGGTCAAAATGGAGCCTTCATTTCTGTCTGTCTCTGCGTGCTCTCTGTTTGCACAATCTTTTTATACTGAAGTTACACCCCACAAATGCATACGTCCTAAGCATGAACACAGGACACAATCAATTACTTGTTTATGTTCCCATGATCCAATACCTCCTGATGTTAATTACCATTATATAGAATGGTACCATTATACAGTGGTGGAAAAAAGTTTTCGGACATCCCATGCATTTGTGAAATATTGCATTAAGAATCACTCTTAGGTCTTCAAGTGCAATTTATTTTAGTACAGTCACAGCCAAAATACTAATCAAATCTTTAAAAATCCATTAAAAACTTAAAAAATTGATTGGTTCCATAAAAATACATTTTGAATATCGGGTCATTTTGGTACCAGTGATCCACTAATGAAGGTCATGCTTTTTATTAAAATACACAATTTTTGTTGCCGTGCTCCGTGTCTATATAAAGCCAGCACATTTGAAAGTTCATCTGAGACAAAAATGGCTAAAACAAGGAACCTAACACAAATTATCAGCCAGGAAGGATACAGCTGCCGCCAGATAGCCAGGAAGTGCAGATGCAGTCCTTCAGCAGTTGGATATACTCTGCAGAAATATAGACAAACCAACAGCTTGGAAGACAAACCAAGATCTGGGCGTCCAAGGGTTTCTTCAGCAAGAAATGACCGCATCCTGATCCGCATGTGTAGGGAAAACCACCAAATGACATCACAGGAGCTTCAGCAGCAGTTGTCAAACCAAACTGTTGTCCAGTGTTCCACCCGCACTGTATGTGGCCGACTTTTAGACCATGGCTTAAGGTCCTACAAGGCTGTCAAGAAGCCAGAGACGGAGGTTAGCCCGGCATTGTTGGGCCCAAGCACACAAGAACTGGACAGCCAGGAATTGGAGAAAGATTCTGTGATCAGATGAGTCCAGTTTCCAGCTTTATCTTCCTCCTGCTAATGTGAGGGTACACAGAAGGCCAGGCGAAGCATTATCTCCAGCATGTACAGTACCTACTGTCAAACATGGTGGAGACAATATCATGGTTTGGGGATGTGTGCTAATGGCAGGGCTACTAAATATTAATATGATGATGTGATGGGGTTTTTTTAATTTTTGGTTCAGTTTTGAACACATTATCTGTTATTTGTTGATTTTGATACTGATGATGTGATGGGTTTTTTTTATTTGTGGATTTTGATACCAACAATGTTGAGAACTGACATATTGAAACTGTCAAGAATTTAGTTTTGTTAGTTTTTCAATACAATAAACAAAAAATATATATAATTTGTATTTGTTTGTGTCTGTCTAATGCAGCCACACCTTTTGAAAGACAAAAAAGATTTTTCCACAAACATTTCATGATAATATTTGAGATTGTGTAAACTTTTAAGGTTGTCCAAAAACTTTTTTCCACCACTGTACAGGATGGTATCAGCTGTCCTCCTGTCTCTCGGGCTATTATGAACGGAAGTTCTTATCAAGTTCACACAGATCTTATGACTCTGACCGTTATATAAACTATAATATAGGCCTACACACAAAACTTTAAGAAATACATAATACATTGATCTGTAGCAGAAAATACACTACACAGGCTCTCAGGAAGGTCCTGGAGTACCCTCTGCTGGTCAAGGTGGTGAAGGTCACCTTAGTGGCCTCCCTAAAGTCTTCCTGCCCAGTGCAGATCCTTTGGAACCTGAGCAACTGTGACTTGATGAGACCTGCAAAAGGTGTGTTTTGGATGGAAGCTGCTCTTATGGAGCAGGGCATGAGTGTCTGTGTCTTTGAAGAAGACTCTAACATCCAAATGCAGGTGAGTAAGGAAAAGAGGTCCCTTAAATGTGGTGGTGTCTAAAAAGTCGACAGAGGAGGGGTGTGTGGTGGCTTTGAGTTTGATGGATGGGTTATGGTTGTTGAGAGTGTTTAACATATAATGAATAATACAGAGGTGTCTAATACAAAGCACATGTAAAAGGGAAGGCATGATATCCTAAACCCAGACTGAAAAACTTGACTATACTAGTCATAAGAGCTTATGTAAACACATATTAGTATTTACAGTAGGAGAAATTTACACTTTATGTGCCAAGATGTACAGATGAAGTTACAATAAATGCATTACATTCATGAGATCACTTGTCATACACAGGAGGGAATAAGGGCGGGCCCCAGAGCCGAGTCCCAAGGGTGAAGCGGGAGGCACAGGCCGGGATAGGCGAAGAGGATTTGGGACTGCTGCCAGTAACACGCTCCATCCCTCCATACCCTGATTGGGACCCGTGCTCCAGGAACCACACCCAAGACTCCATGTGAATAGACATTATGATATACTTTTATTATACAAACAGTGGGATAATTACCCTCAAAGGCAGAGCAGTAGACACATCACACAATGAAAAATAATACACTCTTCTGATAAATCAGACCTAATTGACACCAAGGGGCCAGAGCTGTGGCCATTCACATGTAGTAAGAAAGAAAAAAATGATGTTTAGGGGGGATAATATTAGCTTGAGACCGAATTAGGCTAGGGGAGAACTGGTTGTGTTTAGAGAAAAGTACAGGTAATCTGTAAATAGGAGCACTAAACCCAAGCGCCAGCGGTTAGGTATAGACAAGGGGCCTGTAACAGTTAAGTTTAGGCAGGAAGCCAGTATCAGCCTGGGAAAGTAAGAGGGTTAAGTTGAGGCACTAATCCCTGACATTTAGGTTCAGGCAAGAATCCTGTGTCCGCCTCAGGAAGTAAAAGGTTGAGTTGAGGGGAAAGCCCTGTGACAAAAAAGGAAGCAATTTGCCTTAGACTGTAAAACAGACTGTGAGGCAGTCTGTGGTATATGTTTTTTTAATTGAGATTTGACCAAACGATCTTGTAAATTTTCATTCTCCTTCCTGTAGGCCGCAATCATCCTCAGGTCTAAAGGAGGTTGTTGTTCACTAATTGTGTTAATTAAATTGTTTCTGATGTGTTGCACCAGGGCCACTGTAGACTGTGAAAATGTGGTGACAAAAGGAATGGCTATAGAGACTGGGATCGGCTTTGTGAGCTGGAAAACCCTGAAGCAGCTGTGGTGAACTTTATCACCCTCCGAGTGAGACGAATGGATTAATTTAAGACCAAGTCAACGCTCTTTTTAGTTTTCTTTATTGCCAATAGTGGAGACAGAACTCTATCAAATCTGAGGCTGCTGAGGTGTCCCTGGTCAAAATGGAGCCTTCATTTCTGTCTGTCTCTGCGTGCTCTCTGTTTGCACAATCTTTTTATACTGAAGTTACACCCCGCAAATGCATACGTCCTAAGCATGAACACAGGACACAATCAATTACTTGTTTATGTTCCCATGATCCAATACCTCCTGATGTTAATTACCATTATATAGAATGGTACCATTATACAGGATGGTATCAGCGGTCCTCCTGTCTCTCGGGCTATTATGAACGGAAGTTCTTATCAAGTTCACACAGATCTTATGACTCTGACCGTTATATAAACTATAATATAGGCCTACACACAAAACTTTAAGAAATACATAATACATTGATCTGTAGCATAAAAAACACTACACAGGCTCTCAGGAAGGTCCTGGAGTACCCTCTGCTGGTCAAGGTGGTGAAGGTCACCTTAGTGGCCTCCCTAAAGTCTTCCTGCCCAGTGCAGATCCTTTGGAACCTGAGCAACTGTGACTTGATGAGACCTGCAAAAGGTGTGTTTTGGATGGAAGCTGCTCTTATGGAGCAGGGCATGAGTGTCTGTGTCTTTGAAGAAGACTCTAACATCCAAATGCAGGTGAGTAAGGAAAAGAGGTCCCTTAAATGTGGTGGTGTCTAAAAAGTCGACAGAGGAGGGGTGTGTGGTGGCTTTGAGTTTGATGGATGGGTTATGGTTGTTGAGAGTGTTTAACATATAATGAATAATACAGAGGTGTCTAATACACAGCACATGTAAAAGGGAAGGCATGATATCCTAAACCCAGACTGAAAAACTTGACTATACTAGTCATAAGAGCTTATGTAAACACATATTAGTATTTACAGTAGGAGAAATGTACACTTTATGTGCCAAGATGTACAGATGAAGTTACAATAAATGCATTACATTCATGAGATCACTTGTCATACACAGGAGGGAATAAGGGCGGGCCCCAGAGCAAAGTCCCAAGGGCGAAGCGGGAGGCACAGGCCGGGTTAGGCGAAGAGGATTTGGGACTGCTGCCAGTAACACGCTCCATCCCTCCACACCCTGATTGGGACCCGTGCTCCAGGAACCAAACCCGAGACTCCATGTGAATAGACATTATGATATACTTTTATTGTACAAAGAGTGGGATAATTACCCTCAAAGGCAGAGCAGTAGACACATCACACAATGAAAAATAGTACACTCTTCTGATAAATCAGACCTAATTGACACCCGGGGGCCAGGGCTGTGGCCATTCACATGTAGTAAGAAAGAAAAAAATGATGTTTAGGGGGGACAATATTAGCTTGAGACCGTATTAGGCGAGGGGAGAACTGGTTGTGTTTAGAGAAAAGTACAGGTAGTCTGTAAATAGGAGCACTAAACCCAAGCGCCAGCGGTTAGGTTTAGACAAGGGGCCTGTAACAGTTAAGTTTAGGCAGGAAGCCAGTATCAGCCTGGGAAAGTAAGAGGGTTAAGTTGAGGCACTAATCCCTGACATTTAGGTTCAGGCAAGAATCCTGTGTCCGCCTCAGGAAGTAAAAGGTTGAGTTGAGGGGAAAGCCCTGTGACAAAAAAGGAAGCAATTTGCCTTAGACTGTAAAACAGACTGTGAGGCAGTCTGTGGTATATGTTTTTTTAATTGAGATTTGACCAAACGATCTTGTAAATTTTCATTCTCCTTCCTGTAGGCCGCAATCATCCTCAGGTCTAAAGGAGGTTGTTGTTCACTAATTGTGTTAATTAAATTGTTTCTGATGTGTTGCACCAGGGCCACTGTAGACTGTGAAAATGTGGTGACAAAAGGAATGGCTATAGAGACTGGGATCGGCTTTGTGAGCTGGAAAACCCTGAAGCAGGTGTGGTGAACTTTATCACCCTCCGTTTGAGAAGAATGGATTAATTTAAGACCAAGTCAACGCTCTTTTTAGTTTTCTTTATTGCCAATAGTGGAGACAGAACTCTATCAAATCTGAGGCTGCTGAGGTGTCCCTGGTCAAAATGGAGCCTTCATTTCTGTCTGTCTCTGCGTGCTCTCTGTTTGCACAATCTTTTTATACTGAAGTTACACCCCACAAATGCATACGTCCTAAGCATGAACACAGGACACAATCAATTACTTGTTTATGTTCCCATGATCCAATACCTCCTGATGTTAATTACCATTATATAGAATGGTACCATTATACAGTGGTGGAAAAAAGTTTTCGGACATCCCATGCATTTGTGAAATATTGCATTAAGAATCACTCTTAGGTCTTCAAGTGCAATTTATTTTAGTACAGTCACAGCCAAAATACTAATCAAATCTTTAAAAATCCATTAAAAACTTAAAAAATTGATTGGTTCCATAAAAATACATTTTGAATATCGGGTCATTTTGGTACCAGTGATCCACTAATGAAGGTCATGCTTTTTATTAAAATACACAATTTTTGTTGCCGTGCTCCGTGTCTATATAAAGCCAGCACATTTGAAAGTTCATCTGAGACAAAAATGGCTAAAACAAGGAACCTAACACAAATTATCAGCCAGGAAGGATACAGCTGCCGCCAGATAGCCAGGAAGTGCAGATGCAGTCCTTCAGCAGTTGGATATACTCTGCAGAAATATAGACAAACCAACAGCTTGGAAGACAAACCAAGATCTGGGCGTCCAAGGGTTTCTTCAGCAAGAAATGACCGCATCCTGATCCGCATGTGTAGGGAAAACCACCGAATGACATCACAGGAGCTTCAGCAGCAGTTGTCAAACCAAACTGTTGTCCAGTGTTCCACCCGCACTGTATGTGGCCGACTTTTAGACCATGGCTTAAGGTCCTACAAGGCTGTCAAGAAGCCAGAGACGGAGGTTAGCCCGGCATTGTTGGGCCCAAGCACACAAGAACTGGACAGCCAGGAATTGGAGAAAGATTCTGTGATCAGATGAGTCCAGTTTCCAGCTTTATCTTCCTCCTGCTAATGTGAGGGTACACAGAAGGCCAGGCGAAGCATTATCTCCAGCATGTACAGTACCTACTGTCAAGCATGGTGGAGACAATATCATGGTTTGGGGATGTGTGCTAATGGCAGGGCTACTAAATATTAATATGATGATGTGATGGGTTTTTTTTAATTTTTGGTTCAGTTTTGAACACATTATCTGTTATTTGTTGATTTTGATACTGATGATGTGATGGGTTTTTTTTATTTGTGGATTTTGATACCAACAATGTTGAGAACTGACATATTGAAACTGTCAAGAATTTAGTTTTGTTAGTTTTTCAATACAATAAACAAAAAATATATATAATTTGTATTTGTTTGTGTCTGTCTAATGCAGCCACACCTTTTGAAAGACAAAAAAGATTTTTCCACAAACATTTCATGATAATATTTGAGATTGTGTAAACTTTTAAGGTTGTCCAAAAACTTTTTTCCACCACTGTACAGGATGGTATCAGCTGTCCTCCTGTCTCTCGGGCTATTATGAACGGAAGTTCTTATCAAGTTCACACAGATCTTATGACTCTGACCGTTATATAAACTATAATATAGGCCTACACACAAAACTTTAAGAAATACATAATACATTGATCTGTAGCAGAAAATACACTACACAGGCTCTCAGGAAGGTCCTGGAGTACCCTCTGCTGGTCAAGGTGGTGAAGGTCACCTTAGTGGCCTCCCTAAAGTCTTCCTGCCCAGTGCAGATCCTTTGGAACCTGAGCAACTGTGACTTGATGAGACCTGCAAAAGGTGTGTTTTGGATGGAAGCTGCTCTTATGGAGCAGGGCATGAGTGTCTGTGTCTTTGAAGAAGACTCTAACATCCAAATGCAGGTGAGTAAGGAAAAGAGGTCCCTTAAATGTGGTGGTGTCTAAAAAGTCGACAGAGGAGGGGTATGTGGTGGCTTTGAGTTTGATGGATGGGTTATGGTTGTTGAGAGTTTTTAACATATAATGAATAATACAGAGGTGTCTAATACAGAGCACATGTAAAAGGGAAGGCATGATATCCTAAACCCAGACTGAAAAACTTGACTATACTAGTCGTAAGAGCTTATGTAAACACATATTAGTATTTACAGTAGGAGAAATTTACACTGTATGTGCCAAGATGTACAGATGAAGTTACAATAAATGCATTACATTCATGAGATCACTTGTCATACACAGGAGGGAATAAGGGCGGGCCCCAGAGCCGAGTCCCAAGGGCGAAGCGGGAGGCACAGGCCGGGTTAGGCGAAGAGGATTTGGGACTGCTGCCAGTAACACGCTCTATCCCTCCACACCCTGATTGGGACCCGTGCTCCAGGAACCACACCCGAGACTCCATGTGAATAGACATTATGATATACTTTTATTGTACAAACAGTGGGATAATTACCCTCAAAGGCAGAGCAGTAGACACATCACACAATGAAAAATAATACACTCTTCTGATAAATCAGACCTAATTGACACCCAGGGGCCAGGGCTGTGGCCATTCACATGTAGTAAGAAAGAAAAAAATGATGTTTAGGGGGGACAATATTAGCTTGAGACCGAATTAGGCTAGGGGAGAACTGGTTGTGTTTAGAGAAAAGTACAGGTAATCTGTAAATAGGAGCACTAAACCCAAGCGCCAGCGGTTAGGTTTAGACAAGGGGCCTGTAACAGTTAAGTTTAGGCAGGAAGCCAGTATCAGCCTGGGAAAGTAAGAGGGTTAAGTTGAGGCACTAATCCCTGACATTTAGGTTCAGGCAAGAATCCTGTGTCCGCCTCAGGAAGTAAAAGGTTGAGTTGAGGGGAAAGCCCTGTGACAAAAAAGGAAGCAATTTGCCTTAGACTGTAAAACAGACTGTGAGGCAGTCTGTGGTATATGTTTTTTTAATTGAGATTTGACCAAACGATCTTGTAAATTGTCATTCTCCTTCCTGTAGGCCGCAATCATCCTCAGGTCTAAAGGAGGTTGTTGTTCACTAATTGTGTTAATTAAATTGTTTCTGATGTGTTGCACCAGGGCCACTGTAGACTGTGAAAATGTGGTGACAAAAGGAATGGCTATAGAGACTGGGATCGGTTTGTGAGCTGGAAAACCCTGAAGCAGGCTCTCAGGAAGGTCCTGGAGTACCCTCTGCTGGTCAAGGTGGTGAAGGTCACCTTAGTGGCCTCCCTAAAGTCTTCCTGCCCAGTGCAGATCCTTTGGAACCTGAGCAACTGTGACTTGATGAGACCTGCAAAAGGTGTGTTTTGGATGGAAGCTGCTCTTATGGAGCAGGGCATGAGTGTCTGTGTCTTTGAAGAAGACTCTAACATCCAAATGCAGGTGAGTAAGGAAAAGAGGTCCCTTAAATGTGGTGGTGTCTAAAAAGTCGACAGAGGAGGGGTGTGTGGTGGCTTTGAGTTTGATGGATGGGTTATGGTTGTTGAGAGTGTTTAACATATAATGAATAATACAGAGGTGTCTAATACAGAGCACATGTAACAGGGAAGGCATGATATCCCAAACCCAGACTGAAAAACTTGACTATACTAGTCATAAGAGCTTATGTAAACACATATTAGTATTTACAGTAGGAGAAATTTACACTTTATGTGCCAAGATGTACAGATGAAGTTACAATAAATGCATTACATTCATGAGATCACTTGTCATACACAGGAGGGAATAAGGGCGGGCCCCAGAGCCGAGTCCCAAGGGCGAAACGGGAGGCACAGGCCGGGTTAGGCGAAGAGGATTTGGGACTGCTGCCAGTAACACGCTCCATCCCTCCACACCCTGATTGGGACCCGTGCTCCAGGAACCACACCCGATCAATCAATCAATCAATCTTTATTTGTATAGCGCCAAATCACAACAAAGTTATCTCAAGGCACTTTACACATAGAGCAGGTTCTAAACCAAACTCTTCAAGTTTTAACTTTAAAGAGACCCAACATTCCCACATGAGCAACAGTGGCGAGAAAAAACTCCCTTTTAACAGGAAGAAACCTCAGGCAGAACCAGACTCAGAAGTGGGCGGACATCTGCCTCGACCGGTTGGGGTTGAGAGGAGAGAAAGGAAGGATAGAGGAGAGGGGCACAATGAAAATCAACAATGGAGCCAGGTGGTCCGGGACTGGAATCCGTCATCCGGACGTCTACAGGCCCAGATTACCTGTAAGATCAGAAAGCAGAGCCAGAAACCAGGAACCAGAAAGACAACTCCGGGGAAGAAGTATAGGTTATTGAATGCATTAATAGAACATAAGTGTTAATGGATATAGATGGATAGATAGAGAGAGAGAGAGGGAGGAGGAGAGAGAGGCCCAGTGCATCATGGGGGTGGGGGTCCCCCGGCAATCTAAGCCTATGGCAGCATAAGTTAAGAGCTCAAAGAGCCCTAACTATAAGCTTTATCAAAAAGGAAAGTTTTAAGCCTACTCTTAAATATAGGGAGGGTGTCTGCCCCCCGGACCAAATCTGGAAGATGGTTCCACAGGAGAGGAGCCTGATAGCTGAAGGCTCTACCTCCTGTTCCACTTTTAGAGATATTAGGAACCACAAGTAGACCTGCATGTTGGGAGCGCAGTCTTCTAGTAGGTACATAAGGTACTATCAGTTCTTTAAGATATGATGGGGCCTGACCATTGAGAGCTTTGAAGGTGAGAAGGAGGATTTTGAATTCTATTCTGAATTTTAGGGGAAGCCAATGCAGTGAAGCCAAGATGGGAGTAATATGATCTCTCTTTCTAGTTTTTGTCAGAACACGGGCAGCTGCATTCTGGACCAGCTGGAGAGTCTTTAGAGACTTGTTAGGACAGCCTGATAATAATGAATTGCAGTAGTCCAGCCTAGAAGTAACAAATGCATGGACTAGTTTTTACCCGAGACTCCATGTGAATAGACATTATGATATACTTTTATTGTACAAACAGTGGGATAATTACCCTCAAAGGCAGAGCAGTAGACACATCACACAATGAAAAATAATACACTCTTCTGATAAATCAGACCTAATTGACACCCAGGGGCCAGGGCTGTGGCCATTCACATGTAGTAAGAAAGAAAAAAATGATGTTTAGGGGGGACAATATTAGCTTGAGACAGAATTAGGCTAGGGGAGAACTGGTTGTGTTTAGAGAAAAGTACAGGTAATCTGTAAATAGGAGCACTAAACCCAAGCGCCAGCGGTTAGGTTTAGACAAGGGGCCTGTAACAGTTAAGTTTAGGCAGGAAGCCAGTATCAGCCTGGGAAAGTAAGAGGGTAAATTGAGGCACTAATCCCTGACATTTAGGTTCAGGCAAGAATCCTGTGTCCGCCTCAAGAAGTAAAAGGTTGAGTTGAGGGGAAAGCCCTGTGACAAAAAAGGAAGCAATTTGCCTTAGACTGTAAAACAGACTGTGAGGCAGTCTGTGGTATATGTTTTTTTAATTGAGATTTGACCAAACGATCTTGCAAATTTTCATTCTCCTTCCTGTAGGCCGCAATCATCCTCAGGTCTAAAGGAGGTTGTTGTTCACTAATTGTGTTAATTAAATTGTTTCTGATGTGTTGCACCAGGGCCACTGTAGACTGTGAAAATGTGATGACAAAAGGAATGGCTATAGAGACTGGGATCGGCTTTGTGAGCTGGAAAACCCTGAAACAGGCTCTCAGGAAGGTCCTGGAGTACCCTCTGCTGGTCAAGGTGGTGAAGAGCACCTTAGTGGCCTCCCTAAAGTCTTCCTGCCCAGTGCAGATCCTTTGGAACCTGAGCAACTGTGACTTGATGAGACCTGCAAAAGGTGTGTTTTGGATGGAAGCTGCTCTTATGGAGCAGGGCATGAGTGTCTGTGTCTTTGAAGAAGACTCTAACATCCAAATGCAGGTGAGTAAGGAAAAGAGGTCCCTTAAATGTGGTGGTGTCTAAAAAGTCGACAGAGGAGGGGTGTGTGGTGGCTTTGAGTTTGATGGATGGGTTATGGTTGTTGAGAGTTTTTAACATATAATGAATAATACAGAGGTGTCTAATACAGAGCACATGTAAAAGGGAAGGCATGATATCCTAAACCCAGACTGAAAAACTTGACTATACTAGTCGTAAGAGCTTATGTAAACACATATTAGTATTTACAGTAGGAGAAATTTACACTGTATGTGCCAAGATGTACAGATGAAGTTACAATAAATGCATTACATTCATGAGATCACTTGTCATACACAGGAGGGAATAAGGGCGGGCCCCAGAGCCGAGTCCCAAGGGCGAAGCGGGAGGCACAGGCCGGGTTAGGCGAAGAGGATTTGGGACTGCTGCCAGTAACACGCTCTATCCCTCCACACCCTGATTGGGACCCGTGCTCCAGGAACCACACCCGAGACTCCATGTGAATAGACATTATGATATACTTTTATTGTACAAACAGTGGGATAATTACCCTCAAAAGCAGAGCAGTAGACACATCACACAATGAAAAATAATACACTCTTCTGATAAATCAGACCTAATTGACACCCAGGGGCCAGGGCTGTGGCCATTCACATGTAGTAAGAAAGAAAAACATGATGTTTAGGGGGGACAATATTAGCTTGAGACCGAATTAGGCTAGGGGAGAACTGGTTGTGTTTAGAGAAAAGTACAGGTAATCTGTAAATAGGAGCACTAAACCCAAGCGCCAGCGGTTAGGTTTAGACAAGGGGCCTGTAACAGTTAAGTTTAGGCAGGAAGCCAGTATCAGCCTGGGAAAGTAAGAGGGTTAAGTTGAGGCACTAATCCCTGACATTTAGGTTCAGGCAAGAATCCTGTGTCCGCCTCAGGAAGTAAAAGGTTGAGTTGAGGGGAAAGCCCTGTGACAAAAAAGGAAGCAATTTGCCTTAGACTGTAAAACAGACTGTGAGGCAGTCTGTGGTATATGTTTTTTTAATTGAGATTTGACCAAACGATCTTGTAAATTTTCATTCTCCTTCCTGTAGGCCGCAATCATCCTCAGGTCTAAAGGAGGTTGTTGTTCACTAATTGTGTTAATTAAATTGTTTCTGATGTGTTGCACCAGGGCCA
Organism: Scomber japonicus; assembly: GCF_027409825.1. Taxonomy (NCBI): domain Eukaryota; kingdom Metazoa; phylum Chordata; class Actinopteri; order Scombriformes; family Scombridae; genus Scomber; species Scomber japonicus. Next base: position 40,419,701 of record NC_070579.1, on the reverse strand, counting down.
CTGTAGACTGTGAAAATGTGGTGACAAAAGGAATGGCTATAGAGACTGGGATCGGTTTGTGAGCTGGAAAACCCTGAAGCAGGCTCTCAGGAAGGTCCTGGAGTACCCTCTGCTGGTCAAGGTGGTGAAGGTCACCTTAGTGACCTCCCTAAAGTCTTCCTGCCCAGTGCAGATCCTTTGGAACCTGAGCAACTGTGACTTGATGAGACCTGCAAAAGGTGTGTTTTGGATGGAAGCTGCTCTTATGGAGCAGGGCATGAGTGTCTGTGTCTTTGAAGAAGACTCTAACATCCAAATGCAGGTGAGTAAGGAAAAGAGGTCCCTTAAATGTGGTGGTGTCTAAAAAGTCGACAGAGGAGGGGTATGTGGTGGCTTTGAGTTTGATGGATGGGTTATGGTTGTTGAGAGTTTTTAACATATAATGAATAATACAGAGGTGTCTAATACAGAGCACATGTAAAAGGGAAGGCATGATATCCTAAACCCAGACTGAAAAACTTGACTATACTAGTCGTAAGAGCTTATGTAAACACATATTAGTATTTACAGTAGGAGAAATTTACACTGTATGTGCCAAGATGTACAGATGAAGTTACAATAAATGCATTACATTCATGAGATCACTTGTCATACACAGGAGGGAATAAGGGCGGGCCCCAGAGCCGAGTCCCAAGGGCGAAGCGGGTGCACAGGCCGGGTTAGGCGAAGAGGATTTGGGACTGCTGCCAGTAACACGCTCTATCCCTCCACACCCTGATTGGGACCCGTGCTCCAGGAACCACACCCGAGACTCCATGTGAATAGACATTATGATATACTTTTATTGTACAAACAGTGGGATAATTACCCTCAAAGGCAGAGCAGTAGACACATCACACAATGAAAAATAACACACTCTTCTGATAAATCAGACCTAATTGACACCCAGGGGCCAGGGCTGTGGCCATTCACATGTAGTAAGAAAGAAAAAAATGATGTTTAGGGGGGACAATATTAGCTTGAGACCGAATTAGGCTAGGGGAGAACTGGTTGTGTTTAGAGAAAAGTACAGGTTATCTGTAAATAGGAGCACTAAACCCAAGCGCCAGCGGTTAGGTTTAGACAAGGGGCCTGTAACAGTTAAGTTTAGGCAGGAAGCCAGTATCAGCCTGGGAAAGTAAGAGGGTTAAGTTGAGGCACTAATCCCTGACATTTAGGTTCAGGCAAGAATCCTGTGTCCGCCTCAGGAAGTAAAAGGTTGAGTTGAGGGGAAAGCCCTGTGACAAAAAAGGAAGCAATTTGCCTTAGACTGTAAAACAGACTGTGAGGCAGTCTGTGGTATATGTTTTTTTAATTGAGATTTGACCAAACGATCTTGTAAATTTTCATTCTCCTTCCTGTAGGCCGCAATCATCCTCAGGTCTAAAGGAGGTTGTTGTTCACTAATTGTGTTAATTAAATTGTTTCTGATGTGTTGCACCAGGGCCACTGTAGACTGTGAAAATGTGGTGACAAAAGGAATGGCTATAGAGACTGGGATCGGTTTGTGAGCTGGAAAACCCTGAAGCAGGCTCTCAGGAAGGTCCTGAAGTACCCTCTGCTGGTCAAGGTGGTGAAGGTCACCTTAGTGGCCTCCCTAAAGTCTTCCTGCCCAGTGCAGATCCTTTGGAACCTGAGCAACTGTGACTTGATGAGACCTGCAAAAGGTGTGTTTTGGATGGAAGCTGCTCTTATGGAGCAGGGCATGAGTGTCTGTGTCTTTGAAGAAGACTCTAACATCCAAATGCAGGTGAGTAAGGAAAAGAGGTCCCTTAAATGTGGTGGTGTCTAAAAAGTCGACAGAGGAGGGGTATGTGGTGGCTTTGAGTTTGATGGATGGGTTATGGTTGTTGAGAGTTTTTAACATATAATGAATAATACAGAGGTGTCTAATACAGAGCACATGTAAAAGGGAAGGCATGATATCCTAAACCCAGACTGAAAAACTTGACTATACTAGTCGTAAGAGCTTATGTAAACACATATTAGTATTTACAGTAGGAGAAATTTACACTGTATGTGCCAAGATGTACAGATGAAGTTACAATAAATGCATTACATTCATGAGATCACTTGTCATACACAGGAGGGAATAAGGGCGGGCCCCAGAGCCGAGTCCCAAGGGCGAAGCGTTAGGCACAGGCCGGGTTAGGCGAAGAGGATTTGGGACTGCTGCCAGTAACACGCTCTATCCCTCCACACCCTGATTGGGACCCGTGCTCCAGGAACCACACCCGAGACTCCATGTGAATAGACATTATGATATACTTTTATTGTACAAACAGTGGGATAATTACCCTCAAAGGCAGAGCAGTAGACACATCACACAATGAAAAATAATACACTCTTCTGATAAATCAGACCTAATTGACACCCAGGGGCCAGAGCTGTGGCCATTCTAATGTAGTAAGAAAGAAAAAAATGATGTTTAGGGGGGACAATATTAGCTTGAGACCGAATTAGGCTAGGGGAGAACTGGTTGTGTTTAGAGAAAAGTACAGGTTATCTGTAAATAGGAGCACTAAACCCAAGCGCCAGCGGTTAGGTTTAGACAAGGGGCCTGTAACAGTTAAGTTTAGGCAGGAAGCCAGTATCAGCCTGGGAAAGTAAGAGGGTTAAGTTGAGGCACTAATCCCTGACATTTAGGTTCAGGCAAGAATCCTGTGTCCGCCTCAGGAAGTAAAAGGTTGAGTTGAGGGGAAAGCCCTGTGACAAAAAAGGAAGCAATTTGCCTTAGACTGTAAAACAGACTGTGAGGCAGTCTGTGGTATATGTTTTTTTAATTGAGATTTGACCAAACGATCTTGTAAATTTTCATTCTCCTTCCTGTAGGCCGCAATCATCCTCAGGTCTAAAGGAGGTTGTTGTTCACTAATTGTGTTAATTAAATTGTTTCTGATGTGTTGCACCAGGGCCACTGTAGACTGTGAAAATGTGGTGACAAAAGGAATGGCTATAGAGACTGGGATCGGTTTGTGAGCTGGAAAACCCTGAAGCAGGCTCTCAGGAAGGTCCTGAAGTACCCTCTGCTGGTCAAGGTGGTGAAGGTCACCTTAGTGGCCTCCCTAAAGTCTTCCTGCCCAGTGCAGATCCTTTGGAACCTGAGCAACTGTGACTTGATGAGACCTGCAAAAGGTGTGTTTTGGATGGAAGCTGCTCTTATGGAGCAGGGCATGAGTGTCTGTGTCTTTGAAGAAGACTCTAACATCCAAATGCAGGTGAGTAAGGAAAAGAGGTCCCTTAAATGTGGTGGTGTCTAAAAAGTCGACAGAGGAGGGGTATGTGGTGGCTTTGAGTTTGATGGATGGGTTATGGTTGTTGAGAGTTTTTAACATATAATGAATAATACAGAGGTGTCTAATACAGAGCACATGTAAAAGGGAAGGCATGATATCCTAAACCCAGACTGAAAAACTTGACTATACTAGTCGTAAGAGCTTATGTAAACACATATTAGTATTTACAGTAGGAGAAATTTACACTGTATGTGCCAAGATGTACAGATGAAGTTACAATAAATGCATTACATTCATGAGATCACTTGTCATACACAGGAGGGAATAAGGGCGGGCCCCAGAGCCGAGTCCCAAGGGCGAAGCGGGTGCACAGGCCGGGTTAGGCGAAGAGGATTTGGGACTGCTGCCAGTAACACGCTCTATCCCTCCACACCCTGATTGGGACCCGTGCTCCAGGAACCACACCCGAGACTCCATGTGAATAGACATTATGATATACTTTTATTGTACAAACAGTGGGATAATTACCCTCAAAGGCAGAGCAGTAGACACATCACACAATGAAAAATAACACACTCTTCTGATAAATCAGACCTAATTGACACCCAGGGGCCAGGGCTGTGGCCATTCACATGTAGTAAGAAAGAAAAAAATGATGTTTAGGGGGGACAATATTAGCTTGAGACCGAATTAGGCTAGGGGAGAACTGGTTGTGTTTAGAGAAAAGTACAGGTAATCTGTAAATAGGAGCACTAAACCCAAGCGCCAGCGGTTAGGTTTAGACAAGGGGCCTGTAACAGTTAAGTTTAGGCAGGAAGCCAGTATCAGCCTGGGAAAGTAAGAGGGTTAAGTTGAGGCACTAATCCCTGACATTTAGGTTCAGGCAAGAATCCTGTGTCCGCCTCAGGAAGTAAAAGGTTGAGTTGAGGGGAAAGCCCTGTGACAAAAAAGGAAGCAATTTGCCTTAGACTGTAAAACAGACTGTGAGGCAGTCTGTGGTATATGTTTTTTTAATTGAGATTTGACCAAACGATCTTGTAAATTTTCATTCTCCTTCCTGTAGGCCGCAATCATCCTCAGGTCTAAAGGAGGTTGTTGTTCACTAATTGTGTTAATTAAATTGTTTCTGATGTGTTGCACCAGGGCCACTGTAGACTGTGAAAATGTGGTGACAAAAGGAATGGCTATAGAGACTGGGATCGGTTTGTGAGCTGGAAAACCCTGAAGCAGGCTCTCAGGAAGGTCCTGAAGTACCCTCTGCTGGTCAAGGTGGTGAAGGTCACCTTAGTGGCCTCCCTAAAGTCTTCCTGCCCAGTGCAGATCCTTTGGAACCTGAGCAACTGTGACTTGATGAGACCTGCAAAAGGTGTGTTTTGGATGGAAGCTGCTCTTATGGAGCAGGGCATGAGTGTCTGTGTCTTTGAAGAAGACTCTAACATCCAAATGCAGGTGAGTAAGGAAAAGAGGTCCCTTAAATGTGGTGGTGTCTAAAAAGTCGACAGAGGAGGGGTATGTGGTGGCTTTGAGTTTGATGGATGGGTTATGGTTGTTGAGAGTTTTTAACATATAATGAATAATACAGAGGTGTCTAATACAGAGCACATGTAAAAGGGAAGGCATGATATCCTAAACCCAGACTGAAAAACTTGACTATACTAGTCATAAGAGCTTATGTAAACACATATTAGTATTTACAGTAGGAGAAATTTACACTGTATGTGCCAAGATGTACAGATGAAGTTACAATAAATGCATTACATTCATGAGATCACTTGTCATACACAGGAGGGAATAAGGGCGGGCCCCAGAGCCGAGTCCCAAGGGCGAAGCGGGAGGCACAGGCCGGGTTAGGCGAAGAGGATTTGGGACTGCTGCCAGTAACACGCTCTATCCCTCCACACCCTGATTGGGACCCGTGCTCCAGGAACCACACCCGAGACTCCATGTGAATAGACATTATGATATACTTTTATTGTACAAACAGTGGGATAATTACCCTCAAAGGCAGAGCAGTAGACACATCACACAATGAAAAATAATACACTCTTCTGATAAATCAGACCTAATTGACACCCAGGGGCCAGGGCTGTGGCCATTCACATGTAGTAAGAAAGAAAAAAATGATGTTTAGGGGGGACAATATTAGCTTGAGACCGAATTAGGCTAGGGGAGAACTGGTTGTGTTTAGAGAAAAGTACAGGTAATCTGTAAATAGGAGCACTAAACCCAAGCGCCAGCGGTTAGGTTTAGACAAGGGGCCTGTAACAGTTAAGTTTAGGCAGGAAGCCAGTATCAGCCTGGGAAAGTAAGAGGGTAAATTGAGGCACTAATCCCTGACATTTAGGTTCAGGCAAGAATCCTGTGTCCGCCTCAAGAAGTAAAAGGTTGAGTTGAGGGGAAAGCCCTGTGACAAAAAAGGAAGCAATTTGCCTTAGACTGTAAAACAGACTGTGAGGCAGTCTGTGGTATATGTTTTTTTAATTGAGATTTGACCAAACGATCTTGTAAATTTTCATTCTCCTTCCTGTAGGCCGCAATCATCCTCAGGTCTAAAGGAGGTTGTTGTTCACTAATTGTGTTAATTAAATTGTTTCTGATGTGTTGCACCAGGGCCACTGTAGACTGTGAAAATGTGATGACAAAAGGAATGGCTATAGAGACTGGGATCGGCTTTGTGAGCTGGAAAACCCTGAAGCAGGCTCTCAGGAAGGTCCTGGAGTACCCTCTGCTGGTCAAGGTGGTGAAGAGCACCTTAGTGGCCTCCCTAAAGTCTTCCTGCCCAGTGCAGATCCTTTGGAACCTGAGCAACTGTGACTTGATGAGACCTGCAAAAGGTGTGTTTTGGATGGAAGCTGCTCTTATGGAGCAGGGCATGAGTGTCTGTGTCTTTGAAGAAGACTCTAACATCCAAATGCAGGTGAGTAAGGAAAAGAGGTCCCTTAAATGTGGTGGTGTCTAAAAAGTCGACAGAGGAGGGGTGTGTGGTGGCTTTGAGTTTGATGGATGGGTTATGGTTGTTGAGAGTTTTTAACATATAATGAATAATACAGAGGTGTCTAATACAGAGCACATGTAAAAGGGAAGGCATGATATCCTAAACCCAGACTGAAAAACTTGACTATACTAGTCGTAAGAGCTTATGTAAACACATATTAGTATTTACAGTAGGAGAAATTTACACTGTATGTGCCAAGATGTACAGATGAAGTTACAATAAATGCAATACATTCATGAGATCACTTGTCATACACAGGAGGGAATAAGGGCGGGCCCCAGAGCCGAGTCCCAGGGGCGAAGCGGGAGGCACAGGCCGGGTTAGGCGAAGAGGATTTGGGACTGCTGCCAGTAACACGCTCTATCCCTCCACACCCTGATTGGGACCCGTGCTCCAGGAACCACACCCGAGACTCCATGTGAATAGACATTATGATATACTTTTATTGTACAAACAGTGGGATAATTACCCTCAAAGGCAGAGCAGTAGACACATCACACAATGAAAAATAATACACTCTTCTGATAAATCAGACCTAATTGACACCCAGGGGCCAGGGCTGTGGCCATTCACATGTAGTAAGAAAGAAAAACATGATGTTTAGGGGGGACAATATTAGCTTGAGACCGAATTAGGCTAGGGGAGAACTGGTTGTGTTTAGAGAAAAGTACAGGTAATCTGTAAATAGGAGCACTAAACCCAAGCGCCAGCGGTTAGGTTTAGACAAGGGGCCTGTAACAGTTAAGTTTAGGCAGGAAGCCAGTATCAGCCTGGGAAAGTAAGAGGGTTAAGTTGAGGCACTAATCCCTGACATTTAGGTTCAGGCAAGAATCCTGTGTCCGCCTCAGGAAGTAAAAGGTTGAGTTGAGGGGAAAGCCCTGTGACAAAAAAGGAAGCAATTTGCCTTAGACTGTAAAACAGACTGTGAGGCAGTCTGTGGTATATGTTTTTTTAATTGAGATTTGACCGAACGATCTTGCAAATTTTCATTCTCCTTCCTGTAGGCCGCAATCATCCTCAGGTCTAAAGGAGGTTGTTGTTCACTAATTGTGTTAATTAAATTGTTTCTGATGTGTTGCACCAGGGCCACTGTAGACTGTGAAAATGTGGTGACAAAAGGAATGGCTATAGAGACTGGGATCGGTTTGTGAGCTGGAAAACCCTGAAGCAGGCTCTCAGGAAGGTCCTGGAGTACCCTCTGCTGGTCAAGGTGGTGAAGGTCACCTTAGTGGCCTCCCTAAAGTCTTCCTGCCCAGTGCAGATCCTTTGGAACCTGAGCAACTGTGACTTGATGAGACCTGCAAAAGGTGTGTTTTGGATGGAAGCTGCTCTTATGGAGCAGGGCATGAGTGTCTGTGTCTTTGAAGAAGACTCTAACATCCAAATGCAGGTGAGTAAGGAAAAGAGGTCCCTTAAATGTGGTGGTGTCTAAAAAGTCGACAGAGGAGGGGTATGTGGTGGCTTTGAGTTTGATGGATGGGTTATGGTTGTTGAGAGTTTTTAACATATAATGAATAATACAGAGGTGTCTAATACAGAGCACATGTAAAAGGGAAGGCATGATATCCTAAACCCAGACTGAAAAACTTGACTATACTAGTCATAAGAGCTTATGTAAACACATATTAGTATTTACAGTAGGAGAAATTTACACTGTATGTGCCAAGATGTACAGATGAAGTTACAATAAATGCATTACATTCATGAGGTCACTTGTCATACACAGGAGGGAATAAGGGCGGGCCCCAGAGCCGAGTCCCAAGGGCGAAGCGGGAGGCACAGGCCGGGTTAGGCGAAGAGGATTTGGGACTGCTGCCAGTAACACGCTCTATCCCTCCACACCCTGATTGGGACCCGTGCTCCAGGAACCACACCCGAGACTCCATGTGAATAGACATTATGATATACTTTTATTGTACAAACAGTGGGATAATTACCCTCAAAGGCAGAGCAGTAGACATATCACACAATAAAAATAATACACTCTTCTGATAAATCAGACCTAATTGACACCCAGGGGCCAGGGCTGTGGCCATTCACATGTAGTAAGAAAGAAAAAAATGATGTTTAGGGGGGACAATATTAGCTTGAGACCGAATTAGGCTAGGGGAGAACTGGTTGTGTTTAGAGAAAAGTACAGGTAATCTGTAAATAGGAGCACTAAACCCAAGCGCCAGCGGTTAGGTTTAGACAAGGGGCCTGTAACAGTTAAGTTTAGGCAGGAAGCCAGTATCAGCCTGGGAAAGTAAGAGGGTAAATTGAGGCACTAATCCCTGACATTTAGGTTCAGGCAAGAATCCTGTGTCCGCCTCAAGAAGTAAAAGGTTGAGTTGAGGGGAAAGCCCTGTGACAAAAAAGGAAGCAATTTGCCTTAGACTGTAAAACAGACTGTGAGGCAGTCTGTGGTATATGTTTTTTTAATTGAGATTTGACCAAACGATCTTGCAAATTTTCATTCTCCTTCCTGTAGGCCGCAATCATCCTCAGGTCTAAAGGAGGTTGTTGTTCACTAATTGTGTTAATTAAATTGTTTCTGATGTGTTGCACCAGGGCCACTGTAGACTGTGAAAATGTGATGACAAAAGGAATGGCTATAGAGACTGGGATCGGCTTTGTGAGCTGGAAAACCCTGAAGCAGGCTCTCAGGAAGGTCCTGGAGTACCCTCTGCTGGTCAAGGTGGTGAAGAGCACCTTAGTGGCCTCCCTAAAGTCTTCCTGCCCAGTGCAGATCCTTTGGAACCTGAGCAACTGTGACTTGATGAGACCTGCAAAAGGTGTGTTTTGGATGGAAGCTGCTCTTATGGAGCAGGGCATGAGTGTCTGTGTCTTTGAAGAAGACTCTAACATCCAAATGCAGGTGAGTAAGGAAAAGAGGTCCCTTAAATGTGGTGGTGTCTAAAAAGTCGACAGAGGAGGGGTGTGTGGTGGCTTTGAGTTTGATGGATGGGTTATGGTTGTTGAGAGTTTTTAACATATAATGAATAATACAGAGGTGTCTAATACAGAGCACATGTAAAAGGGAAGGCATGATATCCTAAACCCAGACTGAAAAACTTGACTATACTAGTCGTAAGAGCTTATGTAAACACATATTAGTATTTACAGTAGGAGAAATTTACACTGTATGTGCCAAGATGTACAGATGAAGTTACAATAAATGCATTACATTCATGAGATCACTTGTCATACACAGGAGGGAATAAGGGCGGGCCCCAGAGCCGAGTCCCAAGGGCGAAGCGGGTGCACAGGCCGGGTTAGGCGAAGAGGATTTGGGACTGCTGCCAGTAACACGCTCTATCCCTCCACACCCTGATTGGGACCCGTGCTCCAGGAACCACACCCGAGACTCCATGTGAATAGACATTATGATATACTTTTATTGTACAAACAGTGGGATAATTACCCTCAAAGGCAGAGCAGTAGACACATCACACAATGAAAAATAACACACTCTTCTGATAAATCAGACCTAATTGACACCCAGGGGCCAGGGCTGTGGCCATTCACATGTAGTAAGAAAGAAAAAAATGATGTTTAGGGGGGACAATATTAGCTTGAGACCGAATTAGGCTAGGGGAGAACTGGTTGTGTTTAGAGAAAAGTACAGGTTATCTGTAAATAGGAGCACTAAACCCAAGCGCCAGCGGTTAGGTTTAGACAAGGGGCCTGTAACAGTTAAGTTTAGGCAGGAAGCCAGTATCAGCCTGGGAAAGTAAGAGGGTTAAGTTGAGGCACTAATCCCTGACATTTAGGTTCAGGCAAGAATCCTGTGTCCGCCTCAGGAAGTAAAAGGTTGAGTTGAGGGGAAAGCCCTGTGACAAAAAAGGAAGCAATTTGCCTTAGACTGTAAAACAGACTGTGAGGCAGTCTGTGGTATATGTTTTTTTAATTGAGATTTGACCAAACGATCTTGTAAATTTTCATTCTCCTTCCTGTAGGCCGCAATCATCCTCAGGTCTAAAGGAGGTTGTTGTTCACTAATTGTGTTAATTAAATTGTTTCTGATGTGTTGCACCAGGGCCACTGTAGACTGTGAAAATGTGGTGACAAAAGGAATGGCTATAGAGACTGGGATCGGTTTGTGAGCTGGAAAACCCTGAAGCAGGCTCTCAGGAAGGTCCTGAAGTACCCTCTGCTGGTCAAGGTGGTGAAGGTCACCTTAGTGGCCTCCCTAAAGTCTTCCTGCCCAGTGCAGATCCTTTGGAACCTGAGCAACTGTGACTTGATGAGACCTGCAAAAGGTGTGTTTTGGATGGAAGCTGCTCTTATGGAGCAGGGCATGAGTGTCTGTGTCTTTGAAGAAGACTCTAACATCCAAATGCAGGTGAGTAAGGAAAAGAGGTCCCTTAAATGTGGTGGTGTCTAAAAAGTCGACAGAGGAGGGGTATGTGGTGGCTTTGAGTTTGATGGATGGGTTATGGTTGTTGAGAGTTTTTAACATATAATGAATAATACAGAGGTGTCTAATACAGAGCACATGTAAAAGGGAAGGCATGATATCCTAAACCCAGACTGAAAAACTTGACTATACTAGTCGTAAGAGCTTATGTAAACACATATTAGTATTTACAGTAGGAGAAATTTACACTGTATGTGCCAAGATGTACAGATGAAGTTACAATAAATGCATTACATTCATGAGATCACTTGTCATACACAGGAGGGAATAAGGGCGGGCCCCAGAGCCGAGTCCCAAGGGCGAAGCGTTAGGCACAGGCCGGGTTAGGCGAAGAGGATTTGGGACTGCTGCCAGTAACACGCTCTATCCCTCCACACCCTGATTGGGACCCGTGCTCCAGGAACCACACCCGAGACTCCATGTGAATAGACATTATGATATACTTTTATTGTACAAACAGTGGGATAATTACCCTCAAAGGCAGAGCAGTAGACACATCACACAATGAAAAATAATACACTCTTCTGATAAATCAGACCTAATTGACACCCAGGGGCCAGAGCTGTGGCCATTCTAATGTAGTAAGAAAGAAAAAAATGATGTTTAGGGGGGACAATATTAGCTTGAGACCGAATTAGGCTAGGGGAGAACTGGTTGTGTTTAGAGAAAAGTACAGGTTATCTGTAAATAGGAGCACTAAACCCAAGCGCCAGCGGTTAGGTTTAGACAAGGGGCCTGTAACAGTTAAGTTTAGGCAGGAAGCCAGTATCAGCCTGGGAAAGTAAGAGGGTTAAGTTGAGGCACTAATCCCTGACATTTAGGTTCAGGCAAGAATCCTGTGTCCGCCTCAGGAAGTAAAAGGTTGAGTTGAGGGGAAAGCCCTGTGACAAAAAAGGAAGCAATTTGCCTTAGACTGTAAAACAGACTGTGAGGCAGTCTGTGGTATATGTTTTTTTAATTGAGATTTGACCAAACGATCTTGTAAATTTTCATTCTCCTTCCTGTAGGCCGCAATCATCCTCAGGTCTAAAGGAGGTTGTTGTTCACTAATTGTGTTAATTAAATTGTTTCTGATGTGTTGCACCAGGGCCACTGTAGACTGTGAAAATGTGGTGACAAAAGGAATGGCTATAGAGACTGGGATCGGTTTGTGAGCTGGAAAACCCTGAAGCAGGCTCTCAGGAAGGTCCTGAAGTACCCTCTGCTGGTCAAGGTGGTGAAGGTCACCTTAGTGGCCTCCCTAAAGTCTTCCTGCCCAGTGCAGATCCTTTGGAACCTGAGCAACTGTGACTTGATGAGACCTGCAAAAGGTGTGTTTTGGATGGAAGCTGCTCTTATGGAGCAGGGCATGAGTGTCTGTGTCTTTGAAGAAGACTCTAACATCCAAATGCAGGTGAGTAAGGAAAAGAGGTCCCTTAAATGTGGTGGTGTCTAAAAAGTCGACAGAGGAGGGGTATGTGGTGGCTTTGAGTTTGATGGATGGGTTATGGTTGTTGAGAGTTTTTAACATATAATGAATAATACAGAGGTGTCTAATACAGAGCACATGTAAAAGGGAAGGCATGATATCCTAAACCCAGACTGAAAAACTTGACTATACTAGTCGTAAGAGCTTATGTAAACACATATTAGTATTTACAGTAGGAGAAATTTACACTGTATGTGCCAAGATGTACAGATGAAGTTACAATAAATGCATTACATTCATGAGATCACTTGTCATACACAGGAGGGAATAAGGGCGGGCCCCAGAGCCGAGTCCCAAGGGCGAAGCGGGTGCACAGGCCGGGTTAGGCGAAGAGGATTTGGGACTGCTGCCAGTAACACGCTCTATCCCTCCACACCCTGATTGGGACCCGTGCTCCAGGAACCACACCCGAGACTCCATGTGAATAGACATTATGATATACTTTTATTGTACAAACAGTGGGATAATTACCCTCAAAGGCAGAGCAGTAGACACATCACACAATGAAAAATAACACACTCTTCTGATAAATCAGACCTAATTGACACCCAGGGGCCAGGGCTGTGGCCATTCACATGTAGTAAGAAAGAAAAAAATGATGTTTAGGGGGGACAATATTAGCTTGAGACCGAATTAGGCTAGGGGAGAACTGGTTGTGTTTAGAGAAAAGTACAGGTAATCTGTAAATAGGAGCACTAAACCCAAGCGCCAGCGGTTAGGTTTAGACAAGGGGCCTGTAACAGTTAAGTTTAGGCAGGAAGCCAGTATCAGCCTGGGAAAGTAAGAGGGTTAAGTTGAGGCACTAATCCCTGACATTTAGGTTCAGGCAAGAATCCTGTGTCCGCCTCAGGAAGTAAAAGGTTGAGTTGAGGGGAAAGCCCTGTGACAAAAAAGGAAGCAATTTGCCTTAGACTGTAAAACAGACTGTGAGGCAGTCTGTGGTATATGTTTTTTTAATTGAGATTTGACCAAACGATCTTGTAAATTTTCATTCTCCTTCCTGTAGGCCGCAATCATCCTCAGGTCTAAAGGAGGTTGTTGTTCACTAATTGTGTTAATTAAATTGTTTCTGATGTGTTGCACCAGGGCCACTGTAGACTGTGAAAATGTGGTGACAAAAGGAATGGCTATAGAGACTGGGATCGGTTTGTGAGCTGGAAAACCCTGAAGCAGGCTCTCAGGAAGGTCCTGAAGTACCCTCTGCTGGTCAAGGTGGTGAAGGTCACCTTAGTGGCCTCCCTAAAGTCTTCCTGCCCAGTGCAGATCCTTTGGAACCTGAGCAACTGTGACTTGATGAGACCTGCAAAAGGTGTGTTTTGGATGGAAGCTGCTCTTATGGAGCAGGGCATGAGTGTCTGTGTCTTTGAAGAAGACTCTAACATCCAAATGCAGGTGAGTAAGGAAAAGAGGTCCCTTAAATGTGGTGGTGTCTAAAAAGTCGACAGAGGAGGGGTATGTGGTGGCTTTGAGTTTGATGGATGGGTTATGGTTGTTGAGAGTTTTTAACATATAATGAATAATACAGAGGTGTCTAATACAGAGCACATGTAAAAGGGAAGGCATGATATCCTAAACCCAGACTGAAAAACTTGACTATACTAGTCATAAGAGCTTATGTAAACACATATTAGTATTTACAGTAGGAGAAATTTACACTGTATGTGCCAAGATGTACAGATGAAGTTACAATAAATGCATTACATTCATGAGATCACTTGTCATACACAGGAGGGAATAAGGGCGGGCCCCAGAGCCGAGTCCCAAGGGCGAAGCGGGAGGCACAGGCCGGGTTAGGCGAAGAGGATTTGGGACTGCTGCCAGTAACACGCTCTATCCCTCCACACCCTGATTGGGACCCGTGCTCCAGGAACCACACCCGAGACTCCATGTGAATAGACATTATGATATACTTTTATTGTACAAACAGTGGGATAATTACCCTCAAAGGCAGAGCAGTAGACACATCACACAATGAAAAATAATACACTCTTCTGATAAATCAGACCTAATTGACACCCAGGGGCCAGGGCTGTGGCCATTCACATGTAGTAAGAAAGAAAAAAATGATGTTTAGGGGGGACAATATTAGCTTGAGACCGAATTAGGCTAGGGGAGAACTGGTTGTGTTTAGAGAAAAGTACAGGTAATCTGTAAATAGGAGCACTAAACCCAAGCGCCAGCGGTTAGGTTTAGACAAGGGGCCTGTAACAGTTAAGTTTAGGCAGGAAGCCAGTATCAGCCTGGGAAAGTAAGAGGGTAAATTGAGGCACTAATCCCTGACATTTAGGTTCAGGCAAGAATCCTGTGTCCGCCTCAAGAAGTAAAAGGTTGAGTTGAGGGGAAAGCCCTGTGACAAAAAAGGAAGCAATTTGCCTTAGACTGTAAAACAGACTGTGAGGCAGTCTGTGGTATATGTTTTTTTAATTGAGATTTGACCAAACGATCTTGTAAATTTTCATTCTCCTTCCTGTAGGCCGCAATCATCCTCAGGTCTAAAGGAGGTTGTTGTTCACTAATTGTGTTAATTAAATTGTTTCTGATGTGTTGCACCAGGGCCACTGTAGACTGTGAAAATGTGATGACAAAAGGAATGGCTATAGAGACTGGGATCGGCTTTGTGAGCTGGAAAACCCTGAAGCAGGCTCTCAGGAAGGTCCTGGAGTACCCTCTGCTGGTCAAGGTGGTGAAGAGCACCTTAGTGGCCTCCCTAAAGTCTTCCTGCCCAGTGCAGATCCTTTGGAACCTGAGCAACTGTGACTTGATGAGACCTGCAAAAGGTGTGTTTTGGATGGAAGCTGCTCTTATGGAGCAGGGCATGAGTGTCTGTGTCTTTGAAGAAGACTCTAACATCCAAATGCAGGTGAGTAAGGAAAAGAGGTCCCTTAAATGTGGTGGTGTCTAAAAAGTCGACAGAGGAGGGGTGTGTGGTGGCTTTGAGTTTGATGGATGGGTTATGGTTGTTGAGAGTTTTTAACATATAATGAATAATACAGAGGTGTCTAATACAGAGCACATGTAAAAGGGAAGGCATGATATCCTAAACCCAGACTGAAAAACTTGACTATACTAGTCGTAAGAGCTTATGTAAACACATATTAGTATTTACAGTAGGAGAAATTTACACTGTATGTGCCAAGATGTACAGATGAAGTTACAATAAATGCAATACATTCATGAGATCACTTGTCATACACAGGAGGGAATAAGGGCGGGCCCCAGAGCCGAGTCCCAGGGGCGAAGCGGGAGGCACAGGCCGGGTTAGGCGAAGAGGATTTGGGACTGCTGCCAGTAACACGCTCTATCCCTCCACACCCTGATTGGGACCCGTGCTCCAGGAACCACACCCGAGACTCCATGTGAATAGACATTATGATATACTTTTATTGTACAAACAGTGGGATAATTACCCTCAAAGGCAGAGCAGTAGACACATCACACAATGAAAAATAATACACTCTTCTGATAAATCAGACCTAATTGACACCCAGGGGCCAGGGCTGTGGCCATTCACATGTAGTAAGAAAGAAAAACATGATGTTTAGGGGGGACAATATTAGCTTGAGACCGAATTAGGCTAGGGGAGAACTGGTTGTGTTTAGAGAAAAGTACAGGTAATCTGTAAATAGGAGCACTAAACCCAAGCGCCAGCGGTTAGGTTTAGACAAGGGGCCTGTAACAGTTAAGTTTAGGCAGGAAGCCAGTATCAGCCTGGGAAAGTAAGAGGGTTAAGTTGAGGCACTAATCCCTGACATTTAGGTTCAGGCAAGAATCCTGTGTCCGCCTCAGGAAGTAAAAGGTTGAGTTGAGGGGAAAGCCCTGTGACAAAAAAGGAAGCAATTTGCCTTAGACTGTAAAACAGACTGTGAGGCAGTCTGTGGTATATGTTTTTTTAATTGAGATTTGACCGAACGATCTTGCAAATTTTCATTCTCCTTCCTGTAGGCCGCAATCATCCTCAGGTCTAAAGGAGGTTGTTGTTCACTAATTGTGTTAATTAAATTGTTTCTGATGTGTTGCACCAGGGCCACTGTAGACTGTGAAAATGTGGTGACAAAAGGAATGGCTATAGAG
The DNA here is from genome assembly GCF_027409825.1 of Scomber japonicus. Taxonomy (NCBI): domain Eukaryota; kingdom Metazoa; phylum Chordata; class Actinopteri; order Scombriformes; family Scombridae; genus Scomber; species Scomber japonicus. The sequence goes on along the minus strand of NC_070579.1, from coordinate 40,403,514 downwards.
ACTGGGATCGGTTTGTGAGCTGGAAAACCCTGAAGCAGGCTCTCAGGAAGGTCCTGGAGTACCCTCTGCTGGTCAAGGTGGTGAAGGTCACCTTAGTGGCCTCCCTAAAGTCTTCCTGCCCAGTGCAGATCCTTTGGAACCTGAGCAACTGTGACTTGATGAGACCTGCAAAAGGTGTGTTTTGGATGGAAGCTGCTCTTATGGAGCAGGGCATGAGTGTCTGTGTCTTTGAAGAAGACTCTAACATCCAAATGCAGGTGAGTAAGGAAAAGAGGTCCCTTAAATGTGGTGGTGTCTAAAAAGTCGACAGAGGAGGGGTATGTGGTGGCTTTGAGTTTGATGGATGGGTTATGGTTGTTGAGAGTTTTTAACATATAATGAATAATACAGAGGTGTCTAATACAGAGCACATGTAAAAGGGAAGGCATGATATCCTAAACCCAGACTGAAAAACTTGACTATACTAGTCATAAGAGCTTATGTAAACACATATTAGTATTTACAGTAGGAGAAATTTACACTGTATGTGCCAAGATGTACAGATGAAGTTACAATAAATGCATTACATTCATGAGGTCACTTGTCATACACAGGAGGGAATAAGGGCGGGCCCCAGAGCCGAGTCCCAAGGGCGAAGCGGGAGGCACAGGCCGGGTTAGGCGAAGAGGATTTGGGACTGCTGCCAGTAACACGCTCTATCCCTCCACACCCTGATTGGGACCCGTGCTCCAGGAACCACACCCGAGACTCCATGTGAATAGACATTATGATATACTTTTATTGTACAAACAGTGGGATAATTACCCTCAAAGGCAGAGCAGTAGACATATCACACAATAAAAATAATACACTCTTCTGATAAATCAGACCTAATTGACACCCAGGGGCCAGGGCTGTGGCCATTCACATGTAGTAAGAAAGAAAAAAATGATGTTTAGGGGGGACAATATTAGCTTGAGACCGAATTAGGCTAGGGGAGAACTGGTTGTGTTTAGAGAAAAGTACAGGTAATCTGTAAATAGGAGCACTAAACCCAAGCGCCAGCGGTTAGGTTTAGACAAGGGGCCTGTAACAGTTAAGTTTAGGCAGGAAGCCAGTATCAGCCTGGGAAAGTAAGAGGGTAAATTGAGGCACTAATCCCTGACATTTAGGTTCAGGCAAGAATCCTGTGTCCGCCTCAAGAAGTAAAAGGTTGAGTTGAGGGGAAAGCCCTGTGACAAAAAAGGAAGCAATTTGCCTTAGACTGTAAAACAGACTGTGAGGCAGTCTGTGGTATATGTTTTTTTAATTGAGATTTGACCAAACGATCTTGCAAATTTTCATTCTCCTTCCTGTAGGCCGCAATCATCCTCAGGTCTAAAGGAGGTTGTTGTTCACTAATTGTGTTAATTAAATTGTTTCTGATGTGTTGCACCAGGGCCACTGTAGACTGTGAAAATGTGATGACAAAAGGAATGGCTATAGAGACTGGGATCGGCTTTGTGAGCTGGAAAACCCTGAAGCAGGCTCTCAGGAAGGTCCTGGAGTACCCTCTGCTGGTCAAGGTGGTGAAGAGCACCTTAGTGGCCTCCCTAAAGTCTTCCTGCCCAGTGCAGATCCTTTGGAACCTGAGCAACTGTGACTTGATGAGACCTGCAAAAGGTGTGTTTTGGATGGAAGCTGCTCTTATGGAGCAGGGCATGAGTGTCTGTGTCTTTGAAGAAGACTCTAACATCCAAATGCAGGTGAGTAAGGAAAAGAGGTCCCTTAAATGTGGTGGTGTCTAAAAAGTCGACAGAGGAGGGGTGTGTGGTGGCTTTGAGTTTGATGGATGGGTTATGGTTGTTGAGAGTTTTTAACATATAATGAATAATACAGAGGTGTCTAATACAGAGCACATGTAAAAGGGAAGGCATGATATCCTAAACCCAGACTGAAAAACTTGACTATACTAGTCGTAAGAGCTTATGTAAACACATATTAGTATTTACAGTAGGAGAAATTTACACTGTATGTGCCAAGATGTACAGATGAAGTTACAATAAATGCATTACATTCATGAGATCACTTGTCATACACAGGAGGGAATAAGGGCGGGCCCCAGAGCCGAGTCCCAAGGGCGAAGCGGGTGCACAGGCCGGGTTAGGCGAAGAGGATTTGGGACTGCTGCCAGTAACACGCTCTATCCCTCCACACCCTGATTGGGACCCGTGCTCCAGGAACCACACCCGAGACTCCATGTGAATAGACATTATGATATACTTTTATTGTACAAACAGTGGGATAATTACCCTCAAAGGCAGAGCAGTAGACACATCACACAATGAAAAATAACACACTCTTCTGATAAATCAGACCTAATTGACACCCAGGGGCCAGGGCTGTGGCCATTCACATGTAGTAAGAAAGAAAAAAATGATGTTTAGGGGGGACAATATTAGCTTGAGACCGAATTAGGCTAGGGGAGAACTGGTTGTGTTTAGAGAAAAGTACAGGTTATCTGTAAATAGGAGCACTAAACCCAAGCGCCAGCGGTTAGGTTTAGACAAGGGGCCTGTAACAGTTAAGTTTAGGCAGGAAGCCAGTATCAGCCTGGGAAAGTAAGAGGGTTAAGTTGAGGCACTAATCCCTGACATTTAGGTTCAGGCAAGAATCCTGTGTCCGCCTCAGGAAGTAAAAGGTTGAGTTGAGGGGAAAGCCCTGTGACAAAAAAGGAAGCAATTTGCCTTAGACTGTAAAACAGACTGTGAGGCAGTCTGTGGTATATGTTTTTTTAATTGAGATTTGACCAAACGATCTTGTAAATTTTCATTCTCCTTCCTGTAGGCCGCAATCATCCTCAGGTCTAAAGGAGGTTGTTGTTCACTAATTGTGTTAATTAAATTGTTTCTGATGTGTTGCACCAGGGCCACTGTAGACTGTGAAAATGTGGTGACAAAAGGAATGGCTATAGAGACTGGGATCGGTTTGTGAGCTGGAAAACCCTGAAGCAGGCTCTCAGGAAGGTCCTGAAGTACCCTCTGCTGGTCAAGGTGGTGAAGGTCACCTTAGTGGCCTCCCTAAAGTCTTCCTGCCCAGTGCAGATCCTTTGGAACCTGAGCAACTGTGACTTGATGAGACCTGCAAAAGGTGTGTTTTGGATGGAAGCTGCTCTTATGGAGCAGGGCATGAGTGTCTGTGTCTTTGAAGAAGACTCTAACATCCAAATGCAGGTGAGTAAGGAAAAGAGGTCCCTTAAATGTGGTGGTGTCTAAAAAGTCGACAGAGGAGGGGTATGTGGTGGCTTTGAGTTTGATGGATGGGTTATGGTTGTTGAGAGTTTTTAACATATAATGAATAATACAGAGGTGTCTAATACAGAGCACATGTAAAAGGGAAGGCATGATATCCTAAACCCAGACTGAAAAACTTGACTATACTAGTCATAAGAGCTTATGTAAACACATATTAGTATTTACAGTAGGAGAAATTTACACTGTATGTGCCAAGATGTACAGATGAAGTTACAATAAATGCATTACATTCATGAGGTCACTTGTCATACACAGGAGGGAATAAGGGCGGGCCCCAGAGCCGAGTCCCAAGGGCGAAGCGGGAGGCACAGGCCGGGTTAGGCGAAGAGGATTTGGGACTGCTGCCAGTAACACGCTCTATCCCTCCACACCCTGATTGGGACCCGTGCTCCAGGAACCACACCCGAGACTCCATGTGAATAGACATTATGATATACTTTTATTGTACAAACAGTGGGATAATTACCCTCAAAGGCAGAGCAGTAGACATATCACACAATAAAAATAATACACTCTTCTGATAAATCAGACCTAATTGACACCCAGGGGCCAGGGCTGTGGCCATTCACATGTAGTAAGAAAGAAAAAAATGATGTTTAGGGGGGACAATATTAGCTTGAGACCGAATTAGGCTAGGGGAGAACTGGTTGTGTTTAGAGAAAAGTACAGGTAATCTGTAAATAGGAGCACTAAACCCAAGCGCCAGCGGTTAGGTTTAGACAAGGGGCCTGTAACAGTTAAGTTTAGGCAGGAAGCCAGTATCAGCCTGGGAAAGTAAGAGGGTTAAGTTGAGGCACTAATCCCTGACATTTAGGTTCAGGCAAGAATCCTGTGTCCGCCTCAGGAAGTAAAAGGTTGAGTTGAGGGGAAAGCCCTGTGACAAAAAAGGAAGCAATTTGCCTTAGACTGTGAGGCAGTCTGTGGTATATGTTTTTTTAATTGAGATTTGACCAAACGATCTTGCAAATTGTCATTCTCCTTCCTGTAGGCCGCAATCATCCTTAGGTCTAAAGGAGGTTGTTGTTCACTAATTGTGTTAATTAAATTGTTTCTGATGTGTTGCACCAGGGCCACTGTAGACTGTGAAAATGTGGTGACAAAAGGAATGGCTATAGAGACTGGGATCGGTTTGTGAGCTGGAAAACCCTGAAGCAGGCTCTCAGGAAGGTCCTGAAGTACCCTCTGCTGGTCAAGGTGGTGAAGGTCACCTTAGTGGCCTCCCTAAAGTCTTCCTGCCCAGTGCAGATCCTTTGGAACCTGAGCAACTGTGACTTGATGAGACCTGCAAAAGGTGTGTTTTGGATGGAAGCTGCTCTTATGGAGCAGGGCATGAGTGTCTGTGTCTTTGAAGAAGACTCTAACATCCAAATGCAGGTGAGTAAGGAAAAGAGGTCCCTTAAATGTGGTGGTGTCTAAAAAGTCGACAGAGGAGGGGTATGTGGTGGCTTTGAGTTTGATGGATGGGTTATGGTTGTTGAGAGTTTTTAACATATAATGAATAATACAGAGGTGTCTAATACAGAGCACATGTAAAAGGGAAGGCATGATACCCTAAACCCAGACTGAAAAACTTGACTATACTAGTCGTAAGAGCTTATGTAAACACATATTAGTATTTACAGTAGGAGAAATTTACACTGTATGTGCCAAGATGTACAGATGAAGTTACAATAAATGCATTACATTCATGAGATCACTTGTCATACACAGGAGGGAATAAGGGCGGGCCCCAGAGCCGAGTCCCAAGGGCGAAGCGGGTGCACAGGCCGGGTTAGGCGAAGAGGATTTGGGACTGCTGCCAGTAACACGCTCTATCCCTCCACACCCTGATTGGGACCCGTGCTCCAGGAACCACACCCGAGACTCCATGTGAATAGACATTATGATATACTTTTATTGTACAAACAGTGGGATAATTACCCTCAAAGGCAGAGCAGTAGACACATCACACAATGAAAAATAACACACTCTTCTGATAAATCAGACCTAATTGACACCCAGGGGCCAGGGCTGTGGCCATTCACATGTAGTAAGAAAGAAAAAAATGATGTTTAGGGGGGACAATATTAGCTTGAGACCGAATTAGGCTAGGGGAGAACTGGTTGTGTTTAGAGAAAAGTACAGGTAATCTGTAAATAGGAGCACTAAACCCAAGCGCCAGCGGTTAGGTTTAGACAAGGGGCCTGTAACAGTTAAGTTTAGGCAGGAAGCCAGTATCAGCCTGGGAAAGTAAGAGGGTTAAGTTGAGGCACTAATCCCTGACATTTAGGTTCAGGCAAGAATCCTGTGTCCGCCTCAGGAAGTAAAAGGTTGAGTTGAGGGGAAAGCCCTGTGACAAAAAAGGAAGCAATTTGCCTTAGACTGTAAAACAGACTGTGAGGCAGTCTGTGGTATATGTTTTTTTAATTGAGATTTGACCAAACGATCTTGTAAATTTTCATTCTCCTTCCTGTAGGCCGCAATCATCCTCAGGTCTAAAGGAGGTTGTTGTTCACTAATTGTGTTAATTAAATTGTTTCTGATGTGTTGCACCAGGGCCACTGTAGACTGTGAAAATGTGGTGACAAAAGGAATGGCTATAGAGACTGGGATCGGTTTGTGAGCTGGAAAACCCTGAAGCAGGCTCTCAGGAAGGTCCTGAAGTACCCTCTGCTGGTCAAGGTGGTGAAGGTCACCTTAGTGGCCTCCCTAAAGTCTTCCTGCCCAGTGCAGATCCTTTGGAACCTGAGCAACTGTGACTTGATGAGACCTGCAAAAGGTGTGTTTTGGATGGAAGCTGCTCTTATGGAGCAGGGCATGAGTGTCTGTGTCTTTGAAGAAGACTCTAACATCCAAATGCAGGTGAGTAAGGAAAAGAGGTCCCTTAAATGTGGTGGTGTCTAAAAAGTCGACAGAGGAGGGGTATGTGGTGGCTTTGAGTTTGATGGATGGGTTATGGTTGTTGAGAGTTTTTAACATATAATGAATAATACAGAGGTGTCTAATACAGAGCACATGTAAAAGGGAAGGCATGATATCCTAAACCCAGACTGAAAAACTTGACTATACTAGTCATAAGAGCTTATGTAAACACATATTAGTATTTACAGTAGGAGAAATTTACACTGTATGTGCCAAGATGTACAGATGAAGTTACAATAAATGCATTACATTCATGAGATCACTTGTCATACACAGGAGGGAATAAGGGCGGGCCCCAGAGCCGAGTCCCAAGGGCGAAGCGGGAGGCACAGGCCGGGTTAGGCGAAGAGGATTTGGGACTGCTGCCAGTAACACGCTCTATCCCTCCACACCCTGATTGGGACCCGTGCTCCAGGAACCACACCCGAGACTCCATGTGAATAGACATTATGATATACTTTTATTGTACAAACAGTGGGATAATTACCCTCAAAGGCAGAGCAGTAGACACATCACACAATGAAAAATAATACACTCTTCTGATAAATCAGACCTAATTGACACCCAGGGGCCAGGGCTGTGGCCATTCACATGTAGTAAGAAAGAAAAAAATGATGTTTAGGGGGGACAATATTAGCTTGAGACCGAATTAGGCTAGGGGAGAACTGGTTGTGTTTAGAGAAAAGTACAGGTAATCTGTAAATAGGAGCACTAAACCCAAGCGCCAGCGGTTAGGTTTAGACAAGGGGCCTGTAACAGTTAAGTTTAGGCAGGAAGCCAGTATCAGCCTGGGAAAGTAAGAGGGTAAATTGAGGCACTAATCCCTGACATTTAGGTTCAGGCAAGAATCCTGTGTCCGCCTCAAGAAGTAAAAGGTTGAGTTGAGGGGAAAGCCCTGTGACAAAAAAGGAAGCAATTTGCCTTAGACTGTAAAACAGACTGTGAGGCAGTCTGTGGTATATGTTTTTTTAATTGAGATTTGACCAAACGATCTTGCAAATTTTCATTCTCCTTCCTGTAGGCCGCAATCATCCTCAGGTCTAAAGGAGGTTGTTGTTCACTAATTGTGTTAATTAAATTGTTTCTGATGTGTTGCACCAGGGCCACTGTAGACTGTGAAAATGTGATGACAAAAGGAATGGCTATAGAGACTGGGATCGGCTTTGTGAGCTGGAAAACCCTGAAGCAGGCTCTCAGGAAGGTCCTGGAGTACCCTCTGCTGGTCAATGTGGTGAAGAGCACCTTAGTGGCCTCCCTAAAGTCTTCCTGCCCAGTGCAGATCCTTTGGAACCTGAGCAACTGTGACTTGATGAGACCTGCAAAAGGTGTGTTTTGGATGGAAGCTGCTCTTATGGAGCAGGGCATGAGTGTCTGTGTCTTTGAAGAAGACTCTAACATCCAAATGCAGGTGAGTAAGGAAAAGAGGTCCCTTAAATGTGGTGGTGTCTAAAAAGTCGACAGAGGAGGGGTGTGTGGTGGCTTTGAGTTTGATGGATGGGTTATGGTTGTTGAGAGTTTTTAACATATAATGAATAATACAGAGGTGTCTAATACAGAGCACATGTAAAAGGGAAGGCATGATATCCTAAACCCAGACTGAAAAACTTGACTATACTAGTCGTAAGAGCTTATGTAAACACATATTAGTATTTACAGTAGGAGAAATTTACACTGTATGTGCCAAGATGTACAGATGAAGTTACAATAAATGCATTACATTCATGAGATCACTTGTCATACACAGGAGGGAATAAGGGCGGGCCCCAGAGCCGAGTCCCAAGGGCGAAGCGGGAGGCACAGGCCGGGTTAGGCGAAGAGGATTTGGGACTGCTGCCAGTAACACGCTCTATCCCTCCACACCCTGATTGGGACCCGTGCTCCAGGAACCACACCCGAGACTCCATGTGAATAGACATTATGATATACTTTTATTGTACAAACAGTGGGATAATTACCCTCAAAGGCAGAGCAGTAGACACATCACACAATGAAAAATAATACACTCTTCTGATAAATCAGACCTAATTGACACCCAGGGGCCAGGGCTGTGGCCATTCACATGTAGTAAGAAAGAAAAACATGATGTTTAGGGGGGACAATATTAGCTTGAGACTGAATTAGGCTAGGGGAGAACTGGTTGTGTTTAGAGAAAAGTACAGGTAATCTGTAAATAGGAGCACTAAACCCAAGCGCCAGCGGTTAGGTTTAGACAAGGGGCCTGTAACAGTTAAGTTTAGGCAGGAAGCCAGTATCAGCCTGGGAAAGTAAGAGGGTTAAGTTGAGGCACTAATCCCTGACATTTAGGTTCAGGCAAGAATCCTGTGTCCGCCTCAGGAAGTAAAAGGTTGAGTTGAGGGGAAAGCCCTGTGACAAAAAAGGAAGCAATTTGCCTTAGACTGTGAGGCAGTCTGTGGTATATGTTTTTTTAATTGAGATTTGACCAAACGATCTTGCAAATTGTCATTCTCCTTCCTGTAGGCCGCAATCATCCTTAGGTCTAAAGGAGGTTGTTGTTCACTAATTGTGTTAATTAAATTGTTTCTGATGTGTTGCACCAGGGCCACTGTAGACTGTGAAAATGTGGTGACAAAAGGAATGGCTATAGAGACTGGGATCGGTTTGTGAGCTGGAAAACCCTGAAGCAGGCTCTCAGGAAGGTCCTGAAGTACCCTCTGCTGGTCAAGGTGGTGAAGGTCACCTTAGTGGCCTCCCTAAAGTCTTCCTGCCCAGTGCAGATCCTTTGGAACCTGAGCAACTGTGACTTGATGAGACCTGCAAAAGGTGTGTTTTGGATGGAAGCTGCTCTTATGGAGCAGGGCATGAGTGTCTGTGTCTTTGAAGAAGACTCTAACATCCAAATGCAGGTGAGTAAGGAAAAGAGGTCCCTTAAATGTGGTGGTGTCTAAAAAGTCGACAGAGGAGGGGTATGTGGTGGCTTTGAGTTTGATGGATGGGTTATGGTTGTTGAGAGTTTTTAACATATAATGAATAATACAGAGGTGTCTAATACAGAGCACATGTAAAAGGGAAGGCATGATATCCTAAACCCAGACTGAAAAACTTGACTATACTAGTCGTAAGAGCTTATGTAAACACATATTAGTATTTACAGTAGGAGAAATTTACACTGTATGTGCCAAGATGTACAGATGAAGTTACAATAAATGCATTACATTCATGAGATCACTTGTCATACACAGGAGGGAATAAGGGCGGGCCCCAGAGCCGAGTCCCAAGGGCGAAGCGGGTGCACAGGCCGGGTTAGGCGAAGAGGATTTGGGACTGCTGCCAGTAACACGCTCTATCCCTCCACACCCTGATTGGGACCCGTGCTCCAGGAACCACACCCGAGACTCCATGTGAATAGACATTATGATATACTTTTATTGTACAAACAGTGGGATAATTACCCTCAAAGGCAGAGCAGTAGACACATCACACAATGAAAAATAACACACTCTTCTGATAAATCAGACCTAATTGACACCCAGGGGCCAGGGCTGTGGCCATTCACATGTAGTAAGAAAGAAAAAAATGATGTTTAGGGGGGACAATATTAGCTTGAGACCGAATTAGGCTAGGGGAGAACTGGTTGTGTTTAGAGAAAAGTACAGGTAATCTGTAAATAGGAGCACTAAACCCAAGCGCCAGCGGTTAGGTTTAGACAAGGGGCCTGTAACAGTTAAGTTTAGGCAGGAAGCCAGTATCAGCCTGGGAAAGTAAGAGGGTTAAGTTGAGGCACTAATCCCTGACATTTAGGTTCAGGCAAGAATCCTGTGTCCGCCTCAGGAAGTAAAAGGTTGAGTTGAGGGGAAAGCCCTGTGACAAAAAAGGAAGCAATTTGCCTTAGACTGTAAAACAGACTGTGAGGCAGTCTGTGGTATATGTTTTTTTAATTGAGATTTGACCAAACGATCTTGTAAATTTTCATTCTCCTTCCTGTAGGCCGCAATCATCCTCAGGTCTAAAGGAGGTTGTTGTTCACTAATTGTGTTAATTAAATTGTTTCTGATGTGTTGCACCAGGGCCACTGTAGACTGTGAAAATGTGGTGACAAAAGGAATGGCTATAGAGACTGGGATCGGTTTGTGAGCTGGAAAACCCTGAAGCAGGCTCTCAGGAAGGTCCTGAAGTACCCTCTGCTGGTCAAGGTGGTGAAGGTCACCTTAGTGGCCTCCCTAAAGTCTTCCTGCCCAGTGCAGATCCTTTGGAACCTGAGCAACTGTGACTTGATGAGACCTGCAAAAGGTGTGTTTTGGATGGAAGCTGCTCTTATGGAGCAGGGCATGAGTGTCTGTGTCTTTGAAGAAGACTCTAACATCCAAATGCAGGTGAGTAAGGAAAAGAGGTCCCTTAAATGTGGTGGTGTCTAAAAAGTCGACAGAGGAGGGGTATGTGGTGGCTTTGAGTTTGATGGATGGGTTATGGTTGTTGAGAGTTTTTAACATATAATGAATAATACAGAGGTGTCTAATACAGAGCACATGTAAAAGGGAAGGCATGATATCCTAAACCCAGACTGAAAAACTTGACTATACTAGTCATAAGAGCTTATGTAAACACATATTAGTATTTACAGTAGGAGAAATTTACACTGTATGTGCCAAGATGTACAGATGAAGTTACAATAAATGCATTACATTCATGAGATCACTTGTCATACACAGGAGGGAATAAGGGCGGGCCCCAGAGCCGAGTCCCAAGGGCGAAGCGGGAGGCACAGGCCGGGTTAGGCGAAGAGGATTTGGGACTGCTGCCAGTAACACGCTCTATCCCTCCACACCCTGATTGGGACCCGTGCTCCAGGAACCACACCCGAGACTCCATGTGAATAGACATTATGATATACTTTTATTGTACAAACAGTGGGATAATTACCCTCAAAGGCAGAGCAGTAGACACATCACACAATGAAAAATAATACACTCTTCTGATAAATCAGACCTAATTGACACCCAGGGGCCAGGGCTGTGGCCATTCACATGTAGTAAGAAAGAAAAAAATGATGTTTAGGGGGGACAATATTAGCTTGAGACAGAATTAGGCTAGGGGAGAACTGGTTGTGTTTAGAGAAAAGTACAGGTAATCTGTAAATAGGAGCACTAAACCCAAGCGCCAGCGGTTAGGTTTAGACAAGGGGCCTGTAACAGTTAAGTTTAGGCAGGAAGCCAGTATCAGCCTGGGAAAGTAAGAGGGTAAATTGAGGCACTAATCCCTGACATTTAGGTTCAGGCAAGAATCCTGTGTCCGCCTCAAGAAGTAAAAGGTTGAGTTGAGGGGAAAGCCCTGTGACAAAAAAGGAAGCAATTTGCCTTAGACTGTAAAACAGACTGTGAGGCAGTCTGTGGTATATGTTTTTTTAATTGAGATTTGACCAAACGATCTTGCAAATTTTCATTCTCCTTCCTGTAGGCCGCAATCATCCTCAGGTCTAAAGGAGGTTGTTGTTCACTAATTGTGTTAATTAAATTGTTTCTGATGTGTTGCACCAGGGCCACTGTAGACTGTGAAAATGTGATGACAAAAGGAATGGCTATAGAGACTGGGATCGGCTTTGTGAGCTGGAAAACCCTGAAACAGGCTCTCAGGAAGGTCCTGGAGTACCCTCTGCTGGTCAAGGTGGTGAAGAGCACCTTAGTGGCCTCCCTAAAGTCTTCCTGCCCAGTGCAGATCCTTTGGAACCTGAGCAACTGTGACTTGATGAGACCTGCAAAAGGTGTGTTTTGGATGGAAGCTGCTCTTATGGAGCAGGGCATGAGTGTCTGTGTCTTTGAAGAAGACTCTAACATCCAAATGCAGGTGAGTAAGGAAAAGAGGTCCCTTAAATGTGGTGGTGTCTAAAAAGTCGACAGAGGAGGGGTGTGTGGTGGCTTTGAGTTTGATGGATGGGTTATGGTTGTTGAGAGTTTTTAACATATAATGAATAATACAGAGGTGTCTAATACAGAGCACATGTAAAAGGGAAGGCATGATATCCTAAACCCAGACTGAAAAACTTGACTATACTAGTCGTAAGAGCTTATGTAAACACATATTAGTATTTACAGTAGGAGAAATTTACACTGTATGTGCCAAGATGTACAGATGAAGTTACAATAAATGCATTACATTCATGAGATCACTTGTCATACACAGGAGGGAATAAGGGCGGGCCCCAGAGCCGAGTCCCAAGGGCGAAGCGGGTGCACAGGCCGGGTTAGGCGAAGAGGATTTGGGACTGCTGCCAGTAACACGCTCTATCCCTCCACACCCTGATTGGGACCCGTGCTCCAGGAACCACACCCGAGACTCCATGTGAATAGACATTATGATATACTTTTATTGTACAAACAGTGGGATAATTACCCTCAAAGGCAGAGCAGTAGACACATCACACAATGAAAAATAACACACTCTTCTGATAAATCAGACCTAATTGACACCCAGGGGCCAGGGCTGTGGCCATTCACATGTAGTAAGAAAGAAAAAAATGATGTTTAGGGGGGACAATATTAGCTTGAGACCGAATTAGGCTAGGGGAGAACTGGTTGTGTTTAGAGAAAAGTACAGGTTATCTGTAAATAGGAGCACTAAACCCAAGCGCCAGCGGTTAGGTTTAGACAAGGGGCCTGTAACAGTTAAGTTTAGGCAGGAAGCCAGTATCAGCCTGGGAAAGTAAGAGGGTTAAGTTGAGGCACTAATCCCTGACATTTAGGTTCAGGCAAGAATCCTGTGTCCGCCTCAGGAAGTAAAAGGTTGAGTTGAGGGGAAAGCCCTGTGACAAAAAAGGAAGCAATTTGCCTTAGACTGTAAAACAGACTGTGAGGCAGTCTGTGGTATATGTTTTTTTAATTGAGATTTGACCAAACGATCTTGTAAATTTTCATTCTCCTTCCTGTAGGCCGCAATCATCCTCAGGTCTAAAGGAGGTTGTTGTTCACTAATTGTGTTAATTAAATTGTTTCTGATGTGTTGCACCAGGGCCACTGTAGACTGTGAAAATGTGGTGACAAAAGGAATGGCTATAGAGACTGGGATCGGTTTGTGAGCTGGAAAACCCTGAAGCAGGCTCTCAGGAAGGTCCTGAAGTACCCTCTGCTGGTCAAGGTGGTGAAGGTCACCTTAGTGGCCTCCCTAAAGTCTTCCTGCCCAGTGCAGATCCTTTGGAACCTGAGCAACTGTGACTTGATGAGACCTGCAAAAGGTGTGTTTTGGATGGAAGCTGCTCTTATGGAGCAGGGCATGAGTGTCTGTGTCTTTGAAGAAGACTCTAACATCCAAATGCAGGTGAGTAAGGAAAAGAGGTCCCTTAAATGTGGTGGTGTCTAAAAAGTCGACAGAGGAGGGGTATGTGGTGGCTTTGAGTTTGATGGATGGGTTATGGTTGTTGAGAGTTTTTAACATATAATGAATAATACAGAGGTGTCTAATACAGAGCACATGTAAAAGGGAAGGCATGATATCCTAAACCCAGACTGAAAAACTTGACTATACTAGTCGTAAGAGCTTATGTAAACACATATTAGTATTTACAGTAGGAGAAATTTACACTGTATGTGCCAAGATGTACAGATGAAGTTACAATAAATGCATTACATTCATGAGATCACTTGTCATACACAGGAGGGAATAAGGGCGGGCCCCAGAGCCGAGTCCCAAGGGCGAAGCGTTAGGCACAGGCCGGGTTAGGCGAAGAGGATTTGGGACTGCTGCCAGTAACACGCTCTATCCCTCCACACCCTGATTGGGACCCGTGCTCCAGGAACCACACCCGAGACTCCATGTGAATAGACATTATGATATACTTTTATTGTACAAACAGTGGGATAATTACCCTCAAAGGCAGAGCAGTAGACACATCACACAATGAAAAATAATACACTCTTCTGATAAATCAGACCTAATTGACACCCAGGGGCCAGAGCTGTGGCCATTCTAATGTAGTAAGAAAGAAAAAAATGATGTTTAGGGGGGACAATATTAGCTTGAGACCGAATTAGGCTAGGGGAGAACTGGTTGTGTTTAGAGAAAAGTACAGGTTATCTGTAAATAGGAGCACTAAACCCAAGCGCCAGCGGTTAGGTTTAGACAAGGGGCCTGTAACAGTTAAGTTTAGGCAGGAAGCCAGTATCAGCCTGGGAAAGTAAGAGGGTTAAGTTGAGGCACTAATCCCTGACATTTAGGTTCAGGCAAGAATCCTGTGTCCGCCTCAGGAAGTAAAAGGTTGAGTTGAGGGGAAAGCCCTGTGACAAAAAAGGAAGCAATTTGCCTTAGACTGTAAAACAGACTGTGAGGCAGTCTGTGGTATATGTTTTTTTAATTGAGATTTGACCAAACGATCTTGTAAATTTTCATTCTCCTTCCTGTAGGCCGCAATCATCCTCAGGTCTAAAGGAGGTTGTTGTTCACTAATTGTGTTAATTAAATTGTTTCTGATGTGTTGCACCAGGGCCACTGTAGACTGTGAAAATGTGGTGACAAAAGGAATGGCTATAGAGACTGGGATCGGTTTGTGAGCTGGAAAACCCTGAAGCAGGCTCTCAGGAAGGTCCTGAAGTACCCTCTGCTGGTCAAGGTGGTGAAGGTCACCTTAGTGGCCTCCCTAAAGTCTTCCTGCCCAGTGCAGATCCTTTGGAACCTGAGCAACTGTGACTTGATGAGACCTGCAAAAGGTGTGTTTTGGATGGAAGCTGCTCTTATGGAGCAGGGCATGAGTGTCTGTGTCTTTGAAGAAGACTCTAACATCCAAATGCAGGTGAGTAAGGAAAAGAGGTCCCTTAAATGTGGTGGTGTCTAAAAAGTCGACAGAGGAGGGGTATGTGGTGGCTTTGAGTTTGATGGATGGGTTATGGTTGTTGAGAGTTTTTAACATATAATGAATAATACAGAGGTGTCTAATACAGAGCACATGTAAAAGGGAAGGCATGATATCCTAAACCCAGACTGAAAAACTTGACTATACTAGTCGTAAGAGCTTATGTAAACACATATTAGTATTTACAGTAGGAGAAATTTACACTGTATGTGCCAAGATGTACAGATGAAGTTACAATAAATGCATTACATTCATGAGATCACTTGTCATACACAGGAGGGAATAAGGGCGGGCCCCAGAGCCGAGTCCCAAGGGCGAAGCGGGTGCACAGGCCGGGTTAGGCGAAGAGGATTTGGGACTGCTGCCAGTAACACGCTCTATCCCTCCACACCCTGATTGGGACCCGTGCTCCAGGAACCACACCCGAGACTCCATGTGAATAGACATTATGATATACTTTTATTGTACAAACAGTGGGATAATTACCCTCAAAGGCAGAGCAGTAGACACATCACACAATGAAAAATAACACACTCTTCTGATAAATCAGACCTAATTGACACCCAGGGGCCAGGGCTGTGGCCATTCACATGTAGTAAGAAAGAAAAAAATGATGTTTAGGGGGGACAATATTAGCTTGAGACCGAATTAGGCTAGGGGAGAACTGGTTGTGTTTAGAGAAAAGTACAGGTAATCTGTAAATAGGAGCACTAAACCCAAGCGCCAGCGGTTAGGTTTAGACAAGGGGCCTGTAACAGTTAAGTTTAGGCAGGAAGCCAGTATCAGCCTGGGAAAGTAAGAGGGTTAAGTTGAGGCACTAATCCCTGACATTTAGGTTCAGGCAAGAATCCTGTGTCCGCCTCAGGAAGTAAAAGGTTGAGTTGAGGGGAAAGCCCTGTGACAAAAAAGGAAGCAATTTGCCTTAGACTGTAAAACAGACTGTGAGGCAGTCTGTGGTATATGTTTTTTTAATTGAGATTTGACCAAACGATCTTGTAAATTTTCATTCTCCTTCCTGTAGGCCGCAATCATCCTCAGGTCTAAAGGAGGTTGTTGTTCACTAATTGTGTTAATTAAATTGTTTCTGATGTGTTGCACCAGGGCCACTGTAGACTGTGAAAATGTGGTGACAAAAGGAATGGCTATAGAGACTGGGATCGGTTTGTGAGCTGGAAAACCCTGAAGCAGGCTCTCAGGAAGGTCCTGAAGTACCCTCTGCTGGTCAAGGTGGTGAAGGTCACCTTAGTGGCCTCCCTAAAGTCTTCCTGCCCAGTGCAGATCCTTTGGAACCTGAGCAACTGTGACTTGATGAGACCTGCAAAAGGTGTGTTTTGGATGGAAGCTGCTCTTATGGAGCAGGGCATGAGTGTCTGTGTCTTTGAAGAAGACTCTAACATCCAAATGCAGGTGAGTAAGGAAAAGAGGTCCCTTAAATGTGGTGGTGTCTAAAAAGTCGACAGAGGAGGGGTATGTGGTGGCTTTGAGTTTGATGGATGGGTTATGGTTGTTGAGAGTTTTTAACATATAATGAATAATACAGAGGTGTCTAATACAGAGCACATGTAAAAGGGAAGGCATGATATCCTAAACCCAGACTGAAAAACTTGACTATACTAGTCATAAGAGCTTATGTAAACACATATTAGTATTTACAGTAGGAGAAATTTACACTGTATGTGCCAAGATGTACAGATGAAGTTACAATAAATGCATTACATTCATGAGATCACTTGTCATACACAGGAGGGAATAAGGGCGGGCCCCAGAGCCGAGTCCCAAGGGCGAAGCGGGAGGCACAGGCCGGGTTAGGCGAAGAGGATTTGGGACTGCTGCCAGTAACACGCTCTATCCCTCCACACCCTGATTGGGACCCGTGCTCCAGGAACCACACCCGAGACTCCATGTGAATAGACATTATGATATACTTTTATTGTACAAACAGTGGGATAATTACCCTCAAAGGCAGAGCAGTAGACACATCACACAATGAAAAATAATACACTCTTCTGATAAATCAGACCTAATTGACACCCAGGGGCCAGGGCTGTGGCCATTCACATGTAGTAAGAAAGAAAAAAATGATGTTTAGGGGGGACAATATTAGCTTGAGACCGAATTAGGCTAGGGGAGAACTGGTTGTGTTTAGAGAAAAGTACAGGTAATCTGTAAATAGGAGCACTAAACCCAAGCGCCAGCGGTTAGGTTTAGACAAGGGGCCTGTAACAGTTAAGTTTAGGCAGGAAGCCAGTATCAGCCTGGGAAAGTAAGAGGGTAAATTGAGGCACTAATCCCTGACATTTAGGTTCAGGCAAGAATCCTGTGTCCGCCTCAAGAAGTAAAAGGTTGAGTTGAGGGGAAAGCCCTGTGACAAAAAAGGAAGCAATTTGCCTTAGACTGTAAAACAGACTGTGAGGCAGTCTGTGGTATATGTTTTTTTAATTGAGATTTGACCAAACGATCTTGTAAATTTTCATTCTCCTTCCTGTAGGCCGCAATCATCCTCAGGTCTAAAGGAGGTTGTTGTTCACTAATTGTGTTAATTAAATTGTTTCTGATGTGTTGCACCAGGGCCACTGTAGACTGTGAAAATGTGATGACAAAAGGAATGGCTATAGAGACTGGGATCGGCTTTGTGAGCTGGAAAACCCTGAAGCAGGCTCTCAGGAAGGTCCTGGAGTACCCTCTGCTGGTCAAGGTGGTGAAGAGCACCTTAGTGGCCTCCCTAAAGTCTTCCTGCCCAGTGCAGATCCTTTGGAACCTGAGCAACTGTGACTTGATGAGACCTGCAAAAGGTGTGTTTTGGATGGAAGCTGCTCTTATGGAGCAGGGCATGAGTGTCTGTGTCTTTGAAGAAGACTCTAACATCCAAATGCAGGTGAGTAAGGAAAAGAGGTCCCTTAAATGTGGTGGTGTCTAAAAAGTCGACAGAGGAGGGGTGTGTGGTGGCTTTGAGTTTGATGGATGGGTTATGGTTGTTGAGAGTTTTTAACATATAATGAATAATACAGAGGTGTCTAATACAGAGCACATGTAAAAGGGAAGGCATGATATCCTAAACCCAGACTGAAAAACTTGACTATACTAGTCGTAAGAGCTTATGTAAACACATATTAGTATTTACAGTAGGAGAAATTTACACTGTATGTGCCAAGATGTACAGATGAAGTTACAATAAATGCAATACATTCATGAGATCACTTGTCATACACAGGAGGGAATAAGGGCGGGCCCCAGAGCCGAGTCCCAGGGGCGAAGCGGGAGGCACAGGCCGGGTTAGGCGAAGAGGATTTGGGACTGCTGCCAGTAACACGCTCTATCCCTCCACACCCTGATTGGGACCCGTGCTCCAGGAACCACACCCGAGACTCCATGTGAATAGACATTATGATATACTTTTATTGTACAAACAGTGGGATAATTACCCTCAAAGGCAGAGCAGTAGACACATCACACAATGAAAAATAATACACTCTTCTGATAAATCAGACCTAATTGACACCCAGGGGCCAGGGCTGTGGCCATTCACATGTAGTAAGAAAGAAAAACATGATGTTTAGGGGGGACAATATTAGCTTGAGACCGAATTAGGCTAGGGGAGAACTGGTTGTGTTTAGAGAAAAGTACAGGTAATCTGTAAATAGGAGCACTAAACCCAAGCGCCAGCGGTTAGGTTTAGACAAGGGGCCTGTAACAGTTAAGTTTAGGCAGGAAGCCAGTATCAGCCTGGGAAAGTAAGAGGGTTAAGTTGAGGCACTAATCCCTGACATTTAGGTTCAGGCAAGAATCCTGTGTCCGCCTCAGGAAGTAAAAGGTTGAGTTGAGGGGAAAGCCCTGTGACAAAAAAGGAAGCAATTTGCCTTAGACTGTAAAACAGACTGTGAGGCAGTCTGTGGTATATGTTTTTTTAATTGAGATTTGACCGAACGATCTTGCAAATTTTCATTCTCCTTCCTGTAGGCCGCAATCATCCTCAGGTCTAAAGGAGGTTGTTGTTCACTAATTGTGTTAATTAAATTGTTTCTGATGTGTTGCACCAGGGCCACTGTAGACTGTGAAAATGTGGTGACAAAAGGAATGGCTATAGAGACTGGGATCGGTTTGTGAGCTGGAAAACCCTGAAGCAGGCTCTCAGGAAGGTCCTGGAGTACCCTCTGCTGGTCAAGGTGGTGAAGGTCACCTTAGTGGCCTCCCTAAAGTCTTCCTGCCCAGTGCAGATCCTTTGGAACCTGAGCAACTGTGACTTGATGAGACCTGCAAAAGGTGTGTTTTGGATGGAAGCTGCTCTTATGGAGCAGGGCATGAGTGTCTGTGTCTTTGAAGAAGACTCTAACATCCAAATGCAGGTGAGTAAGGAAAAGAGGTCCCTTAAATGTGGTGGTGTCTAAAAAGTCGACAGAGGAGGGGTATGTGGTGGCTTTGAGTTTGATGGATGGGTTATGGTTGTTGAGAGTTTTTAACATATAATGAATAATACAGAGGTGTCTAATACAGAGCACATGTAAAAGGGAAGGCATGATATCCTAAACCCAGACTGAAAAACTTGACTATACTAGTCATAAGAGCTTATGTAAACACATATTAGTATTTACAGTAGGAGAAATTTACACTGTATGTGCCAAGATGTACAGATGAAGTTACAATAAATGCATTACATTCATGAGGTCACTTGTCATACACAGGAGGGAATAAGGGCGGGCCCCAGAGCCGAGTCCCAAGGGCGAAGCGGGAGGCACAGGCCGGGTTAGGCGAAGAGGATTTGGGACTGCTGCCAGTAACACGCTCTATCCCTCCACACCCTGATTGGGACCCGTGCTCCAGGAACCACACCCGAGACTCCATGTGAATAGACATTATGATATACTTTTATTGTACAAACAGTGGGATAATTACCCTCAAAGGCAGAGCAGTAGACATATCACACAATAAAAATAATACACTCTTCTGATAAATCAGACCTAATTGACACCCAGGGGCCAGGGCTGTGGCCATTCACATGTAGTAAGAAAGAAAAAAATGATGTTTAGGGGGGACAATATTAGCTTGAGACCGAATTAGGCTAGGGGAGAACTGGTTGTGTTTAGAGAAAAGTACAGGTAATCTGTAAATAGGAGCACTAAACCCAAGCGCCAGCGGTTAGGTTTAGACAAGGGGCCTGTAACAGTTAAGTTTAGGCAGGAAGCCAGTATCAGCCTGGGAAAGTAAGAGGGTAAATTGAGGCACTAATCCCTGACATTTAGGTTCAGGCAAGAATCCTGTGTCCGCCTCAAGAAGTAAAAGGTTGAGTTGAGGGGAAAGCCCTGTGACAAAAAAGGAAGCAATTTGCCTTAGACTGTAAAACAGACTGTGAGGCAGTCTGTGGTATATGTTTTTTTAATTGAGATTTGACCAAACGATCTTGCAAATTTTCATTCTCCTTCCTGTAGGCCGCAATCATCCTCAGGTCTAAAGGAGGTTGTTGTTCACTAATTGTGTTAATTAAATTGTTTCTGATGTGTTGCACCAGGGCCACTGTAGACTGTGAAAATGTGATGACAAAAGGAATGGCTATAGAGACTGGGATCGGCTTTGTGAGCTGGAAAACCCTGAAGCAGGCTCTCAGGAAGGTCCTGGAGTACCCTCTGCTGGTCAAGGTGGTGAAGAGCACCTTAGTGGCCTCCCTAAAGTCTTCCTGCCCAGTGCAGATCCTTTGGAACCTGAGCAACTGTGACTTGATGAGACCTGCAAAAGGTGTGTTTTGGATGGAAGCTGCTCTTATGGAGCAGGGCATGAGTGTCTGTGTCTTTGAAGAAGACTCTAACATCCAAATGCAGGTGAGTAAGGAAAAGAGGTCCCTTAAATGTGGTGGTGTCTAAAAAGTCGACAGAGGAGGGGTGTGTGGTGGCTTTGAGTTTGATGGATGGGTTATGGTTGTTGAGAGTTTTTAACATATAATGAATAATACAGAGGTGTCTAATACAGAGCACATGTAAAAGGGAAGGCATGATATCCTAAACCCAGACTGAAAAACTTGACTATACTAGTCGTAAGAGCTTATGTAAACACATATTAGTATTTACAGTAGGAGAAATTTACACTGTATGTGCCAAGATGTACAGATGAAGTTACAATAAATGCATTACATTCATGAGATCACTTGTCATACACAGGAGGGAATAAGGGCGGGCCCCAGAGCCGAGTCCCAAGGGCGAAGCGGGTGCACAGGCCGGGTTAGGCGAAGAGGATTTGGGACTGCTGCCAGTAACACGCTCTATCCCTCCACACCCTGATTGGGACCCGTGCTCCAGGAACCACACCCGAGACTCCATGTGAATAGACATTATGATATACTTTTATTGTACAAACAGTGGGATAATTACCCTCAAAGGCAGAGCAGTAGACACATCACACAATGAAAAATAACACACTCTTCTGATAAATCAGACCTAATTGACACCCAGGGGCCAGGGCTGTGGCCATTCACATGTAGTAAGAAAGAAAAAAATGATGTTTAGGGGGGACAATATTAGCTTGAGACCGAATTAGGCTAGGGGAGAACTGGTTGTGTTTAGAGAAAAGTACAGGTTATCTGTAAATAGGAGCACTAAACCCAAGCGCCAGCGGTTAGGTTTAGACAAGGGGCCTGTAACAGTTAAGTTTAGGCAGGAAGCCAGTATCAGCCTGGGAAAGTAAGAGGGTTAAGTTGAGGCACTAATCCCTGACATTTAGGTTCAGGCAAGAATCCTGTGTCCGCCTCAGGAAGTAAAAGGTTGAGTTGAGGGGAAAGCCCTGTGACAAAAAAGGAAGCAATTTGCCTTAGACTGTAAAACAGACTGTGAGGCAGTCTGTGGTATATGTTTTTTTAATTGAGATTTGACCAAACGATCTTGTAAATTTTCATTCTCCTTCCTGTAGGCCGCAATCATCCTCAGGTCTAAAGGAGGTTGTTGTTCACTAATTGTGTTAATTAAATTGTTTCTGATGTGTTGCACCAGGGCCACTGTAGACTGTGAAAATGTGGTGACAAAAGGAATGGCTATAGAGACTGGGATCGGTTTGTGAGCTGGAAAACCCTGAAGCAGGCTCTCAGGAAGGTCCTGAAGTACCCTCTGCTGGTCAAGGTGGTGAAGGTCACCTTAGTGGCCTCCCTAAAGTCTTCCTGCCCAGTGCAGATCCTTTGGAACCTGAGCAACTGTGACTTGATGAGACCTGCAAAAGGTGTGTTTTGGATGGAAGCTGCTCTTATGGAGCAGGGCATGAGTGTCTGTGTCTTTGAAGAAGACTCTAACATCCAAATGCAGGTGAGTAAGGAAAAGAGGTCCCTTAAATGTGGTGGTGTCTAAAAAGTCGACAGAGGAGGGGTATGTGGTGGCTTTGAGTTTGATGGATGGGTTATGGTTGTTGAGAGTTTTTAACATATAATGAATAATACAGAGGTGTCTAATACAGAGCACATGTAAAAGGGAAGGCATGATATCCTAAACCCAGACTGAAAAACTTGACTATACTAGTCGTAAGAGCTTATGTAAACACATATTAGTATTTACAGTAGGAGAAATTTACACTGTATGTGCCAAGATGTACAGATGAAGTTACAATAAATGCATTACATTCATGAGATCACTTGTCATACACAGGAGGGAATAAGGGCGGGCCCCAGAGCCGAGTCCCAAGGGCGAAGCGTTAGGCACAGGCCGGGTTAGGCGAAGAGGATTTGGGACTGCTGCCAGTAACACGCTCTATCCCTCCACACCCTGATTGGGACCCGTGCTCCAGGAACCACACCCGAGACTCCATGTGAATAGACATTATGATATACTTTTATTGTACAAACAGTGGGATAATTACCCTCAAAGGCAGAGCAGTAGACACATCACACAATGAAAAATAATACACTCTTCTGATAAATCAGACCTAATTGACACCCAGGGGCCAGAGCTGTGGCCATTCTAATGTAGTAAGAAAGAAAAAAATGATGTTTAGGGGGGACAATATTAGCTTGAGACCGAATTAGGCTAGGGGAGAACTGGTTGTGTTTAGAGAAAAGTACAGGTTATCTGTAAATAGGAGCACTAAACCCAAGCGCCAGCGGTTAGGTTTAGACAAGGGGCCTGTAACAGTTAAGTTTAGGCAGGAAGCCAGTATCAGCCTGGGAAAGTAAGAGGGTTAAGTTGAGGCACTAATCCCTGACATTTAGGTTCAGGCAAGAATCCTGTGTCCGCCTCAGGAAGTAAAAGGTTGAGTTGAGGGGAAAGCCCTGTGACAAAAAAGGAAGCAATTTGCCTTAGACTGTAAAACAGACTGTGAGGCAGTCTGTGGTATATGTTTTTTTAATTGAGATTTGACCAAACGATCTTGTAAATTTTCATTCTCCTTCCTGTAGGCCGCAATCATCCTCAGGTCTAAAGGAGGTTGTTGTTCACTAATTGTGTTAATTAAATTGTTTCTGATGTGTTGCACCAGGGCCACTGTAGACTGTGAAAATGTGGTGACAAAAGGAATGGCTATAGAGACTGGGATCGGTTTGTGAGCTGGAAAACCCTGAAGCAGGCTCTCAGGAAGGTCCTGAAGTACCCTCTGCTGGTCAAGGTGGTGAAGGTCACCTTAGTGGCCTCCCTAAAGTCTTCCTGCCCAGTGCAGATCCTTTGGAACCTGAGCAACTGTGACTTGATGAGACCTGCAAAAGGTGTGTTTTGGATGGAAGCTGCTCTTATGGAGCAGGGCATGAGTGTCTGTGTCTTTGAAGAAGACTCTAACATCCAAATGCAGGTGAGTAAGGAAAAGAGGTCCCTTAAATGTGGTGGTGTCTAAAAAGTCGACAGAGGAGGGGTATGTGGTGGCTTTGAGTTTGATGGATGGGTTATGGTTGTTGAGAGTTTTTAACATATAATGAATAATACAGAGGTGTCTAATACAGAGCACATGTAAAAGGGAAGGCATGATATCCTAAACCCAGACTGAAAAACTTGACTATACTAGTCGTAAGAGCTTATGTAAACACATATTAGTATTTACAGTAGGAGAAATTTACACTGTATGTGCCAAGATGTACAGATGAAGTTACAATAAATGCATTACATTCATGAGATCACTTGTCATACACAGGAGGGAATAAGGGCGGGCCCCAGAGCCGAGTCCCAAGGGCGAAGCGGGTGCACAGGCCGGGTTAGGCGAAGAGGATTTGGGACTGCTGCCAGTAACACGCTCTATCCCTCCACACCCTGATTGGGACCCGTGCTCCAGGAACCACACCCGAGACTCCATGTGAATAGACATTATGATATACTTTTATTGTACAAACAGTGGGATAATTACCCTCAAAGGCAGAGCAGTAGACACATCACACAATGAAAAATAACACACTCTTCTGATAAATCAGACCTAATTGACACCCAGGGGCCAGGGCTGTGGCCATTCACATGTAGTAAGAAAGAAAAAAATGATGTTTAGGGGGGACAATATTAGCTTGAGACCGAATTAGGCTAGGGGAGAACTGGTTGTGTTTAGAGAAAAGTACAGGTAATCTGTAAATAGGAGCACTAAACCCAAGCGCCAGCGGTTAGGTTTAGACAAGGGGCCTGTAACAGTTAAGTTTAGGCAGGAAGCCAGTATCAGCCTGGGAAAGTAAGAGGGTTAAGTTGAGGCACTAATCCCTGACATTTAGGTTCAGGCAAGAATCCTGTGTCCGCCTCAGGAAGTAAAAGGTTGAGTTGAGGGGAAAGCCCTGTGACAAAAAAGGAAGCAATTTGCCTTAGACTGTAAAACAGACTGTGAGGCAGTCTGTGGTATATGTTTTTTTAATTGAGATTTGACCAAACGATCTTGTAAATTTTCATTCTCCTTCCTGTAGGCCGCAATCATCCTCAGGTCTAAAGGAGGTTGTTGTTCACTAATTGTGTTAATTAAATTGTTTCTGATGTGTTGCACCAGGGCCACTGTAGACTGTGAAAATGTGGTGACAAAAGGAATGGCTATAGAGACTGGGATCGGTTTGTGAGCTGGAAAACCCTGAAGCAGGCTCTCAGGAAGGTCCTGAAGTACCCTCTGCTGGTCAAGGTGGTGAAGGTCACCTTAGTGGCCTCCCTAAAGTCTTCCTGCCCAGTGCAGATCCTTTGGAACCTGAGCAACTGTGACTTGATGAGACCTGCAAAAGGTGTGTTTTGGATGGAAGCTGCTCTTATGGAGCAGGGCATGAGTGTCTGTGTCTTTGAAGAAGACTCTAACATCCAAATGCAGGTGAGTAAGGAAAAGAGGTCCCTTAAATGTGGTGGTGTCTAAAAAGTCGACAGAGGAGGGGTATGTGGTGGCTTTGAGTTTGATGGATGGGTTATGGTTGTTGAGAGTTTTTAACATATAATGAATAATACAGAGGTGTCTAATACAGAGCACATGTAAAAGGGAAGGCATGATATCCTAAACCCAGACTGAAAAACTTGACTATACTAGTCATAAGAGCTTATGTAAACACATATTAGTATTTACAGTAGGAGAAATTTACACTGTATGTGCCAAGATGTACAGATGAAGTTACAATAAATGCATTACATTCATGAGATCACTTGTCATACACAGGAGGGAATAAGGGCGGGCCCCAGAGCCGAGTCCCAAGGGCGAAGCGGGAGGCACAGGCCGGGTTAGGCGAAGAGGATTTGGGACTGCTGCCAGTAACACGCTCTATCCCTCCACACCCTGATTGGGACCCGTGCTCCAGGAACCACACCCGAGACTCCATGTGAATAGACATTATGATATACTTTTATTGTACAAACAGTGGGATAATTACCCTCAAAGGCAGAGCAGTAGACATATCACACAATAAAAATAATACACTCTTCTGATAAATCAGACCTAATTGACACCCAGGGGCCAGGGCTGTGGCCATTCACATGTAGTAAGAAAGAAAAAAATGATGTTTAGGGGGGACAATATTAGCTTGAGACCGAATTAGGCTAGGGGAGAACTGGTTGTGTTTAGAGAAAAGTACAGGTAATCTGTAAATAGGAGCACTAAACCCAAGCGCCAGCGGTTAGGTTTAGACAAGGGGCCTGTAACAGTTAAGTTTAGGCAGGAAGCCAGTATCAGCCTGGGAAAGTAAGAGGGTTAAGTTGAGGCACTAATCCCTGACATTTAGGTTCAGGCAAGAATCCTGTGTCCGCCTCAGGAAGTAAAAGGTTGAGTTGAGGGGAAAGCCCTGTGACAAAAAAGGAAGCAATTTGCCTTAGACTGTGAGGCAGTCTGTGGTATATGTTTTTTTAATTGAGATTTGACCAAACGATCTTGCAAATTGTCATTCTCCTTCCTGTAGGCCGCAATCATCCTTAGGTCTAAAGGAGGTTGTTGTTCACTAATTGTGTTAATTAAATTGTTTCTGATGTGTTGCACCAGGGCCACTGTAGACTGTGAAAATGTGGTGACAAAAGGAATGGCTATAGAGACTGGGATCGGTTTGTGAGCTGGAAAACCCTGAAGCAGGCTCTCAGGAAGGTCCTGAAGTACCCTCTGCTGGTCAAGGTGGTGAAGGTCACCTTAGTGGCCTCCCTAAAGTCTTCCTGCCCAGTGCAGATCCTTTGGAACCTGAGCAACTGTGACTTGATGAGACCTGCAAAAGGTGTGTTTTGGATGGAAGCTGCTCTTATGGAGCAGGGCATGAGTGTCTGTGTCTTTGAAGAAGACTCTAACATCCAAATGCAGGTGAGTAAGGAAAAGAGGTCCCTTAAATGTGGTGGTGTCTAAAAAGTCGACAGAGGAGGGGTATGTGGTGGCTTTGAGTTTGATGGATGGGTTATGGTTGTTGAGAGTTTTTAACATATAATGAATAATACAGAGGTGTCTAATACAGAGCACATGTAAAAGGGAAGGCATGATACCCTAAACCCAGACTGAAAAACTTGACTATACTAGTCGTAAGAGCTTATGTAAACACATATTAGTATTTACAGTAGGAGAAATTTACACTGTATGTGCCAAGATGTACAGATGAAGTTACAATAAATGCATTACATTCATGAGATCACTTGTCATACACAGGAGGGAATAAGGGCGGGCCCCAGAGCCGAGTCCCAAGGGCGAAGCGGGTGCACAGGCCGGGTTAGGCGAAGAGGATTTGGGACTGCTGCCAGTAACACGCTCTATCCCTCCACACCCTGATTGGGACCCGTGCTCCAGGAACCACACCCGAGACTCCATGTGAATAGACATTATGATATACTTTTATTGTACAAACAGTGGGATAATTACCCTCAAAGGCAGAGCAGTAGACACATCACACAATGAAAAATAACACACTCTTCTGATAAATCAGACCTAATTGACACCCAGGGGCCAGGGCTGTGGCCATTCACATGTAGTAAGAAAGAAAAAAATGATGTTTAGGGGGGACAATATTAGCTTGAGACCGAATTAGGCTAGGGGAGAACTGGTTGTGTTTAGAGAAAAGTACAGGTAATCTGTAAATAGGAGCACTAAACCCAAGCGCCAGCGGTTAGGTTTAGACAAGGGGCCTGTAACAGTTAAGTTTAGGCAGGAAGCCAGTATCAGCCTGGGAAAGTAAGAGGGTTAAGTTGAGGCACTAATCCCTGACATTTAGGTTCAGGCAAGAATCCTGTGTCCGCCTCAGGAAGTAAAAGGTTGAGTTGAGGGGAAAGCCCTGTGACAAAAAAGGAAGCAATTTGCCTTAGACTGTAAAACAGACTGTGAGGCAGTCTGTGGTATATGTTTTTTTAATTGAGATTTGACCAAACGATCTTGTAAATTTTCATTCTCCTTCCTGTAGGCCGCAATCATCCTCAGGTCTAAAGGAGGTTGTTGTTCACTAATTGTGTTAATTAAATTGTTTCTGATGTGTTGCACCAGGGCCACTGTAGACTGTGAAAATGTGGTGACAAAAGGAATGGCTATAGAGACTGGGATCGGTTTGTGAGCTGGAAAACCCTGAAGCAGGCTCTCAGGAAGGTCCTGAAGTACCCTCTGCTGGTCAAGGTGGTGAAGGTCACCTTAGTGGCCTCCCTAAAGTCTTCCTGCCCAGTGCAGATCCTTTGGAACCTGAGCAACTGTGACTTGATGAGACCTGCAAAAGGTGTGTTTTGGATGGAAGCTGCTCTTATGGAGCAGGGCATGAGTGTCTGTGTCTTTGAAGAAGACTCTAACATCCAAATGCAGGTGAGTAAGGAAAAGAGGTCCCTTAAATGTGGTGGTGTCTAAAAAGTCGACAGAGGAGGGGTATGTGGTGGCTTTGAGTTTGATGGATGGGTTATGGTTGTTGAGAGTTTTTAACATATAATGAATAATACAGAGGTGTCTAATACAGAGCACATGTAAAAGGGAAGGCATGATATCCTAAACCCAGACTGAAAAACTTGACTATACTAGTCATAAGAGCTTATGTAAACACATATTAGTATTTACAGTAGGAGAAATTTACACTGTATGTGCCAAGATGTACAGATGAAGTTACAATAAATGCATTACATTCATGAGATCACTTGTCATACACAGGAGGGAATAAGGGCGGGCCCCAGAGCCGAGTCCCAAGGGCGAAGCGGGAGGCACAGGCCGGGTTAGGCGAAGAGGATTTGGGACTGCTGCCAGTAACACGCTCTATCCCTCCACACCCTGATTGGGACCCGTGCTCCAGGAACCACACCCGAGACTCCATGTGAATAGACATTATGATATACTTTTATTGTACAAACAGTGGGATAATTACCCTCAAAGGCAGAGCAGTAGACACATCACACAATGAAAAATAATACACTCTTCTGATAAATCAGACCTAATTGACACCCAGGGGCCAGGGCTGTGGCCATTCACATGTAGTAAGAAAGAAAAAAATGATGTTTAGGGGGGACAATATTAGCTTGAGACCGAATTAGGCTAGGGGAGAACTGGTTGTGTTTAGAGAAAAGTACAGGTAATCTGTAAATAGGAGCACTAAACCCAAGCGCCAGCGGTTAGGTTTAGACAAGGGGCCTGTAACAGTTAAGTTTAGGCAGGAAGCCAGTATCAGCCTGGGAAAGTAAGAGGGTAAATTGAGGCACTAATCCCTGACATTTAGGTTCAGGCAAGAATCCTGTGTCCGCCTCAAGAAGTAAAAGGTTGAGTTGAGGGGAAAGCCCTGTGACAAAAAAGGAAGCAATTTGCCTTAGACTGTAAAACAGACTGTGAGGCAGTCTGTGGTATATGTTTTTTTAATTGAGATTTGACCAAACGATCTTGCAAATTTTCATTCTCCTTCCTGTAGGCCGCAATCATCCTCAGGTCTAAAGGAGGTTGTTGTTCACTAATTGTGTTAATTAAATTGTTTCTGATGTGTTGCACCAGGGCCACTGTAGACTGTGAAAATGTGATGACAAAAGGAATGGCTATAGAGACTGGGATCGGCTTTGTGAGCTGGAAAACCCTGAAGCAGGCTCTCAGGAAGGTCCTGGAGTACCCTCTGCTGGTCAAGGTGGTGAAGAGCACCTTAGTGGCCTCCCTAAAGTCTTCCTGCCCAGTGCAGATCCTTTGGAACCTGAGCAACTGTGACTTGATGAGACCTGCAAAAGGTGTGTTTTGGATGGAAGCTGCTCTTATGGAGCAGGGCATGAGTGTCTGTGTCTTTGAAGAAGACTCTAACATCCAAATGCAGGTGAGTAAGGAAAAGAGGTCCCTTAAATGTGGTGGTGTCTAAAAAGTCGACAGAGGAGGGGTGTGTGGTGGCTTTGAGTTTGATGGATGGGTTATGGTTGTTGAGAGTTTTTAACATATAATGAATAATACAGAGGTGTCTAATACAGAGCACATGTAAAAGGGAAGGCATGATATCCTAAACCCAGACTGAAAAACTTGACTATACTAGTCGTAAGAGCTTATGTAAACACATATTAGTATTTACAGTAGGAGAAATTTACACTGTATGTGCCAAGATGTACAGATGAAGTTACAATAAATGCATTACATTCATGAGATCACTTGTCATACACAGGAGGGAATAAGGGCGGGCCCCAGAGCCGAGTCCCAAGGGCGAAGCGGGAGGCACAGGCCGGGTTAGGCGAAGAGGATTTGGGACTGCTGCCAGTAACACGCTCTATCCCTCCACACCCTGATTGGGACCCGTGCTCCAGGAACCACACCCGAGACTCCATGTGAATAGACATTATGATATACTTTTATTGTACAAACAGTGGGATAATTACCCTCAAAGGCAGAGCAGTAGACACATCACACAATGAAAAATAATACACTCTTCTGATAAATCAGACCTAATTGACACCCAGGGGCCAGGGCTGTGGCCATTCACATGTAGTAAGAAAGAAAAACATGATGTTTAGGGGGGACAATATTAGCTTGAGACCGAATTAGGCTAGGGGAGAACTGGTTGTGTTTAGAGAAAAGTACAGGTAATCTGTAAATAGGAGCACTAAACCCAAGCGCCAGCGGTTAGGTTTAGACAAGGGGCCTGTAACAGTTAAGTTTAGGCAGGAAGCCAGTATCAGCCTGGGAAAGTAAGAGGGTTAAGTTGAGGCACTAATCCCTGACATTTAGGTTCAGGCAAGAATCCTGTGTCCGCCTCAGGAAGTAAAAGGTTGAGTTGAGGGGAAAGCCCTGTGACAAAAAAGGAAGCAATTTGCCTTAGACTGTGAGGCAGTCTGTGGTATATGTTTTTTTAATTGAGATTTGACCAAACGATCTTGCAAATTGTCATTCTCCTTCCTGTAGGCCGCAATCATCCTTAGGTCTAAAGGAGGTTGTTGTTCACTAATTGTGTTAATTAAATTGTTTCTGATGTGTTGCACCAGGGCCACTGTAGACTGTGAAAATGTGGTGACAAAAGGAATGGCTATAGAGACTGGGATCGGTTTGTGAGCTGGAAAACCCTGAAGCAGGCTCTCAGGAAGGTCCTGAAGTACCCTCTGCTGGTCAAGGTGGTGAAGGTCACCTTAGTGGCCTCCCTAAAGTCTTCCTGCCCAGTGCAGATCCTTTGGAACCTGAGCAACTGTGACTTGATGAGACCTGCAAAAGGTGTGTTTTGGATGGAAGCTGCTCTTATGGAGCAGGGCATGAGTGTCTGTGTCTTTGAAGAAGACTCTAACATCCAAATGCAGGTGAGTAAGGAAAAGAGGTCCCTTAAATGTGGTGGTGTCTAAAAAGTCGACAGAGGAGGGGTATGTGGTGGCTTTGAGTTTGATGGATGGGTTATGGTTGTTGAGAGTTTTTAACATATAATGAATAATACAGAGGTGTCTAATACAGAGCACATGTAAAAGGGAAGGCATGATATCCTAAACCCAGACTGAAAAACTTGACTATACTAGTCGTAAGAGCTTATGTAAACACATATTAGTATTTACAGTAGGAGAAATTTACACTGTATGTGCCAAGATGTACAGATGAAGTTACAATAAATGCATTACATTCATGAGATCACTTGTCATACACAGGAGGGAATAAGGGCGGGCCCCAGAGCCGAGTCCCAAGGGCGAAGCGGGTGCACAGGCCGGGTTAGGCGAAGAGGATTTGGGACTGCTGCCAGTAACACGCTCTATCCCTCCACACCCTGATTGGGACCCGTGCTCCAGGAACCACACCCGAGACTCCATGTGAATAGACATTATGATATACTTTTATTGTACAAACAGTGGGATAATTACCCTCAAAGGCAGAGCAGTAGACACATCACACAATGAAAAATAACACACTCTTCTGATAAATCAGACCTAATTGACACCCAGGGGCCAGGGCTGTGGCCATTCACATGTAGTAAGAAAGAAAAAAATGATGTTTAGGGGGGACAATATTAGCTTGAGACCGAATTAGGCTAGGGGAGAACTGGTTGTGTTTAGAGAAAAGTACAGGTAATCTGTAAATAGGAGCACTAAACCCAAGCGCCAGCGGTTAGGTTTAGACAAGGGGCCTGTAACAGTTAAGTTTAGGCAGGAAGCCAGTATCAGCCTGGGAAAGTAAGAGGGTTAAGTTGAGGCACTAATCCCTGACATTTAGGTTCAGGCAAGAATCCTGTGTCCGCCTCAGGAAGTAAAAGGTTGAGTTGAGGGGAAAGCCCTGTGACAAAAAAGGAAGCAATTTGCCTTAGACTGTAAAACAGACTGTGAGGCAGTCTGTGGTATATGTTTTTTTAATTGAGATTTGACCAAACGATCTTGTAAATTTTCATTCTCCTTCCTGTAGGCCGCAATCATCCTCAGGTCTAAAGGAGGTTGTTGTTCACTAATTGTGTTAATTAAATTGTTTCTGATGTGTTGCACCAGGGCCACTGTAGACTGTGAAAATGTGGTGACAAAAGGAATGGCTATAGAGACTGGGATCGGTTTGTGAGCTGGAAAACCCTGAAGCAGGCTCTCAGGAAGGTCCTGAAGTACCCTCTGCTGGTCAAGGTGGTGAAGGTCACCTTAGTGGCCTCCCTAAAGTCTTCCTGCCCAGTGCAGATCCTTTGGAACCTGAGCAACTGTGACTTGATGAGACCTGCAAAAGGTGTGTTTTGGATGGAAGCTGCTCTTATGGAGCAGGGCATGAGTGTCTGTGTCTTTGAAGAAGACTCTAACATCCAAATGCAGGTGAGTAAGGAAAAGAGGTCCCTTAAATGTGGTGGTGTCTAAAAAGTCGACAGAGGAGGGGTATGTGGTGGCTTTGAGTTTGATGGATGGGTTATGGTTGTTGAGAGTTTTTAACATATAATGAATAATACAGAGGTGTCTAATACAGAGCACATGTAAAAGGGAAGGCATGATATCCTAAACCCAGACTGAAAAACTTGACTATACTAGTCATAAGAGCTTATGTAAACACATATTAGTATTTACAGTAGGAGAAATTTACACTGTATGTGCCAAGATGTACAGATGAAGTTACAATAAATGCATTACATTCATGAGATCACTTGTCATACACAGGAGGGAATAAGGGCGGGCCCCAGAGCCGAGTCCCAAGGGCGAAGCGGGAGGCACAGGCCGGGTTAGGCGAAGAGGATTTGGGACTGCTGCCAGTAACACGCTCTATCCCTCCACACCCTGATTGGGACCCGTGCTCCAGGAACCACACCCGAGACTCCATGTGAATAGACATTATGATATACTTTTATTGTACAAACAGTGGGATAATTACCCTCAAAGGCAGAGCAGTAGACACATCACACAATGAAAAATAATACACTCTTCTGATAAATCAGACCTAATTGACACCCAGGGGCCAGGGCTGTGGCCATTCACATGTAGTAAGAAAGAAAAAAATGATGTTTAGGGGGGACAATATTAGCTTGAGACCGAATTAGGCTAGGGGAGAACTGGTTGTGTTTAGAGAAAAGTACAGGTAATCTGTAAATAGGAGCACTAAACCCAAGCGCCAGCGGTTAGGTTTAGACAAGGGGCCTGTAACAGTTAAGTTTAGACAGGAAGCCAGTATCAGCCTGGGAAAGTAAGAGGGTAAATTGAGGCACTAATCCCTGACATTTAGGTTCAGGCAAGAATCCTGTGTCCGCCTCAAGAAGTAAAAGGTTGAGTTGAGGGGAAAGCCCTGTGACAAAAAAGGAAGCAATTTGCCTTAGACTGTAAAACAGACTGTGAGGCAGTCTGTGGTATATGTTTTTTTAATTGAGATTTGACCAAACGATCTTGCAAATTTTCATTCTCCTTCCTGTAGGCCGCAATCATCCTCAGGTCTAAAGGAGGTTGTTGTTCACTAATTGTGTTAATTAAATTGTTTCTGATGTGTTGCACCAGGGCCACTGTAGACTGTGAAAATGTGATGACAAAAGGAATGGCTATAGAGACTGGGATCGGCTTTGTGAGCTGGAAAACCCTGAAGCAGGCTCTCAGGAAGGTCCTGGAGTACCCTCTGCTGGTCAAGGTGGTGAAGAGCACCTTAGTGGCCTCCCTAAAGTCTTCCTGCCCAGTGCAGATCCTTTGGAACCTGAGCAACTGTGACTTGATGAGACCTGCAAAAGGTGTGTTTTGGATGGAAGCTGCTCTTATGGAGCAGGGCATGAGTGTCTGTGTCTTTGAAGAAGACTCTAACATCCAAATGCAGGTGAGTAAGGAAAAGAGGTCCCTTAAATGTGGTGGTGTCTAAAAAGTCGACAGAGGAGGGGTGTGTGGTGGCTTTGAGTTTGATGGATGGGTTATGGTTGTTGAGAGTTTTTAACATATAATGAATAATACAGAGGTGTCTAATACAGAGCACATGTAAAAGGGAAGGCATGATATCCTAAACCCAGACTGAAAAACTTGACTATACTAGTCGTAAGAGCTTATGTAAACACATATTAGTATTTACAGTAGGAGAAATTTACACTGTATGTGCCAAGATGTACAGATGAAGTTACAATAAATGCATTACATTCATGAGATCACTTGTCATACACAGGAGGGAATAAGGGCGGGCCCCAGAGCCGAGTCCCAAGGGCGAAGCGGGAGGCACAGGCCGGGTTAGGCGAAGAGGATTTGGGACTGCTGCCAGTAACACGCTCTATCCCTCCACACCCTGATTGGGACCCGTGCTCCAGGAACCACACCCGAGACTCCATGTGAATAGACATTATGATATACTTTTATTGTACAAACAGTGGGATAATTACCCTCAAAGGCAGAGCAGTAGACACATCACACAATGAAAAATAATACACTCTTCTGATAAATCAGACCTAATTGACACCCAGGGGCCAGGGCTGTGGCCATTCACATGTAGTAAGAAAGAAAAACATGATGTTTAGGGGGGACAATATTAGCTTGAGACCGAATTAGGCTAGGGGAGAACTGGTTGTGTTTAGAGAAAAGTACAGGTAATCTGTAAATAGGAGCACTAAACCCAAGCGCCAGCGGTTAGGTTTAGACAAGGGGCCTGTAACAGTTAAGTTTAGGCAGGAAGCCAGTATCAGCCTGGGAAAGTAAGAGGGTTAAGTTGAGGCACTAATCCCTGACATTTAGGTTCAGGCAAGAATCCTGTGTCCGCCTCAGGAAGTAAAAGGTTGAGTTGAGGGGAAAGCCCTGTGACAAAAAAGGAAGCAATTTGCCTTAGACTGTAAAACAGACTGTGAGGCAGTCTGTGGTATATGTTTTTTTAATTGAGATTTGACCGAACGATCTTGCAAATTTTCATTCTCCTTCCTGTAGGCCGCAATCATCCTCAGGTCTAAAGGAGGTTGTTGTTCACTAATTGTGTTAATTAAATTGTTTCTGATGTGTTGCACCAGGGCCACTGTAGACTGTGAAAATGTGGTGACAAAAGGAATGGCTATAGAGACTGGGATCGGTTTGTGAGCTGGAAAACCCTGAAGCAGGCTCTCAGGAAGGTCCTGGAGTACCCTCTGCTGGTCAAGGTGGTGAAGGTCACCTTAGTGGCCTCCCTAAAGTCTTCCTGCCCAGTGCAGATCCTTTGGAACCTGAGCAACTGTGACTTGATGAGACCTGCAAAAGGTGTGTTTTGGATGGAAGCTGCTCTTATGGAGCAGGGCATGAGTGTCTGTGTCTTTGAAGAAGACTCTAACATCCAAATGCAGGTGAGTAAGGAAAAGAGGTCCCTTAAATGTGGTGGTGTCTAAAAAGTCGACAGAGGAGGGGTATGTGGTGGCTTTGAGTTTGATGGATGGGTTATGGTTGTTGAGAGTTTTTAACATATAATGAATAATACAGAGGTGTCTAATACAGAGCACATGTAAAAGGGAAGGCATGATATCCTAAACCCAGACTGAAAAACTTGACTATACTAGTCATAAGAGCTTATGTAAACACATATTAGTATTTACAGTAGGAGAAATTTACACTGTATGTGCCAAGATGTACAGATGAAGTTACAATAAATGCATTACATTCATGAGGTCACTTGTCATACACAGGAGGGAATAAGGGCGGGCCCCAGAGCCGAGTCCCAAGGGCGAAGCGGGAGGCACAGGCCGGGTTAGGCGAAGAGGATTTGGGACTGCTGCCAGTAACACGCTCTATCCCTCCACACCCTGATTGGGACCCGTGCTCCAGGAACCACACCCGAGACTCCATGTGAATAGACATTATGATATACTTTTATTGTACAAACAGTGGGATAATTACCCTCAAAGGCAGAGCAGTAGACATATCACACAATAAAAATAATACACTCTTCTGATAAATCAGACCTAATTGACACCCAGGGGCCAGGGCTGTGGCCATTCACATGTAGTAAGAAAGAAAAAAATGATGTTTAGGGGGGACAATATTAGCTTGAGACCGAATTAGGCTAGGGGAGAACTGGTTGTGTTTAGAGAAAAGTACAGGTAATCTGTAAATAGGAGCACTAAACCCAAGCGCCAGCGGTTAGGTTTAGACAAGGGGCCTGTAACAGTTAAGTTTAGGCAGGAAGCCAGTATCAGCCTGGGAAAGTAAGAGGGTTAAGTTGAGGCACTAATCCCTGACATTTAGGTTCAGGCAAGAATCCTGTGTCCGCCTCAGGAAGTAAAAGGTTGAGTTGAGGGGAAAGCCCTGTGACAAAAAAGGAAGCAATTTGCCTTAGACTGTAAAACAGACTGTGAGGCAGTCTGTGGTATATGTTTTTTTAATTGAGATTTGACCAAACGATCTTGCAAATTTTCATTCTCCTTCCTGTAGGCCGCAATCATCCTTAGGTCTAAAGGAGGTTGTTGTTCACTAATTGTGTTAATTAAATTGTTTCTGATGTGTTGCACCAGGGCCACTGTAGACTGTGAAAATGTGGTGACAAAAGGAATGGCTATAGAGACTGGGATCGGCTTTGTGAGCTGGAAAACCCTGAAGCAGGCTCTCAGGAAGGTCCTGGAGTACCCTCTGCTGGTCAAGGTGGTGAAGGTCACCTTAGTGGCCTCCCTAAAGTCTTCCTGCCCAGTGCAGATCCTTTGGAACCTGAGCAACTGTGACTTGATGAGACCTGCAAAAGGTGTGTTTTGGATGGAAGCTGCTCTTATGGAGCAGGGCATGAGTGTCTGTGTCTTTGAAGAAGACTCTAACATCCAAATGCAGGTGAGTAAGGAAAAGAGGTCCCTTAAATGTGGTGGTGTCTAAAAAGTCGACAGAGGAGGGGTGTGTGGTGGCTTTGAGTTTGATGGATGGGTTATGGTTGTTGAGAGTGTTTAACATATAATGAATAATACAGAGGTGTCTAATACAGAGCACATGTAAAAGGGAAGGCATGATATCCTAAACCCAGACTGAAAAACTTGACTATACTAGTCATAAGAGCTTATGTAAACACATATTAGTATTTACAGTAGGAGAAATTTACACTGTATGTGCCAAGATGTACAGATGAAGTTACAATAAATGCATTATATTCATGAGATCACTTGTCATACACAGGAGGGAATAAGGGCGGGCCCCAGAGCCGAGTCCCAAGGGCGAAGCGGGTGCACAGGCCGGGTTAGGCGAAGAGGATTTGGGACTGCTGCCAGTAACACGCTCCATCACTCCACACCCTGATTGGGACCCGTGCTCCAGGAACCACACCCGAGACTCCATGTGAATAGACATTATGATATACTTTTATTGTGCAAACAGTGGGATAATTACCCTCAAAGGCAGAGCAGTAGACACATCACACAATGAAAAATAATACACTCTTCTGATAAATCAGACCTAAATGACACCTAGGGGCCAGGGCTGTGGCCATTCACCTGTAGAAAGAAAGAAAAAAATGATGTTTAGGGGGGACAATATTAGCTTGAGACGGAATTAGGCTAGGGGAGAACTGGTTGTGTTTAGAGAAAAGTACAGGTAGTCTGTAAATAGGAGCACTAAACCCAAGCGCCAGCGGTTAGGTTTAGACAAGGGGCCTGTAACAGTTAAGTTTAGGCAGGAAGCCAGTATCAGCCTGGGAAAGTAAGAGGGTTAAGTTGAGGCACTAATCCCTGACATTTAGGTTCAGGCAAGAATCCTGTGTCCGCCTCAGGAAGTAAAAGGTTGAGTTGAGGGGAAAGCCCTGTGACAAAAAAGGAAGCAATTTGCCTTAGACTGTAAAACAGACTGTGAGGCAGTCTGTGTTATATGTTTTTTAATTGAGATTTGACCAAATGATCTTGTAAATTTTCATTCTCCTTCCTGTAGGCCGCAATCATCCTCAGGTCTAAAGGAGGTTGTTGTTCACTAATTGTGTTAATTAAATTGTTTCTGATGTGTTGCACCAGGGCCACTGTAGACTGTGAAAATGTGGTGACAAAAGGAATGGCTATAGAGACTGGGATCGGCTTTGTGAGCTGGAAAACCCTGAAGCAGGCTCCCAGGAAGGTGCTGGAGTACCCTCTGCTGGTCAAGGTGGTGAAGGTCACCTTAGTGGCCTCCCTAAAGTCTTCCTGTCCAGTGCAGATCCTTTGGAACCTGAGCAACTGTGACTTGATGAGACCTGCAAAAGGTGTGTTTTGGATGGAAGCTGCTCTTATGGAGCAGGGCATGAGTGTCTGTGTCTTTGAAGAAGACTCTAACATCCAAATGCAGGTGAGTAAGGAAAAGAGGTCCCTTAAATGTGGTGGTGTCTAAAAAATCGACAGAGGAGGGGTGTGTGGTGGCTTTGAGTTTGATGGATGGGTTATGTCTAATACAGAGCACATGTAAAAGGGAAGGCATGATATCCTAAACCCAGACTGAAAAACTTGACTATACTAGTCATAAGAGCTTATGTAAACACATATTAGTATTTACAGTAGGAGAAATTTACACTTTATGTGCCAAGATGTACAGATGAAGTTACAATAAATGCATTACATTCATGAGATCACTTGTCATACACAGGAGGGAATAAGGGCGGGCCCCAGAGCCGAGTCCCAAGGGCGAAGCGGGAGGCACAGGCCGGGTTAGGAGAAGAGGATTTGGAACTGCTGCCAGTAACACGCTCCATCCCTCCACACCCTGATTGGGACCCGTGCTCCAGGAACCACACCCGAGACTCCATGTGAATAGACATTATGATATACTTTTATTGTACAAACAGTGGGATAATTACCCTCAAAGGCAGAGCAGTAGACACATCACACAATGAAAAATAATACACTCTTCTGATAAATCAGACCTAATTGACACCCAGGGGCCAGGGCTGTGGCCATTCACATGTAGAAAGAAAGAAAAAATGATGTTTAGGGGGGACAATATTAGCTTGAGACCGAATTAGGCTAGGGGAGAACTGGTTGCCATCATGGCTGAAGGAGGCGAGCCCCACAAACGTTTCCCCCTGTCTAAACGGACCAAGCTGTAGTTTCATCCCTCCAGAAAGAGGAGGGAATTGCTTCCTGAGTTTATTCTTACTGAAGCCCCCTACTGAATAAATTTCCTTGTACAGTGTAGTACTATAGACAGTCAGAAGGATTACAAACGACAACTGCTATGTCTGCACACAACTTCCTCATTGTCATTGTAACAGGTACAAAGAAATGAAGTTCAGTCCTTGGCAGTGCAAAAGAGCTAATACATTTTTAGATTACAGGGGTAAGTTGAGGCACCACGGCTGATGCCGTGACGCCAATGAATATACAGTGGTACTGGAGGGGTGACAGATGTAGAGGAATTTGCAGCATATTCCTGCTCACTGTCACCATTGTCCTGCTACTGCTCCTGCAACAAGGCACATCTCAGCCTAATCAACAACAGGGGTGCGAAAACTCAAACAGCAGCTGCAGAGCATCCAACTGCAGAAAGAGGAGAGAATTGCTGCCTGAGTTTATTCACCCCCTTCTGAAGCCTGAGGAAAATTCTTTGTACGCTGCAGTACTATCGACAGCCAGAAGGATTACAAATGACAGCTGCTATGTCTGCACACAACTTCCTCACGGATTGGGGGCCGCAATACCTGTGACACCACTACCATTGAACATTTCTGAGAAACTAGGCGTTATGGTAGCCTTTACCCTGGGAGTTTCCCTGAAGGACAGAACTGTGAAAGTCATGGCTAGAGCATCAACATGTGCAAACATCAGCATCACCAATTACAGGGGTTCAACGGCTAGATTCTGGAACATGACACAGGTGACTTCACCAATCTGTCATGACAACAAACACCACCCAACAACAAGGAACTGTCAGTTTCACGAGGAAATTCTTCACTGAACAAGAGCACTTCCTGGGTTCTGATGGTAGAACAAGGTCAGCTGGAAAGCTGTACTCACGTACAAGTAAGACAGACTTCTTATTGTTGTATATGTATCAGTGTTTGTTGTGATAAATGTGTATATAATTCTTGTGTTGTGTTTCTGCAGGCTGTCCTGTGACCTGAGGGTGGTTGGACAGCTGAAGTCCCGCATTCTGGGCAACAGTGCCAATCACCTGTGCAGCACCCTGCGGGAGCAGCACTCGGGTGTTTGGATGCGGAGAGCCATCCACTACCTTGGCATTTGCGAGCTGTTCCTGGCCTTGTCCAAAGTGAGGGGGAGTTTCCACCACTGCCCCAAATGCCCCCTCTGACCGTATTCGGGTACGATGTCCTGACGCGGCTGGATTAGTTCAAGGCCAGGATCACGTCCACTTTTATCCAAAGGTGGACCATCTTAAAGATGGATTCGACCATGACGGCAAATTGTGTCTCACAATTTCATATTTTACACCACAGCTGTGTGTGTCTGTGTTTGTGTGCACTGACAGTAACATTTGAAATCTATCTCTTCCCCTCTCTCTTTCTCTTTTCCCCCCTACCAGGTGACGAAGAAGCTGGGTGCTGTCTCTGACACGGCCTCCTGGGTTAACAATGTCGATAACAAGCACGGGCAGGTGCTCATGAGTGTCCTCACATGCTCCGAGGGCTCGGGGTGGACCCTGGAGATGCCATCCGTCTCACTGAAGCTAAGCGGTTCCAGCTGGAGGGGAAGCACGGGATGGTCGGTCTGACTGACGCCAAGGTGATCCAGAGGATCTCCAAGGGTAGTGGCGGCTCCACTGTTGTCGCAGAACATGTGAGGCCGAGGAGTCGACACCTGCTGGACACCTTCGACGTTTCGGCAGAACACAACAGCCTGGGCAGGGTTGCTCGACAATCTCTGCATACCAGACATTTTTAGTACGCAGAGGCGCCATCTGCATCCAGGACCCACGGACGTGCAGCTGGTACGTCCTGCCCGTTTATTGCTGCGCCAGGGGCTCCACATCTTTGGTGTCCTTCCACCACCACCTCAACCAGTTCATCTGATATCTGATCGTCTGCCATGGCTTGTAATAAAATATATTGTATTCTCATAGAAATGAAAGTTCACTTTTTAATGTAAAACCTCCTTCCTCAGGAACAAGAGCTAGTGCTAAGTACGTCTAACAATCTGTCTGATTTGCACAGGTTTGTCAACTACCTCCGGAGGAAGGCTCCAGCTCCCAGGATGCAGATGGCGAACACTGTCCGCTACATCCTTAAGAGAGACAGGCACAGCCTCTGTCCTGGTTGCCAAGAGTGCATCAACGTATGTGTTTTATTCTAAAGCTGTGATGTTAGTTGCAAATGAATAGATGCACTCTCTGCAGAAAAGTATTTGTCATGTTGTGAAATTATACATGCTGTTGTGTGTCATTTATTCTCATTGTAGGACCATCTCATTGACCCTGTAATCAAGGCCTTTCTACGGTGGCCCTGAAGGGCAAACGACACCAACAAAAAGGAAAACACAACAACATTAACAAAAACACAACGACAAAAAGAAAAACACAACGACAAAAGGGAAAACACAACGACATTAACAAAAACACAACGACAAAAAGGAAAACACAACGACAAAAAGGAAAACACAACGACATTAACTCCTAACGGAAAGGGTTGGTACCTGCTATGACAAGGATAATTGCTGATTGGACAAAAGCACGTCCGTCTTTTTAACAGGTGGGAAAGGCTGCTTTACGCCATACCAGGTAGTTTAGTGAATGCACGTCCATATATATATATCTGATGATCTCCACCTGCTTAATCCAAGCATGATGCCTCATGTTGTGAAGTACAATTGTGGGATCCGAAATACTGGACACCATATTCTGTATACATGTTCAAATAAAAATAAATAAATAAAAAGTCACCCGACACGGGATTTGAACCAACTGCAAAAAAATTCCCAGCCTAATGGTTTACCATTAGGCCACATAGCTATACAACAAGTATTTGTCATAAAGTGATATAATTACTGTTGAATTAAAAATCACGTTTGCATAGCCACGACTGTCAACACACCATGGCCAAATTAACTTGTGACCACTGTTATTGCAATGATAACACTTTAACACTTTACAGGTCCAGCTTGTTGCACCTCTGAAAAACATTTCACGATGATCAAAGATCACGTCTGGTAAAGATGGTCTAGGAAAATCACGCATTTGATGTTTTAGACACGTTTATGTCCATCAGTCCGTGTGTTGTAAATCATGTTGGAGCAACAGTGTGTAAAATAAAACAATTTGAAGTCGAGCGGAGTAACGCGTGGCATATAGGATATCCACACATATTGGCATACTCAGTTATAAAATCATTCATCACATCACTTGTTGATATGAAGAAGTTTAGACTGAATGGATAGTGGGTAGTGGAGCGAGGAAAGCAATATGACCAAATATGAAATTGATTACCTGGTATGGCGTAAAGCAGCCTTTCCC
Organism: Scomber japonicus; assembly: GCF_027409825.1. Lineage (NCBI taxonomy): Eukaryota > Metazoa > Chordata > Actinopteri > Scombriformes > Scombridae > Scomber > Scomber japonicus. The sequence continues at coordinate 40,361,041 of NC_070579.1, read as the reverse complement.
ACCTGTTAAAAAGACGGACGTGCTTTTGTCCAATCAGCAATTATCCTTGTCATAGCAGGTACAAACCCTTTCCGTTAGGAGTTAATGTCGTTGTGTTTTTGTTAATGTCGTTGTGTTTTTGTTAATGTCGTTGTGTTTTCCTTTTTGTCGTTGTGTTTTTGTTAATGTCGTTGTGTTTTTGTTAATGTCGTTGTGTTTTCCTTTTTGTCGTTGTGTTTTTGTTAATGTCGTTGTGTTTTCCTTTTTGTCGTTGTGTTTTCCTTTTGGTCGTTGTGTTTTCCTTTTTGTCGTAGTGTTTTTGTTAATGTGGTTGTGTTTTTCTTTTTGTCGTTGTGTTTTCCTTTTTGTCGTTGTGTTTTTGTTAATGTGGTTGTGTTTTCCTTTTTGTCATTGTGTTTTCCTTTTTGTCGTTGTGTTTTTGTTAATGTCGTTGTGTTTTTCTTTTTGTCGTTGTGTTTTCCTTTTTGTCGTTGTGTTTTTGTTAATGTCGTTGTGTTTTCCTTTTTGTCGTTGTGTTTTTGTTAATGTCGTTGTGTTTTCCTTTTTGTCGTTGTGTTTTCCTTTTTGTCATTGTGTTTTTGTTAATGTCGTTGTGTTTTCCTTTTTGTTGGTGTCGTTTGCCCTTCAGGGCCACCGTACCTTTCTCTCCGGGTGGCGTTCTCTGTCTGGGGTGGAAATGCAGGCCAAGGTGCAGAAGCTGATGATACCAAAGCCTGCATATCCAGGCAGGTTCCAGTACAGTCTAAATCATATACAGAGTTCACTGTTTTTGCTCTTTGTTGATTCCCTCTGACTGTGTGATTGCAGCCTCCTCCAGACCAGCTATGCCCTCAACATCATCAGAGGAGCCTTCAGATGAAGAGCTCGTCAAGGCGGTAGTTGACACAGAAGAGTGTAAGTAGCAAAAATAAAGTGTTAAATATGGAATATTGTTTATGAAAGAGAAGCTGGGATTCAATTTTGGCTGTTCTTAATATTTTTAATAAGTTGTTTTAAAAGTAATTTACTGGTTTCTACCTTTGAATTCATTGTATATTGTTAAACTGTAAAAACATGCTGCTGTCTGCAAGTCTCTAATCTTTTTTTTTCATTTTACTGAAACACTATTTATCTATAAGCCTCCCAAGTGTTTCCATCATTAATATGCACTGGGTCATACTAGGCTTTGCTGTCATAGCAAGGCCACACAAAATGTTTGGTCTCCCTTTGAGATAGTGGTAAGCAGTGAGTCTGCTCCTTTTGGGGAAAAAAGGAGGCATGCTGCCTGGTAAGGCTGCTCAATTAATCGAAATTTGATCGTGATTACGATTTTGGGACCAGACAATCCTAAAACGAATAAAATCGGGGGGAAACGATTTTTTGTCATTTTCGTGCAAAAAGCTGCGCATGCGTATTTCCGTCCCTCCTCTGCAGCATGCACTGTACACCATAGCTGCCAACATTCCCGTTTTCCCCGGGTTTCTCTTAAGAGAATCCAGTTATTAAACTATTGCACTTAGAACAGCAAACACACTGTTTAAAGTGCACAATCACCACCTCCAACATTGCCACAAGACAACAAACACAATTCTGCACAAACTATGACTGTAAGTTATCAGAACTTAGAGAACCACAAGGACATTTTTTCAAATAATCTTTTAGGGTGACTACTCAACATCAGTCCAGAGACAGCAGATGTAAAATAGCCTTTTGGCTAATTCCGGTATGTTTACATTTGTTAAAATGTTTTATGAATGTGCATTGTCCCTGATCATTAAACCTTTAAATAAAATAAATAAATCCATAAATAAACACTATATACATATATATGCCAAAAATAAAATATACAATCAGAAATGTAAGAAGAGCAGAAAGCAACAATAATAATATAATAAATGTTCTTAATAGCACAAATTCTTCTTACACAAAAGGGAAAACACACTGAAGAGAATCTAATTATTACACTATTGGTCTTAGAACAGCAAACACACTGTTTAGATGGCACAACAGCCAACTAAAATCTGATCCTTCTGGCTTTCTTTCATGCAAAATCATCAATGATGTCATCATATGAAATCTGCTCCCCTATTTCGTGATTGATACTAAGACTAAACCAATTAACTTTGGAGGTGCACAGATTTGTTTTGTATTACCTTTTTTTGCCATTTCACACAACCCAGAAAATTAAAAATGTACATGAACTATAGGCCTGTATTTATAAATGAATGAAATGTGCGTTATTTGTAAGAAAGTCAAGGTGTGACTGACTTTAGCCCACTAATTCCATTATTAAGTTGGATCTCCCGTTCACCCCTGCCCATTCCAGTAGGGAGATGCAGAGGTGAACTGTCCCCCCTCCCTTTCTCTCACAGCTTCTGTGCGTGCGAGGAGTTTATTATTTTTTTTGAAGAGCTCATGCTGCCCCCTATGAGTCATGACAAAATGCAGCCCTGGGCGCTTGCCCAATTCGCCCATATCAGGGACCGCTTACTGCCCAGTTGTCAAGGCTACAAATATTTGTTAGTCATAAATTATTGATATCCAAATTGGGTTTAATGCTTCCCAATTCATTCTTTTAAGGAGGGAGACTATGTACTAAGCAAATCTCTAGAAAAAGTGACTTTGTCTCCTTTAGTTGGAAAGGGCTGTACCAGGTGCTGCTGACAACCAGGACAGCTCTAAAGGTACGCAGATCGATTGCAGGTAATCGGACGATTACTCATCTTTTCACTCCTGTTAGGTGGGATGGGCCCAGTTAGGTCTGGAAGTTTCAGGAGATGGAGAGCAGGCAGGCTTCTCTGCTCGTGATACGGTCAGAGTTACCGTGTCCTCAAAAAGGGGGCGCCTTCTGCGGGACAGCCCTGGAGAAACAAACCAGGTAATAGACTCTGAATGCAACGAAAATGCATATGAAACTGAAAAACAAGGTGATTATGTTGACAATGAGATATTACGATTTTCGAGGCTTTGAGGAGTGGATACAGCGCCTTGGGCTGAATTACCTCTCCCTGGAGGATGATGACGAGGAGGAGGAGACCTCAGGTCTGTAACCAAAAGTATTTAGTTAAATGAATCAGGGAGTCAGACAGTTTGAGGCGTGATTTGTCTGAGTGTTAAACTGGGGCAGATGCATATTACCTGCTGTCTGCAGATGAAACTCAGCTTCTGTGTGTTCATGTACTCTTACTTTAATTTTCCTTTTAGGGTCTCATTGTTTCAATGATTCCAGATTCCAGTTTGTTCCAAATTTCAAAATGACACTATTAATCACTTTAATCATTTTTGTTTAATGAAGTACAGTTAAACATTTCTCTATTTTGAGTAACCAGAATTCACGAGCAAGGAACACATCACCAACGAGATACGTTTTAACAGATTTATTGACAGAATTTGAATGAATTGTGTATTCTTGATGCGGAACGATTCTTGATACGGTGATTCTTGATGCAGTGTGGGGAGGTCGGACGAAGGATCCGCCGCTGCGCCCGGGCAGTGAGGAACCCCCAGGAACCTATGAGAGAGGAGAGAAGAACAGAAGAGAGGGCGGGGGGGAGGGAAACTCGAAAGCGAGAGTGAACGAGGGGGAAGCTGTTAGGTCTGTTTATATAGGAGCCGGAAGGGGTGTAATTGGTGTGTGTTCCCGCTCCCGAAACTGCGCTTATCAAGCTTCGATTCACGAGCAAGGAACACATCACCAACGAGATACGTTTTAACAGATTTATTGACAGAATTTGAATGAATTGTGTATTCTTGATGCGGAACGATTCTTGATACGGTGATTCTTGATGCAGTGTGGGGAGGTCGGACGAAGGATCCGCCGCTGCGCCCGGGCAGTGACGAACCCCCAAAAAACCTCCAATTATTTGAGATGTGCTCGTGCGGATCTTAGATCGTTGAGTCTGAGCAGATATAGCTGTGATACGTTAATGAGCGTTAATAGTGAGAGTCCAAGATACAAGCAAGACGGCACGGGTCGAAGTGTGATGGTGACACAGTGAATTCTGAGCATCCAAGGAAACTGAAGATGCTATATGGAATATGGAATGTGAACCTCGCTTTGAGGGTCAGGGTGATGTGAGGAGTTTGGTATCCTCAGCGAATGGTGTGTAAGCAAGTGGACAGCAGATTGGCGGTAAGAGAAAGCCGTTTGGCTGGCTCTTGGCTGACGAGACCAGCGAGAAGTGACTTACTTGGGGATGGTTTATGGCTGGGCTGGGATTACCTGTGATTAGTTTGGAGAAAAACTAGTACCGCTGAGGTAGGATTTGATAGTAGGTGTTTTATGTTCATGGCAGAATGAGCATAGGTGATGTAGCAGATGACGGTGGTGAGATAGAACGAGGGGAAAATGATGTTGTGTCGGTCATGAAAGTGTTGGAACTTATTCCAAGCTGTCCAGTAGGAGGAGAGTGTAGAAGATAAGCTGTTAATATTGTAGTTTGGAATTCGAAGATCAGTAGTATTAAAGATGGATTTACAGATTGAAGTCAGTGCAGAATATGGAGGAACTGGAGTCGGCAGCGGTTTGGCGTGCAGAGCCAGTTTCTGAACTTCTGGAACATAAAATGAGAGTCAGCGATGGTATTATGGTTGCCTGGGACATAGGCCGCACGGAGGATATTGGTTAGTGATGGAGTGCCACGTGAGCGACGCATGAATGGCGTGATTGAAAAGGAGTTGGAGCGACCTTGGTTAATGATTTCAACGACTGAGATTATCATAGTGTATAAGAATGGATTAACTAGACTATTCGTGTCCTCATTGAACAGCGGTGGCTACTACGGGGGTAGATTTCGAAGAGGCGGAGGAAGCGACCTGGCAATTGTCCATGAGGGGGCCATTCTGATGCTAACCATCTACCATTGTAGAAACCCCCAAAATCAGCAGAAGGAGCGGCATCAGTGTAGCTGGATGTCAAGGGAGTTAGTCAGCTGATCATCATAAAAGAAGGAGGTACCGTTCCGGCTAGAGAGGAGATGGATCCACAAGCGAAGCTCGGCGAGACAGGATTGGTTCCGTGACAAGGAAGACAGAAGCGACAGGACGATACGATAGAGCGTCGATAATGAAATAGTTATGGTGGTGAAATAGGACGACATATATATGTTACTTTGAATGTGTGACAGGGGCATTGACAATTAAATGGTAGAAGTGATGAGATAGGATGAAGTGTAGGTTACGTTAAACATGTGAAAGGGGCGTTGATAATGAAATGGTCGAAGTGACGAGAGAGAACGACAGGTAGTTTACGTCAAACGTGTGAAAGGGGGTGGTCTCAGCTGGCCATTTGGCGGAGAACGATGTATCGTTCTGTCTGATGAAGTTGCGGGAGTAGCACTAGGGCAAGGGTAGCACTAGTAGGGGCAATGACATCCCGGTGTCACTGCCCGGGAGAAATGAGCTGCAGGGATCAGTGTAGTCAAATATGGGTTATCCTGGTACCTTGATGATGAGACAGCGGGGCGCTGGAAGCCCGGGGGCAGATGTTCCGGTTGAAGCACAGTGCTGGCAGCTCTCGGTGCCAGGAGCCTTGACTAGAGCAGGCTTCTGTGGCAACTAGAGCAGGATGTCCACGATAAAAGCTGCCTGCTGTCGAACTAGGCGAGCCAAGGTTGGGTTGAGTAAACGGCGGGGTCACTGACATCAAACATCCTGGCCGAATTGAAGTGGTGCAGATGTAGTGAAAAACAGCAGGGGTCATTGGCATCCTGGTGCTGATGTTCTGGCCTAAGCCGAGTGCTGTGATTGGAATGAAGGGACGGCAAGGGTTGTAGGCATCCCGGTGCCCGATGTTCCCGTTGGAACGAAGTGCTGTGGTTGGACAAATAAACAGCATGGGTTGCAGGCATCCCGGTGCCTTATGTCCATAACTAAGCAAAGTGCTGCTGTTAGATTTAAGGAAATAGCATGGGTCGTAGGCATCCCGGTGCCTGATGTCTCTGTCTAAACAAGTGCTGTGCTGCTGTTGGATTTAAGGAAACAGCATGGGTTGTAGGCATCCCGGTGCCCGATGTCCCTGTCTAAACAAGCGCTGTGCTGCTGTTGGATTTAAGGAAACAGCATCGGTCGCAGGCATCTCGATGCCTGAAGTACACGACTAAGTGAAGTGCTGCTGTTGGATTTAGAAAACAGCATGGTCGCAGACATCCCGGTGCCTGATGTCCCTGTCTAAGCGAAGCGCTGGGGTTGTAGTGAGGAAACGCCATGGTTGCTGGTATCACTGTGCCCGATGTTCCCGTCTAAGCGGAACACTGGTTGGAGTTAGAAAACCACATGGGTCGCAGGCATCCCGGTGCCTGATGTCCCTGTCTAAATAAAACGCTGCGGTCGTAGTGAAGAAATGGCATGGTTGCTGGTATCACTGTGTCTGATGTTCCGTCTAAGCGGTACACTGTGGCTCGAGTAAAGAAAACCGCATGGGTTGCAGGCATCCCGGTGCCTGATGTCCCTGTCTAAACGAAATGCTGTGGCTGGAGTAAAGAAAACCGCATAGGTCGCAGGCATCCCGGTGCCTGATGTAGACGACTAAGAGAAGTGCTGCTGTTGGATTTAGAAAACAGCATGGTCGCAGGCATCCCGGTGCCTGATGTCCCTGTCTAAACGAAGCGCTGTGGTCGTATTGAGGAAATGGTATGGTTGCTGGTATCACTGTGACTGATGTTCCGTCTAAACAGAACACTGTGGCTGGAGTAAAGAAAACCGCATGGGTCGCAGGCATCCCGGTGCCTGATGTCCCGGTCTAAACGAAATGCTGTGGCTGGAGTAAGAAACCGCATGGGTCGCAGGCATACCGGTGCCTGATGTCCCTGTCTAAACGAAATGCTGTGGCTGGAGTAAGAAACCGCATGGGTCGCAGGCATCCCGGTGCCTGATGTCCCTGTCTAGGAGCGGCGCTGCGGTTGGAGTGAGGAGACGGCAGGGGGTTTATGACTCAGACAATATAGAATCAATTTCAGGTTAGTTGTATTTGTGATAAATTGTGTTAGTAGCTTGCGATCCAGCTTTTAACGTGGACGATACAGAGTGATTTCGGTTAGTATTGTGATAACTGTGTTAGTAACGTGCAATACGATGCGTTTAATGGCAGATGATGCCTAAAATGACGATGACTCGATATGCTGGCAACGTGCAACCTGGTGTTTGTAATGTTCAAGCACGTGTAACGGTGTGCAATGGCAAAGTGACGTTAGAGTAGCTGCGCGAGAAGCTTCCAGCTGGTATATGGAAAAGACAATGTGGAAGTAACTTTAAATTAATTATGAATCTTTACTACAAAGTAGTGGCAATGGATAACGTATGATGCAGGACTGATGCCGTTGGTATAATGCCATAGACTGTATAGAAGAAATGGACGTAACAATGTGACGTCACCTACTGGTTTGTGGACTGCTGCTCGGGAGCCACTTTAATTTAATTTAAATTTATTTATATTTATTAATTTATTTATTTTCCCTCTTTTTCTTTTATGACACCAAAACGATAATACTGACAAGTCTGAGTAGAATGAGTAGCGCAATACTACCTGGCCCCTGCCGGGGGGCGCTGTGGCCGTGGGGCTACGGGGCTCTGTGACGTCACGCGTGCCGAACCGGGCGGTGATTGGCTTAGACGAAAACCCGGAAGGCGGGAGCGCCTGTTGCTGTTGTTGATGCTGAGTAAACGATGAAGCTTTAGTTTAATGTGGCTGAGGTTGATAGGGAATGCATCCTATGCAGGAATCGTTGGCAGTTCGGTTGCTGATGTAGGGGTCCGTTTGTGGATGTAAAGGCGGCCGGACGGAGAGTGCGAGTCCGGTGTGGTGGAGAGTTATCTGGACTGTTGAAGCGGTTGAGGAGGGGAGAGTTGAAGCTGCTGCTCCAGCGGCTTTGTGCGTTGCTTCCCTGGTTTTTGCCCTCGCTAGTGGAGGAGAGGAAGCCGGAGATCTACCGGGAGTGTCACATCAGTGTGGGCTGAAGAGCCTGCAAGGCCGGCATGTGCCCCGCGGGGCGCTCGGCTGCGGTCTGCTACTGTGTGACGAGAGGAGAACCGGTTTCCCACGAATCTTCAGTCAAGTCGAACGGGTTGATCTGCAGTTCGTGATCCGTGGTGAGTTCACTCTTGGAGTAGTAATCGTAGCATTTGTTCAAGTTTTGTTGATGCGATGCGGGAAGTACGATCTGTTTCTGGGATGACCATGAAAGCTTGACTGAGACTGCCTGCACGTGAAACTCGAAAGCGAGAGTGAACGAGGGGGAAGCTGTTAGGTCTGTTTATATAGGAGCCGGAAGGGGTGTAATTGGTGTGTGTTCCCGCTCCCGAAACTGCGCTTATCAAGCTTCGATTGATGAAGAGGATTTATGAGTATGACACTAATTAAGGATTCAAGGCCACCATGCATCGAAAGTGCTTGCAACCTCTCCATGGTGGTGACCCTTGACTGTATGTTAAGTACATGAACCCATGTACTTAGACTTGTCAGTGCATAAATTAATGCACTGACATGTCCACCACCTGCTAGAAGTGCTGAGGTAATTCTGTCTGTCAAACAGTAAATGACAGGTATCTGACAGGTATGTCAGATGTCAAAATTCACAACAGTAATTCTGAAAAGAGAGAAACATGATACCCAGTAACATTAATAAATGTTCTGTTTTCACTGTCTTTACGCTTAAAATAGCTTTTTGTGAAGTTTTGACAATAACTTCATATATATTTCTCAATAATGGCTAATATAGCATTTTTTTTACTGAATGCAGACCAAAATACACCAAAACAGTAATTTCTTAAACTGTGGTTTTGACTATAAGATCACCCATATACATCAATGTTTGCAAAACAAAATTAAAATTAAATATAAGTGATTAAGTTTAATAAAAGCTTAACTAAAACAAGGCTAAAAAAAGAGATTCATAAAAACATGAATAAGCTAGATGAATAAGAAGATCATAGAATGATAATAACATTAAAATAAAGTAGATACATACATTTTAAACATCAAAACAAATATAATGACAATTTAAAAAAGACTCTAAACCATTCTTAATCAAAAGCCAGGCTGAACAGGTAGGTTTTGAGTTTACTTTTAAACATTTCAAATATGTAAATGATAACTGTGTAAACATTGTAAATACATTATGTTTTGTAAATAACTTGTAAAAATATACAAATGAACTTCTACAAAGCCCATCCCTCTCCCCATCTCGGACACTCAGACCATCTTTCCCTGTTCCTGACACCAGTTTACAGGCCTCTCATCTGCAGATCTAAGCCACAGGACAAGTCAGTGCAGTGCTGGACTGAAGAGGCCACACTATCCTTACAGGACTGTTTTGAGGACACCATGCGGGATTTCTTTGAACAACCAGACATTGAGTGCCACACTTTCTCTGTACTGTCATACATCAGCTTCTGCATGGACAATGTAACAAATAAGGAAACAAGTCAAAACATTCCCCAACCAAAAACCCTGGTTCAACGCTACTGTCAGAGCACTGCTCGAGGCCAGGGATTAAGCATTGAGGTCAGAAGACAGGGAGGCCTACAGGAAGGCTAGGGCGGACCTGAACAGAGGTATTAAGGCTGCTAAAACAAAGTACAAAGAGCAGATAGAGGCCAACTTCAGAGAAAACAGCCCCCACTCCATGTGGCAAGGCATCTAGAACATCACAGACTACAAGCAACGCCACAAGACCCGCTCCCCTGCTGACACCTCTCTACTGGACCAACTCAACACCTTTTTCTCACACTTTGAAGAAGACAACAGCAGACAGGCAGAGGACACACTGCTAACACCATCAGAACATGACCATCCCCCACACTCAAACAACATCAGGTACTGCGACATCAGCAAAGCACCAAGACCGGATTGAGTACCAGGGAGGGTGCTGAAATCAGGCGCTTATCAGCTTGCTGCTCACTAACATCTTCAACTGCTCGCTGCAACAAGCCACAGTTCACACCTGCCTGAAAACTGCCACCATAATCCCTGTGCCCAAAACCTCTGCCATCACAGGGTTGAATGACTACTGGCCTGTGGCCCTAACGCCGGTGATCATGAAATGAATGGAAAGACTGGTGTTGCAGCATATTAAGGCCCATATCCCTCCCAGCCTTGACCAACATCAGTTCGCCTACAGGTCCAACAGGTCAAACAGGTCCAACAGATCCACAGACGATGCCATCTCCATCGTCCTCCCACTGCCCTCAGTCACCTGGAAAGCCCTAACTGAAGTCAACTAACAGTTAAACTGTTTGTTGACTTCAGCTCGGCATTCAACTCCCCAGCCCCAGCCGACTGATCAACAAACTGCAGATATTGCAACTCGGAACCCCCTCTGTCTGTGGATCAAGGACTTTCTGAGGAACAGACTTGGGCACTTCCACATCCTCCACCATCGTCCTCAACACTGGTGTTCCTCATGGCTGCGTCCTGAGTCCAGTCCTGTTCACGCTGTACACCCTGCACTCAGGCCTGAGCATCAACGGGGAGGAGGTGGATTGTGTCACGGATTTCAAGTTCCTCGGCCTGTACATCTCGAGGACCTGGGCTGGACTGTGAACACCACCCACATCATCAAAAAAGCCCAGCAGCGTCTCTTCTTCCTGAGAACGAGGAGTAAACTCCCTCCACCTTTTCTGAGGAACTTCTACCACTACCACTGCACAATAGAGAGTGTCCTTATTTTCGGATGCACAGTGTGGTATGCCAGCTGCACTACAGCAGAGAAGAGACGGCTGAATAAAGTCATCAAGACAGCGAAGTGGATCGTTGGCTCCCCACTCCCACGCCTAGAAGAGATCTACTCGAGACGTCTCCTCCGGTGGGCCAAAAAGATATGGGTGTTATTAAATTGCACTCGCCAAATTAACCAGGACTGAAATCTTAAGGATTACAACATAGCACATTTTTCCTTGCACATATGGAAATATGATGAATGTTTGAACTTTATGTGCAGAATGATGTATGAGTTAGATGACTGTTTTCACATTAATTTGCTGAAGGATAAAAGTTTGTCTGTACTCACCCTAAAAATTTCCGATTTGTGATATCACAAATTAGTTAGTACTGAGTGGTGGTCCAGTATACAATAAACACAGGTGTAATGTGAAAATGTGAAGTCGTCAGTACATTGAGCACAAAGTTTTCAGTGAAATGGAGACATGTGTTCAACAGTTAAGCTTGTGAAATTAATACTACTTGCATATTTATAGATTTAGGTTTTTTTCAATCAGGGAGAATAAGTATTTCAGAATTTGTATAAGGTATTCTGGCTTTCTTACGGACTATTTTTGTATGTCTTGAAATATGTACATACTTGCACTTCCAAAAATGTATTTTGTTTATCAAATAATCCTAGTTTAACAGCAGAAAACATTGTCTTTTCAATTCCATTTCTTTTTAGACACGTGCAACATTTAGCAAAACAACCTGATCACACTTCATGGTGTTGGAGATGTACCCCTACCACTATCAGATTCAGTGAATATCCTTCTAAGTCTGCGACATAACAATTAAAGTAGTGATTCTTTTGGGGTTTCATACCATTCCAAGGTCCAACAGGCAGTGAGGAGCCCATCATACAGCTTCAAAAAGTGTTGACAATCTCCATGGTCATCCTCACTGATTTGGGTAAAGGTGACTGTCACCACCCCCCCTAGTTGCCATGGAGACATGTCACAGTGGGTATTTAAATGTGTTTTCACTGTGGGTTCAAATTTAACTTTATACAGTGTATTTCTTTTTCTTTGCCACAAGAGGGAGTATTCACCAAGGTGAGCGCTTGTAGATGAGAGACTTCTGCAAGACTTCTGCTCCTCTGGCAATAAACACAACTTACATAAATGATCAGTGTCTGCTTTTCCTGGAAGAACTAGTAATGTGTGTTACCTTTTGACAACTTATTCCTAAGAACTCTTCTGATGTCATTTGGGCAAATGATGCAGTAAATGATTATCACATGTAAATTTCTCATATGTTATATGTGAAAGGGTGAATTGTCAATTTTTTTCATGTGAAGATAATTATGAAGAAGAAACTATGGTGCAATGGAGTCACAAATATCACTGACAGAGATGTTTTCAGGACTTTCATTCTGAAGAGGAACTGCCTTTTAGAATTGCAAATACTATCTCTTGAAGAATTGGCCTGTTAAATGTTGTGTAATTGTTTTTTATTATATGCTCTACTATTTCATACTTATCTCTTCTTATTGACTCTTCCATTACTGTCCACTTGCTGCTGTAACACTGCAAATTTCCCCATTATGGGATTAATAAAGAAATATCTTGTCAATATATTTTGACCCACAACATCTATGACATTGTAGTAATGGAGCTGAGTGTGATTTTTAATAAAAATGCTGTGATTTTAAATTGATTCTAAACTGAAGTCTGATTTTTTAACTGAAAGAATATATTACTGCCAACAGGACTCATTTACACAATACAGACAGAATCATGGTCATAATCCTGTTTCATAAGGTGGCAGTCAATTAGATAGATAGATAGATAGATAGATAGATAGATAGATAGATAGATAGATAGATAGATAGATAGATAGATAGATAGATAGATAGATAGATAGATAGATAGATAGATGTAAGAGTTCTGTCTTTTGTGGTCTGTGTGGCCAGACAGCGACACTGACAGGCTGATCGGAGCAACTGCAGCTAGTTTCTATACTTCTGAGCTTCACTGTTTTCAGCTCACTCCTGATTTTTATGTGTATGAACTTTTAAACTGTCCGCATCAAGATGAGCTGTTAATGTGTGTTATTAATATTGTATATTTCAGTTTAATGACCGTCTTTTAACATGTGAGAAGTTGATTAACGCATTAAAAGATGTATTGTTGAGTTTTTATTTGACAGTCTGTGGAGACTGTTGAAATAAAGCAGCTCTGTACACGAACTGCTCAACAGTAAACAGACACAGTGGAGTGACTGTGTAATGCTTGAAATGTCTCCAACTGGCTGCTGTACTGCTACTGACACATACAGACACAAACGGAAAATGTTTTGATCCACAGAAACAATAAAGACAGGAAACATGTTTTTAGGAAGTTTTATTGTAGTCTTTTTTTGCTGTTTTTATTAGTTTATTAAAGATATTTGCTTGTGTTAAGTGAGACACTCCATATGCTCTGTAAAGCAACGCTACTGCCACTGAGCTTCATTGTTTCCCCAGTTTGTAATTTGTAACCTCATAACTTTTTGTAAATAAATGAGAAAAAAGTCAGAAAATTAGGAACTCTTCCTTGCACCTCTGTCACACTTTTGACAAAACTATCTGCTGTCCGTGATCATGTCGAGCTCAGCCAATCAAGTTGCTGTATCTCCAAATCTGAAACTGAGATTTAAGGTGAGTACAGACAAACTTTCATCCTTCAGCAAATTAATGTGAAAACAGCCATCTGTTTGAACTTCATGTATATACATCATTCTGCACATGAAGTTCAAACAGTCATCACATGGAACAATGTGCAAGGAGATTGTAATCCTTAAGATTTCAGTCCTGGTTAATTTGGCAAGTGCTATTTAATAATACAGCAAACACTTATCAGGCAGCTAAAACAGGCAACTGGTTGCAGAACAACCAACAAAACTGACTGCATTTTAAGGAAGCCTGTCGAAAATGATTATTTTAGACACATATAAATGTTATAATTAACTATCACTTTTGGTGGTAACTATGGTGACAAATACAATGTATTTCCTGTTGCTGCTTTACTATAAAAATCAGCATATATTTACCCAGTTGAATGCTTTTAATCTAGCAGCAGTAGGAAATATTGATATTGCATTTGGAGTAAGTCAATGAATCACTTATTCTGTCTGAAAAATGCAAAACTCATCACATAGGTGGTAACTATGGTGACAAATACAATGCATTTCCTGTTGCTGCTGTAAATATATGCTATGAATTTATAAATGTTAAAGTATCAGCTAATGGGATGAAGTATCTTATTATTTGCTTCATATGATAATGTGGTGCTGTGTGTGATATTATGAAAACAATAAGTTGTGTGTTGAGTGGAAAAGCATGGAAGAGAGTTGAACTTTTGCAAAGACGTGATTACCAGTATGTATTAACTATGACAAAGAACTAGTTGTCTCTGAATGCAAAGAAAATATGAAAATAACAAGGGGGGCTATTGCTCTGAAGGCATAAGATATAGGATGCTTTGCGTTCTATAAGTTTCAAACAGGAAATATCTCATTATATCGGACGCTGTTCGAGGGGGTCGCATGTGACTTCTTCACATGAAGTCAGAAGATTCTGGAATGTGATGATGCAAGGATGGAGTCAAATAAACAGCCAATCAGAATGTCTTCTGATTGGCTGTTTATACATTGCATAAACATTTTTGTATTGCATATAAGACTGGGTCAGACTAGTCAGTCAGACTTCGTGAACTGACACACTTTGTTGTTCGTCAGGGATAGGAAAATCTTGACCCAGACCTCTGTATGCTTTGTTCATTTACATTTTTCAATAAATGGCATATTGAGACCGAATATCTTCTCCTATTGGCTTTATTAAACGAACACGCGGACTCAGCTCACACATAGTGTAAGATTAGTTAGTAAAGAAAGTCCAACACTGCTTTACTATAAAAATCTGCATATATTTAAACCGGTTGAACTTTTTTAATGTGAAGCAGCAGCAGTAGTTTTCCTATTTGTATTGCATTTGGAGTAAGTCAATTCACCTCTAATGTGGCTATAGGAAAATTAACAGTAAACT